>NC_041382.1:106198575-106227740 GCF_002162155.2 Triticum dicoccoides | reverse complement strand
AAGAGAGGGTTAGCGACGGAGAGAGAGAGAGGAAGAGAGGGGGCGAGAGGGGTCGTTTGTGTCCATAAATGGTGTATAGATAGGGAGACAATGTTGATGTTGTCCGAAATTGGCCTATGAACGGAGACGCAAGGGAAGCAAGTCATCGTGTGTGTGATAGGGACTTCATGAGAGATCTAGAATACATGGTGTAGAGAACAATGTGCGAAATCGAGAACGGTTATACATTAGGGAGCTATGCAAAGAGTCACGACATATGTGTATACAGGGAAGGAGCTGGGGCGGGTCCGCATGTGGGAGAGATAGAAAGAGGAGAGTGGTGCACAATGAGACAGTGTGCTTGTTTGCAGTGGGGGTGGTGTGTGAGGTGAGTGCGCGAGAACCACATAACTAGGGAGATAGACGTTTTGTGTGTATGGGAAA
Organism: Triticum dicoccoides; assembly: GCF_002162155.2. NCBI lineage: Eukaryota > Viridiplantae > Streptophyta > Magnoliopsida > Poales > Poaceae > Triticum > Triticum dicoccoides. The sequence continues at coordinate 106,227,317 of NC_041382.1, read as the reverse complement.
CATACACTCTACATAGTGCATGTGCTTGGGTAAGAGAGATAGCGGGAGACCTAGAGAGTGAGGGAAGAGATGTGTGCATGCCCGAGAGACAAAGTTATAGAGACCTATGTTGGGGTCCGGACTTTACAAGAGAGAGGGGAGTTAATGTGCTCGTGTGTTGGTGTTTGGGGGAGAGAACAACTTCTCTATCTGTGTGTGTGTGGTGGTGGTAGGGGGGGCTGACTTCAGATAAAGAGTGAGGTGTCTATATTTGAGGGACTTTAGCGTAATTGAGATATTGTGCACTCATGGTTGATCACTTTGTTTCACAGTTTGTACTATGAGATAACGATACTTTTGAACATGCGTGATATACCTTGATGTACCAGAATTACAAACCTAAGATTGGAATTTTGGAATTCGACTCCATCATTAGCTTTTGTAATTCATTTAAACAGAGGTACATTTTTAAGCCGGGATTTCGTGATTTCAAATTCATATATCAAACCTAGAGATATACACATACGGGCATGTTCAAACTTTATAATCATCCACTTTATTCATACACATACACATTTTTGCTTTTGTCATCATATTTAGGATAAACACATTTGAAATTTCATTTGAATTGGACCGTATGATGGTATTTGCTTGTAGTAGCTCAATGATCCATATTTGAATTGAATGGAAAATCTAAGTTTCGAGTTGGAGACATTGATTTTCAAAACTTGCACATTTTTGGCATGCAAAACAAACAAATTGTCGGCCATGATATCATAGTCGGCTGTACGAGAGCAGAATACTTATAATTTTAGCCGCCAAAAGCTTTCAAACTTCCTGCTCACATCGAAATATCACGCGCCCGAAAGTTTAGCCCTGCAATATTCCTGTTTTACCCCTGCCACATGAACGGAAAAGGGCTGCTTTGGTAACTTCATTGTTTTCCCCTCTTTGCCCCCAACATTCTTCCCCATAGCCCCACCCCTTCCCCTCCCCGACCCCCCAACCATGGCAAGCCGCCGAATCTAGTCCTTCGCCGCAGCGGTGGACTTCACACCCCGTCGGATCTACCTTCCACAACTTGGAACCCCCAACTGCCAACTCACCACTTCACCGGAGCCGCTTCAGCGACTGGCTTGTCCATCGCTCCAGATCTCCTTGACTGCCATCATGGTCCGCCGCACCAGATCTCGGGTAGGGGGTCCCGAACTATGCGTCTAAGGCGGATGGTAACAGGAGGCAGGGGACACGATGTCACACCCTAGCTAGTTCATGCATTAGAGTGTTGCATCATGTTTATTCTTTCATCAGAAACCTGAAATGGGGATGACAGAACCCACAGCCCCCTCTGAAACCAATTAGGGTTTACTAAAAACTTTTTCAATGAACCTGAAATGCCCTTCTAAAATGCCCATCATTTTTGTCTTGGTTCAGAACCTCTACCAAAAGTGATGCACATTTTCCTAGGCCATCTTAGGGTTTTTGAATTAAATCATAAATATTTGAATTTGGGCATTTAAAATTATATAAAATATTTAAATGCTCAAATATCTCCAAACTAAAATGTTTCATGTTGGAAATAATCCAACTATGGACCAGGAGTAGTTTGGTGATTTTAGGAGTAGCCTAAGTATTTTATTTAATTCAACAAAGTTGCAGAAGTATTAAAAAACAGAAAACAGAAAGAAATGGAAAAACCTTACCTGGCGCCCAGCACCCGGCCCACCTGCCGGCCCAGCCCAGCGCCGCTCCAGCGAGCTACTTGCCGGCCAGGCAGGCAGGCAGGTTCCCGACGGCGACCGCAGCGCACGCCACGCACCTGCTCGCCGCCTCGCCGCTCCCCTCATCCGGTGACATCGTGGACCGGCCTCCCTCGCTCCCCCGAACCCCCCAGACACCCCCTCTCCTCTCCAGCTCCTCCCCCTCGCGCTCCCCCGCCATGGCCGACGCCACCATCGCCGTGCCTTCGTCGTAGCCGTGCTCCCCGCCACCCGTGCGTCCTCTCATCGTGTCCAGGAGCTCCGCCGCTGTCCACTCCATCGAGCAAGCCGAGCCCCGAGCGCTCGCAACGCCCGAGTCCACCGCAACGACCTCGCCCGAACCGCCGTCGCCGGAGATCCCCTTCAACACCGTCGTCGCTCCGGTTCATCTCCGGCCACACCAAGGGCTTCGTCGCACTCACTGTGAGCTTAGCCATCTTCCCCTCCCTTCCGTTCTTGCTCCCGAGCCGTGTAGCAACCTCCCGGAGCTCAACCGCACCCACCGCCGTGGAGCTCGTCGCCGACGTGCTCCCGGTCACCCTCCGGCCACAAACTGGTGTCCATCATGCTCACCGTGTCACTTAGCACCTAGTTAGCCACTCCCCGAGCCTCACCGACCCCTCTAGCGTCAAGTTCGTCTTCGGCCGAACCCCGGTGGCCGCCAAAGTCGTCGCCGGCGCCAACTCCGGCCACCCCGACCCCAACGGACTCCACCAAGAGCTGCGGCTCGTCCTCAGCTCCACTCCGGTGGTCTCCGCGACCCATTTGGTGGCCGAAACGGCCAAAACCACTTCCGCCGCCGCGTCGGGCTCGCCGGCGGCTAAACGCCGGTGCAGCCGACCCGGGTTTGACCACGGGTGGGCCCTGGTTGACTCCCCTGAGTCAATGACAGGTGGGGCCCAGCCCTATTAATTAAACAGGTTTAGTTTTAATTAAACTTTAATTAATCTAATCACACTGACACGCGGGACCCACTGTCAGGTTTGACCCGGACGTGTTCCGTTGACCTGCTGACGTCACGCTGACGTCAGGCTGACGCAATAATTGACTTTCTGGAATTAATTTAATATAGGAAATTCCAGAATATAGTTTAAACTTCAAAAATTCATAACTTTTATTCTGTAACTCCAAATCAGACAAATTATATATGAAAAATGATCAGAAAAATCCAATCTATCCATCTGTACTATTTTCATGCATGATTAAACAAGTTAACCTGATGTTTAATGCAGAACAAGGAAAAGCACTTTAAAAGGCCATGTTTGAGTTTGAAATTTGAATCTTTGATTCAAATTGGTTCAAACCCTTCTGGTCTTAGTTGCATTAGCCCAACACACTCATATTGCTATGTTTCATGCATGCATCATATTGTTGCACATTGTTTGGTGATGGTTGTGTATCGGTGTTCGTGCGGCAGGTTCTGCCCCCGAGGAGTACCGTGATTACCCTAACGAAGAACCGTATCAGTGCATCGAACCATCAGGCAAGCAACCAACCATTTGATCATATCGATACAATCCCATGTTCTCGCTCCTGCTCTCTTTTACTGCATTAAGACAACGCGTTTCAAACTGCTGTGTGCTACGGTAGTTGAACCCATTTCCTCTGCATGACCTGTCATTGCCACAGTAACTAGATGAAACCCACTAGCATGTGTAGGAGTTGATTGAGCCATATGTATGTGTTGTTCCTACCTTGCTATGCCTGCTATGCTTAGAGTCGTGTCAGGTCTGGTTCATCTGGGTGATGGCTAGAGTGAAATGATTATGTCGGTAATGAGAGTGGTGTGGTGAACACGATTTGGTAAAGGTATCGATGAGAGGCCATGTAGGAGTACATGGTGGGTTGTTTCATTGAAGCCGACCTTAAGCACTGAGATCTGTATGTGTGATTTAAGATACAGCTACTACCATGCATTGGGCCCTGAAATATGACCCCGCTCGACTTCTTATTCACCCTAGCTCTCTGTCCAGGAGTTGCAAGTAGTTTCTGGTGTTTGTAGCCTACTGGAGGCCGTGGACAGCGCTGACCGTAGGGGTGGGCTGTGATGCGGTAGGTATGTGGCCGGGTGTACCGAATACCCGTTAGGTATCTCGGGAACCCTGTTCACATCGTTCGGGGCCGTATGGGAAACCTCGGCCGGACTCCCTGCGGATGGAACCTGGATAGGCGATAAACCTGGACTAGAGGCTTAAGTGTTTAGGTAGGTCGTGGTCTACACCCACGTCAGCTTTCGCTTGAAGTCTGCCGAGCACATGTCGTGTGCAGACGCTAAGTGGTGGCAACATGTATGAAGAAGTACACCCCTGCAGGGTTATCATGATCTATTCGAATAGCCGCGTCCGCGGTAAAGGACTACTTGGTTGCCTATACAGTTCATAGACAAGTAAATGGAAACTACTAAAAGCCTCAAGATAAGTGTGAGTGCCGAGGATGGATCTTCCGTAGGAAGACGGAGGTGGATCCTCCGTAGTGTATTGAAGTGGAGAGTAGTGGACTTGTGTGCGCAAAACCATTTCAAGTTGGAGTCTCGTAGGTTAGCCTAGCCAAGAGTCAAAGCTGGCTTGCTGCAATAACTCCACCAACCCTTCTTGATAATATGCATGTATGTAGGATCTGATGTAAGTCTTGCTGAGTACCTTTGTACTCATGTTGCTATAATTTACATTTTTACAGAAGATGCTACAACCCCTTCTGATGGGTTCTACGTAGACGTTGACATCAATGAGTAGGCTAAGGCCCAGGTGGTGATCCTGAGCTTGTGAAGGACCACGTAGTATAGCTAGGCTTTCCAAGCCTCTTTTATTTTACTAGTTGTCTGTACTCAGACAAGTTACTTCCGCTGCTGGTTTGTATGACTGTATGACTTGAATGCTGGGTCATGTGACCCGTACCTTTGTGTATGTTATGTATGGCTCTCTGAGCCTTAAATAAAGTACTTCTGTCATAGAGTCATGTTGTGATGCCTTGTTGTGTTTGCACATATCGAGCATATTGTGTGTATGATTGAAATGCTTGGTATGTGTGGGATCTGACTACCTAGTTGTTTATCCTTGGTAGCCTCTCTTACCGGGAAATGTCTCCTAGTGTTACCTCTGAGCCATGGTAGCTTGCTACTGCTCTGGAACACTTAGGCTGACCAGCATGTGTCCTTCTTCGTTCCTGTGTCTGTCCCTTCGGGGAAATGTCACGCATTGAGTACCGGAGTCCTGTTAGCCCGCTACAGCCCGGTTTACCGGAGTCCTGCTAGCCCAGTGCTACAGCCTGGACCCACTTGCTAATGACCGACACGTTCGTTGCTGGGTGATGGATGCCTGTCCCTGTAAGCACTATGGCACTTTGGGTTTATGACTAGTCATGTCAGCCCGGGCTCTTTATCATATGGATGCTAGCGACACTATCATATACGTGAGCCAAAAGGCGCAAACGGTCCCGGGAAAAAGTAAGGCGACACCCGTGGGGATACCGTGCGTGAGGCCGCAAAGTGATATGGGGTGTTACAAGCTAGATTGATGTGACATCGAGTCCGGGTCCTGACAGCGTTGGCATCAGAGCAGGACTGCCTGTAGGTTCTCCAAGCCAAACTGGTCGATGTTGAGTCTAGAAATTCTTTAGTTATATGTAGGGGAATTGTTTGTGGGTGGAACGTAAGGCTCTTTTACTCCTTTATCTTATGACATTCTGATCTGAGTCAGTCTATTCTTCCACCGGGGGTTAAGGAATTAGGATCTATTCTCTCTATCAGGATCACGTGTTACTAATCAGTAGTACCTTATAGGTTTGATGAATACAAGCCTCGTTTAGTTCTACTACCACATTATGTTGCTAGGATGGACTCAGAACTTGATATGATGATGTTGGGTGTGTATGAAATCCTTTGTCAAATGTCTCAAAATCCTTCTTGAGCATTTACAGCTGTTACGCTGCCGAAATTTTGCTAGAAATTCTAATGCCTTTGCATTATGATTGTGTTTTCAGATGGCCACTCGCGACCTCAATCAAGTGGTTCGCCTGACTCGATGCCTAGATGTACCCGGTCATACCACCATGTTGGTCAGGGTAATGACTGAGGCTGGATACCGTTGGTATCCTGAGTACACGGTCGAAGAGCAATTCCGAGACTTTAATCAAAGCCAGTATCTCTGCAATGTCAGGATATTTCCATCTTATCCTGGGAACACCGAGCCCCTTCACTGCTCCTATGGACTCGGGGTTACTATTGAGATGGCTGTGCAGGACGCCGCCTACTCTATGATGACCATCATGCGAGTCAGGTCTGGCCTATTTCGGGACTCTGATTTCCGGTATATGCCAGGATCACTTCCGGGAGCACAAGGGTATCTCCAGGCTATCTATGCTGACCCCACCCAGGAGGATTCACGGACTCGCACTACTGCTGAGATGCTCGAGGATAAGGACCGTGAAAATCGGGCCTTGAGGTTAGAGCTCTTCAATACCCGTGCTGACCATTGGGCCACATTGACTCGGTTTGCACCGGCGGTGCAAGCTGGATATTCGGATATGCGCGATCTCTATCCTGTGAGATCTGCTCTGCCAGACGTGATGGGTTGGCGTGATGTAGGAGGCATCACCCCACCTCGCGGTCCCCGCAGGCCACCGTCTGTTGGTCCAAGACCTCATCCTAGTCCCTATGGTCCACAAGCTCCGCGAGATCGTCTATTTCCGGATGATCATGTTGAGCTTCCAGGCTATGGAGGTGACTTCTACGAGGACTACTACGGATCGGTCTGAGTTAGTAGTAATATCACTTGTTCGTGTTAGCTGTGTCGTCTATCGTCCTGCGTGACTCGTGGGATATGACCTAGTTTGTATCGCCTTCCGGAGGTGTAGAAAAATAATGTATAGGAGCTTGGAATGCCTCCGATGAGATGTAATCCTCTTTTCACCGTAATAGTACCTTGTTTGGTCTTGTACTAAACCCTATATGGTGTGTATGACGATGGAATAAAGAAGCAGTTTCTGTATCTACCATGTCATACGGATGATCATCTTGCATTTCGAGTTATTCCTTACATTCTGTATCCTATGTCGGAATTTTATCATCCTGACTAAATCATTGTCTTGTTTACCTAGGATGGTCAACACGCGCACTAACCCTGCTCCTCAAGAGCAGGCAGAAGGCAGTGAAGTCAGGAATGCAAATCTGCCTCATCCTCCTTCCCTAGCCGAGGTTATGATGGAAGCCGAAAGAAACAAGCGGGAGACCAACCGTTTGTTGGAGCGTATTGAACAGAACACCACACCATCAGAGGACTAACGTGGTGTCACTCAGTGATTTCATCAAGTTACATCCACCCACGTTCCACCACTCCGTCGAGCCTCTCGACGCTGATGACTGGCTTCGCAGTATTTCTCACAAATTGCGTTCCGCACTGGTAGCGGAGGCTGACAAGGTCACCTTTGCTGCATATCATCTTGAAGGCCCCGCCAGTCTATGGTGGGAGAATTATGGAGCTATGCGCCCAGCGGGCCATGTCACTACTTGGGCTGAATTCAGCGAGGCTTTCCGTGAACATCACATTCCGGAGGGTCTCATGGACCGTAAACGTGAGGAATTTTGCAGTTTCACTCAGGGCCGACTCTCTGTGGATGCTTACAGCAGGGAGTTCGGTAACCTCGCACGATATGCAACTGAGGAAGTTTCTACTGATGCCAAGAAGCAAGCAAGGTTCCGTAAGGGGCTTAGTCCTGAGCTTCGCCGCGACCTCCGTCTGCATGAGTGCACATCTTTTCAGAAACTTGTTAACAAGGCCATCAGTGCTGAAACTGGTCAGACTGATTATGATGCAACACGCAAGCATGGCCCTGACATGGGTTTCTCATCCGGTGCTGGTCCTCAGAAGCGCCGCGTGTGGGTGCCCAACACCGCCCTGCCACCCAGGTTCACACCGAGGCCATCTTTCCAGGTGCCTTGCCCTGTTCAATAGTCTGCACCAGCCAAGCCCTATGGGGGTCCAACCAACAATGCTCCTCCACGTACCAGTTCCGTGACTTGTTTCAAGTGTGGGGAATCTGGTCACTATATGCGTGAGTGTCCCCAGACCAACCCCAACCAGTCTGCTAAAGCTGTTGGCCATGGCAAACCGACAGGGAAAGTGTTCCACGCCAAGCCGGCCACCGCTACACATGGCCATGTCAACTGTATCTCTGCCGAAGAAGCTCAAGAGGATCCCAACATCGTTCTCGGTACGCTCCTTGTTAATTGCCACCCGGCATCGGTTCTTTTCGATACAGGAGCTTCTCATTCATTTATATCCGAGAACTATGCTCGTTTGCATAACACCGCATTCTGTAACATGCCATCCACTATGGAAATTTCTACTCCCGGTTCTAGATGGTAGACCTCCAGGGTAAGTTATGGAAATGAAATCCAAGTCGACAGACTTGTTTTCCTTGCATCTTTGATAGCTCTCAAATTTTCAGATATTAATATCATTTTGGGTATGGACTGGATGTCCGCTCATCATGCCAAAATTGATTGCTTCTCTAGGACTGTTCAACTCACTCATCCTTCGGGGAACATAGTCAATGTCTTGACCCGATTAGCCAAACGACAATTATATTCTCTTAACGCCAGCCCTTTGCCAGACCTTGAGGACGTTCCGGTAGTCCGTGACTTCCCGGATGTCTTCCCAGAGGAATTTCCAGGTGTTCCACCTGACAGGGATGTTGAGTTCGTAATAGACCTCATTCCAGGAACCGTTCCGATTGCTAGAAGACCGTATAAGATGGCACCACTAGAACTAGCCGAGCTTAAGAAACAACTCGATGAGTCCTTGAAAAAGGGTTTCATCCGACCTAGTTCATCTCCGTGGGCTTGCCCCGTCCTCTTCGTCAAGAAGAAGGATGGTACGGACCGGATGGTTGTAGATTACCGACCTGTCAATTTGGTCACAATCAAGAACAAATATCCGCTTCCCAGGATCAACGACCTGTATGATCAGCTCGCTGGATCCTCAGTCTTCTCCAAGATGGATTTGAGGTTGGGCTACCATCAAATCAAAATCAGAAACGGGGACATTCCTAAAATGGCCTTTGTTACTCGTTATGGCCAATACGAGTACACCGTCATGTCTTTCGGTTTAACCAACGCTCCAGCCACCTTTTCTCGGTTAATGAACTCAATCTTCATGGAGTATTTGGATAAACTCGTCGTGGTTTAGCTAGATGATATACTCATCTACTCCAAGAACGAGGAAGAACATGCCGAACATCTAAGGCTAGTGTTGAAGAAACTTCGAGAGCACCGCCTTTATGCCAAGTTTTCCAAATGTGAATTTTGGTTGTCAGAAGTGACCTATCTGGGTCATGTAATATCTGGTAAAGGTATTGCTGTTAACCCTGAGCGAGTTCAAGCCGTCCTTAATTGGACTCCACCTGAATCGGTCAAGCAAGTTCGGAGTTTTCTGGGCTTAGCGAGCTATTGTCGTCGCTTTGTCGAGAACTTCTCCAAAGTTGCTAAACCTCTAACCGAACTCCTCAAGAAAGATAAAAAGTTCGAATGGACTCCACAATGTGAGCACAGCTTTCAGGAACTGAAAAGACGCCTGACTTCTGCTCCCGTTCTGGTACTGCCAGACTTCTCTAAGGACTTTGTTATCTACTGCGACGCCTCGCGACAAGGACTAGGCTGTATTCTCATGCAAGATCGACATGTAATTGCTTACGACTCACGGCAATTGCACCCACATGAGGAGAATTATCCTACTCATGATCTAGAGCTTGCAGCTGTAGTCTATGCACTTAAAACCTGGCGACATTACCTCCTCTGCAATCGTTGCGAAATATTCACTGATCACCAAAGTCTGAAGTACATCTTCACCCAACCGGATTTGAATCTCAGGCAAAGACGTTGGGTCGAGTTGATCACAGATTTCGACTTAGGAATAACTTACACCCCAGGGAAAGCCAACGTCATGGCTGATGCACTAAGTCGTAAATCTTATTGTAACAACCTGATGTTACAACAAAGTCAACCGCTTCTCCATGAGGAATTTCGGAAGCTTAACCTTCACATTGTTCCTCAAGGATTTCTTACCACCTTGGTGGCGAAACCTACTCTTACGGATCAAATCATCGCTGCCCAGAAGCGAGATAAGGGAATAGCTAAGATCAAGGAGAACATTGCTAGCGGAGGTGCTAGTTGTTTCTCCACAAATGATCATGGTGTTGTGTACTTTGGGAACTGTTTAGTGGTTCCCAAGAACCAGCATCTACGACAGTTGATCCTTAAGGAGGTTCATGAATCCCCTCTCACCATTCATCCGGGTAGTACCAAGATGTATCAGGACCTACGCCAGAGGTTCTGGTGGACTAGGATGAAGAGAGAAATTGCTCAGTATATTGTTAATTGTGACGTCTGCCGTCGTGTAAAAGCAGAGCATCAATGGCCTGCTGGCACCCTTCAGCCCCTAGCTATTCCTGAATGGAAATGGGATAAAATTGGTATGGATTTCATTACCGGTTTTCCCAGGACCAAGAGAGGGAATAATGCTATCTTTGTCGTTGTCGATCGTCTTTCCAAAGTGGCCCATTTCTTACCTGTTCGTGAGAGTATAACCGCTAGTCAGCTGGCAGACCTATACATCTCCCGAATAGTGTCTCTCCATGGTGTTCCTTTGGAAATTAACTCGGATCGAGGAAGTCTTTTCACCTCTCGATTTTGGGAAAGTGTCCAAAATGCTATGGGAACCCGCCTTTCCTTTAGCACCGCTTTTCACCCTCAATCGAGTGGTCAAGTAGAACGCGTCAACCAGATCCTAGAAGACATGCTTCGAGCCTCTGTTATCTCATTCGGAATGGATTGGGAGAAATGCCTTCCGTTTGCCGAATTTGCTTACAACAACAGCTATCAATCTAGCTTGGGTAAAGCCCCTTTTGAAGTTCTCTATGGACGACGGTGTCGAACACCCCTTAACTGGTCAGAGACCGGGGAAAGACAATTCTTTGGCCCGGATATGATTCATGAAGCAGAAGAGCAAGTTTGCATCATTCGTGAAAAGTTGAAAACAGCCCAATCTCGTCAAAAGAGTCAATATGACCGAAAACATAAGGCTATGACTTTCGAGGTTGACGAGAAGGCTTACCTTCGGGTTAACCCTCTGAAGGGAACCCATCGTTTCGGTATCAAAGGCAAATTGGCTCCTCGTTACATTGGACCTTTTCGCATTCTCGCTAAATGAGGAGAAGTTGCCTACCAGTTGGAACTACCTCCGCACCTCTCCAGAGTCCATGATGTCTTCCACGTTTCTCAACTCAGGCGTTGCTTCTCGGATCCTATCCGTGGAGTGGACTACGAAACGCTTGATCTCCAAGATAATCTTACATATCGAGAGTACCCCATTCGTATCCTCGATCAGGCCGAGCGTACCACTCGACGTCATAATATCAAGTTTCTCAAAGTTCAATGGTCGCACCATTCTGAGGATGAAGCAACTTGGGAAAGGGAGGATCGTCTTCTTCCCGGAGGAACCCAAATCTCGGGACGAGATTCTTTTGAGTGGGGGTGAGTTGTCACACCCTAGCTAGTTCATGCATTAGAGTGTTGCATCATGTTTATTCTTTCATCAGAAACCTGAAATGGGGATGACAGAACCCCCAGCCCCCTCTGAAACCAATTAGGGTTTACTAAAAACTTTTTCAATGAACCTGAAATGCCCTTCTAAAATGCCCATCATTTTTGTCTTGGTTCAGAACCTCTGCCAAAAGTGATGCACATTTTCCTAGGCCATCTTAGGGTTTTTGAATTAAATCATAAATATTTGAATTTGGGCATTTAAAATTATATAAAATATTTAAATGCTCAAATATCTCCAAACTAAAATGTTTCATGTTGGAAATAATCCAACTATGGACCAGGAGTAGTTTGGTGATTTTAGGAGTAGCCTAAGTATTTTATTTAATTCAACAAAGTTGCTAAAGTGTTAAAAAAAACAGAAAACAGAAAGAAATGGAAAAACCTTACCTGGCGCCCAGCACTCGGCCCACCTGCCGGCCCAGCCCAGCGCCGCTCCAGCGAGCTGCTTGCCGGCCAGGCAGGCAGGCAGGTGCCCGACGGCGACCGCAGCGCACGCCACGCACCTGCTCGCCGCCTCGCCGCTCCCCTCGTCCGGTGACGTCGTGGACCGGCCTCCCTCGCTCCCCCGAACCCCCCAGACACCCCCTCTCCTCTCCAGCTCCTCCCCCTCGCGCTCCCCTGCCATGGCCGATGCCACCATCGCCGTGCCTTCGTCGTAGCCGTGCTCCCCGCCACCCGTGCGTCCTCTCATCGTGTCCAGGAGCTCCGCCGCTGTCCACTCCATCGAGCAAGCCGAGCCCCGAGCGCTCGCAACGCCCGAGTCCACCGCAACGACCTCGCCCGAACCGCCATCGCCGGAGATCCCCTTCAACGCCGTCGTCGCTCCGGTTCATCTCCGGCCACACCAAGGGCTTCGTCGCACTCACTGTGAGCTTAGCCATCTTCCCCTCCCTTCCGTTCTTGCTCCCGAGCCGTGTAGCAACCTCCCGGAGCTCAACCGCACCCACCGCCGTGGAGCTCGTCGCCGACGTGCTCCCGGTCACCCTCCGGCCACAAACTGGTGTCCGTCATGCTCACCGTGTCACTTAGCACCTAGTTAGCCACTCCCCGAGCCTCACCGACCCCTCTAGCATCAAGTTCGTCTTCGGCCGAACCCCAGTGGCCGCCAAAGTCGTCGCCGGTGCCAACTCCGGCCACCCCGACCCCAACGGACTCCACCAAGAGCTGCGGCTCGTCCTCAGCTCCACTCCGGTGGTCTCCGCGACCCATTTGGTGGCCGAAACGGCCAAAACCACTTCCGCCGCCGCGTCGGGCTCGCCGGCGGCTAAACGCCGGTGCAGCCGACCCGGGTTTGACCACGGGTGGGCCCTGGTTGACTCCCCTGAGTCAATGACAGGTGGGGCCCAACCCTGTTAATTAAACAGGTTTAGTTTTAATTAAACTTTAATTAATCTAATCACACTGACACGCGGGACCCACTGTCAGGTTTGACCCGGACGTGTTCCGTTGACCTGCTGACGTCACACTGACGTCAGGCTGACGCAATAATTGACTTTCTGGAATTAATTTAATATAGGAAATTCCAGAATATAGTTTAAACTTCAAAAATTCATAACTTTTATTCTGTAATTCCAAATCAGACAAATTATATATGAAAAATGATCAGAAAAATCCAATCTATCCATCTGTACTATTTTCATGCATGATTAAACAAGTTAACCTGATGTTTAATGAAGAACAAGGAAAAGCACTTTAAAAGGCCATGTTTGAGTTTGAAATTTGAATCTTTGATTCAAATTGGTTCAAACCCTTCTGGTCTTAGTTGCATTAGCCCAACACACTCATATTGCTATGTTTCATGCATGCATCATATTGTTGCACATTGTTTGGTGATGGTTGTGTATCGGTGTTCTTGCGGCAGGTTCTGCCCCCGAGGAGTACCGTGATTACCCTAACGAAGAACCGTATCAGTGCATCGAACCATCAGGCAAGCAACCAACCATTTGATCATATCGATACAATCCCATGTTCTCGCTCCTGCTCTCTTTTACTGCATTAAGACAACGCGTTTCAAACTGCTGTGTGCTACGGTAGTTGAACCCATTTCCTCTACATGACCTGTCATTGCCACAGTAACTAGATGAAACCCACTAGCATGTGTAGGAGTTGATTGAGCCATATGTATGTGTTGTTCCTACCTTGCTATGCCTGCTATGCTTAGAGTCGTGTCAGGTCTGGTTCATCTGGGTGATGGCTAGAGTGAAATGATTATGTCGGTAATGAGAGTGGTGTGGTGAACACGATTTGGTAAAGGTATCGATGAGAGGCCATGTAGGAGTACATGGTGGGTTGTTTCATTGAAGCCGACCTTAAGCACTGAGATCTGTATGTGTGATTTAAGATACAGCTACTACCATGCATTGGGCCCTGAAATATGACCCCGCTCGACTTCTTATTCACCCTAGCTCTCTGTCCAGGAGTTGCAAGTAGTTTCGGGTGTTTGTAGCCTACTGGAGGCCGTGGACAGCGCTGACCGTAGGGGTGGGCTGTGATGCGGTAGGTACGTGGCCGGGTGTACCGAATACCCGTTAGGTATCTCCGGAACCCTGTTCACATCGTTCGGGGCCGTATGGGAAACCTCGGCCGGACTCCCTGCGGATGGAACCTGGATAGGCGATAAACCTGGACTAGAGGCTTAAGTGTTTAGGTAGGTCGTGGTCTACACCCACGTCGGCTTTCGCTTGAAGTCTGCCGAGCACATGTTGTGTGCAGACGCTAAGTGGTGGAAACATGTATGAAGAAGTACACCCCTGCAGGGTTATCATGATCTATTCGAATAGCCGCGTCCGCGGTAAAGGACTACTTGGTTGCCTATACAGTTCATAGACAAGTAAATGGAAACTACTAAAAGCCTCAAGATAAGTGTGAGTGCCGAGGATGGCTCTTCCGTAGGAAGACGGAGGTGGATCCTCGATAGTGTATTGAAGTGGAGAGTAGTGGACTCGTGTGCGCAAAACCATTTCAAGTTGGAGTCTCGTAGGTTAGCCTAGCCAAGAGTCAAAGCTGGCTTGCTGCAATAACTCCACCAACCCTTCTTGATAATATGCATGTATGTAGGATCTGATGTAAGTCTTGCTGAGTACCTTTGTACTCATGTTGCTATAATTTACATTTTTACAGAAGACGCTACAACCCCTTCTGATGGGTTCTACGTAGACGTTGACATCAATGAGTAGGCTAAGGCCCAGGTGGTGATCCTGAGCTTGTGAAGGACCACGTAGTATAGCTAGGCTTTCCAAGCCTCTTTTATTTTACTAGTTGTCTGTACTCAGACAAGTTACTTCCGCTGCTGGTTTGTATGACTGTATGACTTGAATGCTGGGTCGTGTGACCCGTACCTTTGTGTATGTTATGTATGGCTTTTTGAGCCTTAAATAAAGTACTTGTGTCATAGAGTCATGTTGTGATGCCTTGTTGTGTTTGCACATATCGAGCATATTGTGTGTATGATTGAAATGCTTGGTATGTGTGGGATCTGACTACCTAGTTGTTTATCCTTGGTAGCCTCTCTTACCGGGAAATGTCTCCTAGTGTTACCTCTGAGCCATGGTAGCTTGCTACTGCTCTGGAACACTTAGGCTGACCGGCATGTGTCCTTCTTCGTTCCTGTGTCTGTCCCTTCGGGGAAATGTCACGCATTGAGTACCGGAGTCCTGTTAGCCCGCTACAGCCCGGTTTACCGGAGTCCAGCTAGCCCAGTGCTACAGCCCGGACCCACTTGCTGATGACCGACACGTTCGTTGCTGGGTCATGGATGCCTGTCCCTGTAAGCACTGTGCCACTTTGGGTTTACGACTAGTCATGTTAGCCCGGGCTCTTTATCATATGGATGCTAGCGACACTATCATATACGTGAGCCAAAAGGCGCAAACGGTCCCGGGCAAAAGTAAGGCGACACCCGTGGGGATACCGTGCGTGAGGCCGCAAAGTGATATTGGGTGTTACAAGCTAGATCGATGTGACATCGAGTCGGGGTCCTGACACACGATGTTTTACCCAGGTTCGGGCCCTCTTGATGGAGGTAAAACCCTATGCCCTGCTTGATTATTCTTGATAATATGAGTAGTACAAGAGTTGATCTACCACGAGATCGGAGAGGATAAACCCTAGAAGCTAGCCTATGGTATGATTGTATGTTTTCCTATGGACTAAAACCCTCCGGTTTATATAGGCACCGGAGGGGGCTAGGATTACACAAGGTCGGTTACAAAGGAGGAGATATACATATCCGTATTGCCTAGCTTGCCTTCCACGCCAAGTAGAGTCCCATCCAGACACGGGACGAAGTCATCAATCTTGTATCTTCATAGTCCAACAGTCCAGCAAAAGGATATAGTCCGGCTGTCTGGAGACCCCCTAATCCAGGACTCCCTCAGTAGCCCCTGAACCAGGCTTCAATGACGACGAGTCCGGCACGCAGTGTTGTCTTCGGCATTGCAAGGCGGGTTCCTCCTCCGAATACACCATAGAAGAGTTTGAATACACAGATAGTGTCTGACCCTGCAAAATAAGTTCCACATACCACCGTAGAGAGAATAATATTTCCACAAATCTAATCTGCTGACACGTTTTGGCAGCATGAGATCATGCCACGGCCCGGTAATTATTTGAACCGTTTTTCTTCAACCAGCCCCGCACATAACACGAGGCGGTTTCTTGACACGTCTTGTCAAAGCAGAGATCGTGTTCCCCTTATTACGGGATTCTCATCAATACGGACGTGGGTAACCCAACTGCCCCATCAATTACGGCGCTTGGTGAACTAGCAAGTTTTACCAGGCTAGTGGAGGCGCATAGTTTAGTCCACCCTTATAAAGGGATAAGATCTCACCTTTTTCTACCCATGCCTTCTTCCTCCTTGCTCATCCATTCTCGCGCACTCAAGCTCCAGCGCCCAAGTCCGCATCCTCCCACTACTAGGGAAAAGCCTAGCAGCAGCGCGGGTTTTGGGCCTATTAGTAGCGCGGGGGCCGGCGCTACTAATAAGGCGCTATAGCTATTGTATAGCAGTAGCGCGGGTGAAACCCGCACTACTACTACGTCCGTTAGTAGTAGCGTGGGTAAAAACCCGCGCTACTACTAACCCGTGCTTTGAAATCTGAAAAATTGAATTTTTTTCGATTTTTTTGCCTGAATTTTCAAATTTCTGAATTATGTTAACCTCTAATCTCCAATCACTCCTCATCGCTGCTCAATTCAATCTCTAATCACCCCTCATTATTCCAAATCATCTAACTTCCCGGACGGTCACCCATCCTCTCATCTCACTACTCCAGCCTGAGCACGCTTAACTTCCGGGTTCTATTCTCCCTCGATTCCAAGTCTGCACTTTTGTTGTTTTCCTGACAATAGTAAGATGTCAATCTATTAACCCTTAGGAGTTTAGCTTGAGCATGAAGTCACACATTTCACTGTTTGAGTTTAAAACTATTGTTCTAAAAACAATAATTATTTAGTAACACTAATATTTCTTGAATAAATAGTTTGACCAAAGTTTGACCACTATTTGACCAGATTTGACCAAATATCCAAAAAATTGAAATAATTATTTAGTAACACTAATATTCTTGAAAAATTATTTAGTAACACTAATACTTCTTGAATAAGTAGTTTGACCATAGTTTGACCAGATTTGACCAAAATTAAAAAAAACTGAAATTTGAGCATAACCTTTTTTCCTTTTGGAATTTGAGGATTCTAAAAATTTGCAAACAGGCCGTTTGATATATTATATGTTTTTTTTCTGACATCGTATGCAAAAGTTATAACCGTTTTACATTTTCCCTACAATTGTTGCAAAACATGTCCAAATTTAAGTTTTTAAATTTTCCTAACTAGTAGATGTAGTAACATAACTACATCTCGAAGGATTTTAATTTTTGAAGTTTTTACCATTTTTTCTTTTGCTTTTTACAAAACCGAAAAGGCGATCCACTAGGGGGGGTAGAGTTTCAAAATGGGACCTTTAGTAGTAGCGAGCGATTTTACCCCTCGCTACTACTATGGCATGTCCCGGAGGGGCACGGTTGAGACCTCTTAGTAGTAGCGAGGGGTAAAAACTTAGTAGTAGCGCGGGTTTATAACCCTCGCTACTGCTATGGCATGGCCCAGGGGCACGGTAGAGACCGCTTAGTAGTAGCGAGGGGTAAAAACCAGCGCTCCTGCTATCAACATAGTAGTAGCGAGTGTTAAAAACCCGCGCTACTACTATGGCATGTCCCGGGGGGCACGGTAGAGACCACTTAGTAGTAGCGAGGGTTAAAAACCAGCGCTACTGCTATCAACTTAGTAGTAGCGAGGGTTAAAAACCCGCGCTACTGCTACTTAGCAGCAGCGCCTGATTTTAAAGCGCGCTGCTGGTAAGATTCTGTGTATAGGCTTTTCCCTAGTAGTGTCCTCCTCAACTCTCTCCAAACATGTCTGGAGAGGGAGGCAAGTGGATGGCCTCCTTCGTCACAGAGGGGCACATCAAAAAGTTACGCGGAGCCGGATACTTAGCCGCGAATATCGCGCACCGGCTGCCAGCCGCGGGACAGGTCATCCTTACCCCAGAACCCCACGAGAGGGTGGTCTTCCTCCACCACTTCGTCGTGGACTGGGGTTTCCCCTCCATCTATTTGTCCGCGGGCTCATGTTCTACTATGGGCTGGACTTTCATGATCTGGCCCCGAACTTCATCCTCAACATCTCGGCATTCATCGTCGTGTGCGAGGCCTTCCTCCGCATCCGGCCCCACTTCGGCCTGTGGCTGAAGACCTTCAATATCAAGCCAAAGGTGGTGGGCGGCCAACAGGCGGAATGCGGTGGAGCCATGGTGGGCAAAATCCCCAACGTTACATGGCTCGAGGGCTCCTTCGTGGAGACCATAATGGGGTGGCAATCGGGGTGGTTCTACGTCACCGAGCCGCGCGACACCAACTGGGCGGCGGCCCCTGAGTTTCGATCCGGAATCCCCACGCGGCTCACTTCCTGGAAGGAGAAGGTCCTGTCCTGGGGTTCATCGGTGGAGCTGGACGGACTCCAGAAATGTATCCGGAACATGACAAGCAAGAAACTTAAGCTTGTCAACATAGTCCAAGTCATGCTCTTCCGCCAGATCCTCCCGTGTCAGCAACGGGATTTCAACTCACGGGAGTTCGACGCGGCCCGGCACTAGACTCTAAGCAAGCTCTTCGACACGACGCACAAAGACGTTTGGAGGGTGCTGTTCAAGGGCGCCGAGGTTCCTCCCTCTCTCACCGAGGACCGCGGGCTAAGCGCGAAGCGCCCTGCGAATCCGGTAAGTTTTGTACATTTGGCAGGACATTTATTTCCCATAGCTTAACCCAGTGCGGGGTCTGAGCTCTCATGCCTTTAACAGGACTGGGTGGAGGCATCGGAGCAGATCGACTATCCGGCCCCTCTGCCCGAAGACACTGCGGGCGCTCTCCTGACGGAGATGCTAACTCCGGCTCCTTATAAGGTGCCGGAGAAGACCAAGAAGACGGCCAAGGGAAACCGAAAGAGTTCCCGGCGCCAGGTGGTATCGGACTCATCATCCGATAACTCCGTGACACACTCCTCCCATGAAGATGAGGAGGAAGAAGATGAAGATGCTCTCCCTCCAGCCGGGGGAGACAAGAGAAGGAAGTCGGCCCCAACCGGGGAGGCCGAAGGGTCCAAGAAAGGAAGGACTCTCCTTCCGGAATGCTCCACCACCGCCGCTGAAGGCAAAGACGAGTGACTGCTCAGGGCCAAGCCCCTGGCAAAGTCGTAAGTATTCGGATACCAGAGTAACTCATAGCATTCCTCTGTCGCACTGCTTCTCCTAACTCCGAATATGATTATGCAGACCGCCCCAAGCCCGTATCGACGTATCCTCGTCGGACGGCTCCTTGGATTCGTCGGATATGGATATCGATCCACTTCCGACTGCCACCTCTCGTTGCCCTACGGACAATGCTGAGGTATTGTCTCAAGGGGCCCCGAGCCGGGGGCAGACAGTCCCGAAGGCGCCTCAAGGAGACCTTCCGGACTCCAGGAGCAAGGGGAGCAAGGCTCCCGGGGGCTCCCAGTTCGGCTCTCAGCCAAACACCGTGCCGGAACCTCCAGTGGTTCCGGACTCGGGCAGGCGGCTCCCTTCCAAACAGGGTAAGACGCCCGTGCCGGCGACCTGTGTCTATCCAGAGGCACCGGACAACCTGCTAGGAGCGCTTCGCGGCGCTCCCATCGACGAAGAGCACCGTATTATTATGAGTGCGGTGATCAAGAAGGTTCAGTCCGCCAAGAGCGGGCTGACTGAAGCCTGTGCCAGCCTTCTAACAGGCTTTGAGGTAAGTATTGAAAATGTAGGAAAAATATTACCGCATAGACAGTAGCCCCTGATGCTCTGTTTGGTGTTCACAAAGAAAAGCCGAATAGAGGATCAAATAAAATATGCAGGAGTCTAATATAAGTATGTATGTATGCGTATGCAGGCTTCGCGGCTGGCTTCTGCCGCACTGACTGCGAAGGTCGTCGCACTGAAGCAGGACCTCGAGGGGTCCGAAAAAGAGCTCGGCCCTGCCAAGAGGCAGCTCGAGGAGAACAAAGATAAGTAATACCTTGTCTATATATATAAAAAGAAAATGTGGTTGCAAAATGACAGGATCATCATGAATGTGCCAGGGGCCACGACCATGGTGGCGACCCTAAAGCAAGCACTGTCCGAGGCCGAAGACAAAGCGGCCAAGGAGCACACCGAGCGGGAGAAGCAAGAGGCACGGGTGGGCGAGGTGCAGCAAGGGCTCCAGGCTCTCGTGACGAAGCACGAGGCTTTGGAGCTTGACTCGAAGACGTGAGAGTCTGAGCTTGCCGCAGCCCTTGAGAGCGTGAAGAATGCCAAGGCTGAAGCCCAAAAGGCCCTCCAGGAAATTGAGGCGATAAGGAAGATAGCAGCGGGTAAGGCATTCAATATGAAAAGCAAGCATGTGAAAGTAAATTACTTGTTACTTACCCGAGTCCGGAGCTCTCTAGAAGTATACGCAGATTTGCCCCGCAGCGTGTTGGATGCCGCATAGTTTTACCAGGCCGAGGAGGGAAGCTCGACGGAGAAGCTGTTCTGGTCTCAGTATACTGGGACCGAACACCCAATGCCTGTGAGCGGCCAGCTGAAGCAACTGGTCGAGCTGCACAAGGCGGCCGAACAGGCCATGAAGGGCTTTATAGTCCGGATGTGGCCTGGGGAAGCCCTTCCCAACAGCTACTTTGGCCTGGTGAGGCGGCTTGTGGATGCCTGCCCATGGCTGGAGGTCACAAGCTGTCCGTCTGCATCGAAGGTGCACCCCGTGCTTTTGCCCGTGCAAAGGTGCACTGGGCCAAGATGGACGCCGAGAAGCTGGTGAAGGAGGGGCCGCCGCAGGGCAAGGAGCATCGCCACCCCGAGATGTATTATGAGGGTGTCCTGAAGGGTTCCCGTCTTGTAGCGGACGAGTGTGTGAAAGATGTAATATTTGAATGAACTTGCTCGTGTGATCCTGTATTATGAAAACTTGTTCATATGCGCTATGCAATGCTTGTTTGAATTTAAAATATTACCTTATGTTCGGCTGCTTATCAAATCTGAGAGATGGTTAGTCGTCGGCTTCTGCCCCCATGCCATGAGTACTGGGGTGTTCGGGATAAACCTGAGCACTCTTATTCCCATTTTCGGGTCCTTCGAGGAGGTGCTCAGCACAACGAACAAGGCAATCGGACTATAATGCTTTATCACTCTCACTTAGCCATAGAATTCTATAATTTTAAATTTTGGCGAAGCCCCTAGTATTCGGAAGGCCGAATTCGGGGCGCTATGCACACCTTAAGCCGGACAAAGCCGACTCCTCGCTCTAAGCGGCATAAGTCTTTAGGGACTCGAAACCTCTCAAACAGTGACCAGTCTCTCGCCTTATCATGACAGTCAGTTTTAGCTTTCTCTACTGAGGTGCTTAGCCCAGCAGAACCGGTGCACAATCACAGTAGTTCTCCCAGTGCTACCTTAGCCGATATAGCGGAACGTAAGGTACCAAAACATGGGAGCCGGGGAAACCCAACTATTGACCCAAGACATGATTCGGAGCTGATGCATATAGTGCTATAAGTTCGGGGTGCCGCACTGTCGAAAGTGTTCGGACTTCTCACGCCGTATTATGGGGTATGCTTAAGCCCCTGGCGTATTGGCCGTACCAGAGTGTACGGGTGCTGGGTGTCATGAATGAACATATATATATATATATATATATATAACAAGTAGTGCGATAAGCAAAAAGTAGGACTATTTGACATGTCCCTTCCAAGGCCAAGCCGAGGAATGGTATTAAAGCAAGTACTTCACTCATTATCATAATCCACCTGGGAGTTAAGCGGTGCGATGTAGCTTTGTGCCTCCTTGGTTGCTGCATCATGTGTCCGGCAATCATACTACTGGACAGGATTTCCAGAGATTAAAGTCCTGAAAGAGAAAAATAACAAAGCGGGAAGCCCCTAGTGCGGTTGAGCCACGTCTTGGGGCGTGCCGTAGTCGTGCCCCCTCCCCACCTGTTCCCATGGTATTTTTAATGTGTAATTATGTGCGCGTGGCACGGAATTCGCCGTTTGGCCATGACTGGGGTGGGGGCCGCATTGCTATGCAAGCTCGGAACATGCCAGGCGGTCTTGTTGCCGATTACTCCGGGCGCGCTTGAAGGTGTCTGGATCCTTAATTGCCGAACTAGTGGATTGCCTTAAGAGGCTGCTTTGCGCTTCTGCTGCGAGGGCCGCAGTGTGCTCCTCCGTGCAGAGACAGCACTCTGTGTTTCCATTAACTGCGATGACCCCCCGAGGTCCTGGCATCTTGAGCTTGAGGTATGCATAATGCGGTACCGCATTGAATCTCGCAAATGCTGTTCGCCCGAGCAGTGCATGATAGCCACTGCGGAACTGGACTATATCAAAGATTAACTCTTTGCTTCGGATGTTATCCGGGGATCCGAAGAGCACTTCCAGTGTGACTGAGCCTGTGCAATGGGCCTCTACACCTGGTATGACGCCTTTGAAGGTCGTTTTTGTGGGTTTGTTCCTTGATGGGTCTATACCCATTTTGCACACTGTGTCCTGGTAAAGCAGGTTCAGGCTGCTGCGACCATCCATAAGGACTCGAGTGAGGTGAAATCCGTCAATGATTGGGTCTAGGACCAGTGCGGCGAATCCTCCATGACGGATACTAGTGGGGTGGTTCCTGCGATCGAAGGTGATCGGACAAGAGGACCATGGGTTAAACTTTGGGGCGACTGGCTCCAACGCATATACGTCCCTTAGAACACGCTTCCGCTCCCTCTTGGGGATGTGGGTTGCGTATATCATGTTCACCGTCCGCACTTGTGGGGGGAACCTCTTCTGTCCTCCGGTGTTCGGCTGTCGGGTCTCCTCCTCGTCATCGCTATGTGACCCCTTATCTTTGTTTTCGGCATTTAACTTGCCGGCCTGCTTGAACACCCAACAATCCCTGTTGGTGTGGTTGGCTGGCTTGTTGGGGGTGCCGTGTATTTGACATGAGCGGTCGTGTATACGGTCCAAATTGGACGGGCCCGGAGTGCTTCTTTTGAATGGCTTTTTCCACTGACCGGGTTTAGAGCCTTTGAATCCGGCATTGACTGCCATATCCTCTGTATTGTCGCTATTAATGCGGCGCTTGTGTTTGTTGTGACGTGACCTGCCATTGCCATCCTTGGTATCCGAAGTACCATGGTTCTTTGATATGTTATTGCTGCGAGCCAGCCAGTTGTCTTCAACCGCGTAAAAGCGTGTCATGAGTGTCGTGAGGGCTGCCATAGATTTCGGCTTTCCCTGGCCAAGGCGCCGGGCGAGCCACTCATCGCGGATGTTGTGTTTAAAAGCTGCTAGGGCCTCTGCATCCGGACAGTCGACGATTTGATTTTTCTTTGTTAGGAACCGTGTCCAGAATTGCCTGGCCGACTCCTCTGCCTGGTGAATTATTTGGCTCAAGTCATCGGCATCTGGTGGTCGCACATAAGTGCCTTGGAAGTTGTCAAGGAATGCGGCTTCCAGATCCTCCCAACAGCCAATGGATTCTGCTGGCAAGCTGTTGAGCCAATGCCGAGCTGGTCCTTTGTAACGCCCCGTATGAAACCTACCATATTTGTCTTCCAACTCTTTCCATTTCCGACACTAAGTTATGATATTTCCTCGTTGTCGGGTTTTTGTCTTCGTGTTGTTTTGTCTTTGTCATGCATCTCATATCATGTCATCATGTGCATCACATTTGCATACGTGTTCGTCTTATGCATCCGAGCATTTTCCCCGCTGTCTGTTTTGCATTCTGGCGCTCCTATGTCCTCCGATGTTCCTTTCTGCCTATTTTCATGTGTGGGTATTAAATGTTCTCGGATTGGACCGAGACTTGCCAAGCGGCCTTGGTTTACTACCGGTAGAACGCCTGTCAAGTTCCGTGCCATTTGGACTTCGTTTGATACTCCAACGGTTAACCGAGGAACCGAAAAGGCCTCGTGTGTGTTGCAGCCCAACACCCCTCCAAAGTGGCCCAAAACCCACCTAAACCCCCTCCATATTCTAGGCTGTTCGATCACAATCGCGTGGCCGCAAACCGTGCTCAATTTGGAGCCCCCTAGCTCCTCCTACCTATAAAAAGGTCTCTTCCCCGAAAATCCCGGGTCATTCCTACCCTAACCCTAGCCCTGCTCCTCTCCGCGCGGCCGGACACGTCCGCCGCCGTCGGACGCAATCGCCGCCGCCACTCACGCACTACCACATGGCATGCCGCCTCCCTCACCGCCGCTGGCCCGGGCAGCCCAGATCGGGCCCCCGAAAGCCCATCGCCGCCCCGCGCCTCCTCGCCTCTCCTCCGCCCTAGCGCCGCCCGTCCGCCTCCGCCGCCGTACCGCACAGCTCGCCGCTGCCATCGCTGCCTCGCCACCCCTCTTCACCTTGTCGCCGGCCACCGCAGCTCGTCGTCGTGCGCCGCGCCGCCGCGCCGCTCGGCCACCGCCTCGCCGCCCTGCCCTCGTCGCCGGATCCGGTGGCACTGGCCCTCTCCCCCAACTCCGGCGCCCCAAGTATGACTCCGACGGAACTCCAGCGAGCGCCCCGTCATCCATGCCCGATCCGGATCTGGATCTGAAAACCCTAGCGGTTGACTTTTTCCCTCTCTCCCAGTAATTTTTGGCATTTTTCACCCTGGCTCCGTTTCGGGCGTGTAGCATATCAAATTGTTCGTCTCGACGAGTACTTCATTTCATCTCATTGCATCATGTTCATTTAAGCTCATCTTGATGCCCTAAATGCTGTTGCAAGAGTGCTAGTTTATATTAGTTTCAGATTCTTATCAGTATTTGGACATTTGTCATTTTTTCCATGATTAATGTGTGCCTCCTATGAACTTGAGCCCTACATGTGTTTTGAAGTATGCCATGCCATATTTACAGGGGTGTATGCCATGTATTTTTTTGATCTCTGTGGTGACTAGCACAAGCATGCAAAGTAGCTATCGTAATGTTGCTGATTTCAGGTACTTAGGAATCCTCTTTGTCCTGTTAATATTTTTATGCCATGTAATCGTGTTGCTATCGAGTGATCCATACCTCTTTTGAGCATGATCAGTAAGGATGTTTTGTAGATATTGTGGTGCTCTATCCATCCATGTCTTTGTTTGCATTTATGGAGCACCCTAGCTTGACTCAATCGAGCTCTACTTTTGCTATAAAATGTTCCTAGCAGAATGTTTACGTGTTAAGCATTTTTGCCGAGGTTGTTGTAGTTGATCCATGCATGCACTAGTGCAGAACCAGGCAATAGCACCGGTTCGTAAGGCCCTTTAGTGCCGGTTCCGTAACCGGCACTAAAGTGTGGTCACTAAAGGCCCCCCCCTTTAGTACCGGTTCAGCACGAACCGGTGCTAAAGGGAAACCACGTGGCACGAGCCAGCTCCGGGGGCCGGGAGCCCTTTAGTACCGGTTGGTAACACCAACCGATACTAAATGTTTGTGGGTTTTTGTTTTATTTTGTATTTTTCAATTAAATTTGTGTTATCAGTTTAATTTAGGATTGTTTTACGTTATAATGAGTTGTAGTCGTCATCATCATCATCATCATCATCATCGCATGTATAGCTCTCCTGATTCATCATACTGGAGCACGCAGATGAATCTGTCTCCTAATCTTGGGTTGCGCTTCTCCTTGCTGCCCCCTAGTACTTCTCTGCGATCGTTAACAATTTTGCTCCAATCTTTCACTATTAAGCATTCTTTGCTTTCAGAAATCCTGAATGCACTCATGTGCAATGTAGGATATCTTGGGCGTAAGCTAACCATTGACATGTCACCTTTAGTCTCGATCCACTGAGGCACAACTGTCATCGGAAGTCCCTGTTGAAGAACATCGTATAGTAATTAATATACTAAGCAATGAAAGTTTAGCTTCAAAAATAATGTATGCAAAAGATGCACTAATTAAGGAAAAATAGTAAAAATCTTACCATCTTTCGATTATAGATGTGACCGTAGTTCAATACGATCACCATTCGTCGCACGTTTTGAGTACTAACATTTCTTAGTTCAGGAATTTTTTTTGTCTTGATAGTATTAAGATCCTCAAGCCATGAAACATAATGACTTATCTCCTCACAGTTTAGTTGAGCCCCTGGCAGTAGTAGGTCCTGTCTACCAAGCGCCGGACATGTTTGCTTGAACCGAAATAAGCTGACAATACAAATTAGTTGTCAACTATTTTTGAATAAACTGTATCAAAGACATAAACATATGCATGCATGGTTGAGAAAAACTCACATAATGGTAGAACTGGAGGTGTTTGCACATCGACCCAGATGTCTATATTACCTTCAATATCATCTTCTGGACGAATATGAAAGGTGACAACCATACCAGGCTCAAATGCATAAGCCTTGCATAGTGCTTGCCAAGTTTTGCATTCAAAATGGGTGTATGTGTCTCCATTATATAATTTGACGTTGAAAGTATACCCATGCTCCGTCTTCAAGTAAAATCTCTTTACCTCCATATCATCTATAGCACTAAAACCTATCTTATCCAAGACAAAAATTCTTGCATGGCAGGGGATGCGCTAGTAGAATAGTGAAAATTTAAATTTATAAGTTGAAGCAAATGAAGCATAAGTCATGCTTTAAAATTATAAGTTGAAGCAAATGAAGCATCAGTTTTGCATTCAAATAATAATTGCCGTTGTGACGTACTGTATCCACTTCGAATGTCTCATCCAGCTCGATGCTGAAGCGCCTACCATCAACAAGGAAATTTCTATCGCACAGGCCACGCTGGTCTTCAGAGTGTTCGCACATAATGAAATCTTTTTCGTCGTCAGATGACATTTCCTATATATGTTCATATATGTGAAACATTAAACACTTATTACTATCTAACATTAATTAATATCTAGCCAAATATATATTCATCTAACATTTGACATTAATATATCTAACTATATTCATCTCTAACAATTGACATTACTATATATTTAACTTTTCCATCTAATTCGTCTAACATTCGACATTAATCTAACATTTATATAGACTCAAAATATATAAAAAATTAAATAAACAGAAAAACGCATTAACAAATAATATTTTAATTAGATCATCAAATCTCAGATATCTAAATTTTCTTACTAAAAAAACTAGTTATATTAATTATTCAACTAGTTCAAATCTCATAAACCTAAATAAACTAGTTCGACAATTTTCTTACTAAAAATAAATTAGTTATATTAATTATTCAACTAGTTCAAATCTCTAGTTCCACAATTTACTATCTAGCTAATTCATCTAACATTCGACATTAATCTAACATTCGATCATCTAATTAACTTTTCTAAAAAACAGAAAATAGAAAATAAGTAAAATATGTGTGTGTGTGTATGTGTGTGTGTGTATGTATGTGTACGTATATATGTGTGTGTATGTGTGTATGTGTGTGTCTGTGTACGTATACATACATACACTGCAGTGCGGCCCCGTATGCCGCCGCCCCGTACATACGAGCGGGGGCGCCGGCGTACGGGGCGGGGGCGCCGGCGTACGGGCCAGGTGCGACGACGAAGGACGGCGACACGGGTACGCGAGAGCGAGAGACGTACGGGACCGCGGCGCGACGAAGACAGACGGCGGCGCGCGGCGTTCGGGGCGGCGGTGCGAGACGACGACGACGACGGGCAGCGGCGGGGACAGCGAGGACGACGACGGACGACGGGCGACGGGCGGCGACGACGGTGTCGCGAGAGGTTGGAGACGAAAGTGGGGAGATGTAACTGAAATTTTCGTAAGTGTTGTATATATAGGAGAGGCCTTTAGTACCGGTTGGAGCCACCAACCGGTACTAAAGGCCAACTTTAGCCAGGCCAAGAGGCGGGAAGAGCAGGCCTTTAGTATCGGTTGGTGGTTCCAACCGGTACTAAAGGGTGGTCTTTAGTACCGGTTGGAGCCACCAACCGGTACTAAAGGCCTCGCGCTGCCACCCTAAAGTTTAGTCCCACCTCGCCCGGCGAAGGGCAGCCGCACTGGTTTATAAACCCAGCCGCGTCTACCTCTTCCAACTCCTCTATATAGCAGGCTTCTGGGCCTAATTAATTAGGGCGCGCTGCCCTGTGAGTCTGCTGGCCCTTTTGGGCCTGCATTTGCACACCCGAGGTCTGGCAGGCCCACTGGGCAATGCGCCAACAAATTTTTTATATAGTTTTTTATTTTCTGCATTACTTATTTTCTTCTATTTATTTTTGAGTAGTTTTTTATATAGTTTTTTCTTTTCTCCAATATTTATTTTTCTTGTATTTATTTTTGAGTAATTTTTTTGTATAGTTTTTTTATTTTCTGCATTATTTATTTTCTTCTATTTATTTTCTTCTGGAAATTGAATGCTGCATACTGAACAATTAGGTAAATGACCGAAAAACAACAAATGATGTTAGAACATGTTGGAAATTGATGACGTCGCTTTGAATGCTGCATACTAAACACAAAAGAAGTCCGGAGTTCAAATAAGTTTAAAAAACATTGAAGTGGCCGTGTAACAGATGAGTTCTCGTCTGAAACCCCGATACTCCGAAAGAGTATGTCCAGTTTGTACACGAAGTGCGTCCAGTTTTTGCCGTGACCCTCTCTACTCTTTCGCGCATGCTATGCGGGTGATATGATGATACCATGCCAAGTTTCAACATTTTCAGGATTCATTTTGTAGTGATTTTCAATTTCACGGTCATTTAGCTCTCTAAAACAATTAGGTAAATGACCGAAAAACAACAAATGATGTCAGAACATGTTGGAAATTGATGACGTCGCTTTGAATGCTGCATACTGAACACAAAAGAAGTCCGGAGTTCAAATAAGTTTAAAAAACATTGAAGTGGCCGTGTAACAGATGAGTTCT
>NC_041382.1:106197616-106198337 GCF_002162155.2 Triticum dicoccoides | reverse complement strand
GATTCATTTTGTAGTGATTTTCAATTTCACGGTCATTTAGCTCTCTAAAACAATTAGGTAAATGACCGAAAAACAACAAATGATGTCAGAACATGTTGGAAATTGATGACGTCGCTTTGAATGTTGCATACTGAACACAAAAGAAGTCCGGAGTTCAAATAAGTTCAAAAACCATTGAAGTGGCCGTGTAACAGATGAGTTCTCGTCCGAAACCCTGATACTCCGAAAGAGTATGTCCAGTTTGTACACGAAGTGCGTCCAGTTTTTGTCGTGACCCTCTCTACTCTTCCGCACATGCTATGCGGGTGATATGATGATACCATGCCAAGTTTCAACATTTTCAGGATTCATTTTGTAGTGATTTTCAATTTCACGGTCATTTAGCTCTCTAAACAATTAGGTAAATGACCGAAAACAACAAATGATGTCAGAATATGTTGGAAAATGATGACGTCGCTTTGAATGCTGCATACTGAACACAAAAGAAGTCCGGAGTTCAAATAAGTTTAAAAAACATTGAAGTGGCCGTGTAACAGATGAGTTCTCGTCCGAAACCCTGATACTCCGAAAGAGTATGTCCAGTTTGTACACGAAGTGTGTCCAGTTTTTACCGTGACCCTCTCTACTCTTTCGCGCATTCTATGTGGGTGATATGATGATACCATGCCAAGTTTCAACATTTCAGGATTCATTTTGTAGTGATTTTCAATTTCACGGTCAT
>NC_041382.1:106188230-106196056 GCF_002162155.2 Triticum dicoccoides | reverse complement strand
GCATGCTATGCGGGTGATATGATGATACCATGCCAAGTTTCAACATTTTCAGGATTCATTTTGTAGTGATTTTCAATTTCACGGTCATTTAGCTCTCTAAAACAATTAGGTAAATGACCGAAAAACAACAAATGATGTCAGAACATGTTGGAAATTGATGACGTCGCTTTGAATGTTGCATACTGAACACAAAAGAAGTCCGGAGTTCAAATAAGTTTAGAAAACATTGAAGTGGCCGTGTAACAGATGAGTTCTCGTCCGAAACCCTGATACTCCGAAAGAGTATGTCCAGTTTGTACACGAAGTGCGTCCAGTTTTTGTCGTGACCCTCTCTACTCTTTCGTGCATGCTATGCGGGTGATATGATGATACCATGCCAAGTTTCAACATTTTCAGGATTCATTTTGTAGTGATTTTCAATTTCACGCTCATTTAGCTCTCTAAACAATTAGGTAAATGACCGAAAAACAACAAATGATGTCAGAATATGTTGGAAATTGATGACGTTGCTTTGAATGCTGCATACTGAACACAAAAGAAGTCCGGAGTTCAAATAAGTTTAAAAAACATTGAAGTGGCCGTGTAACAGATGAGTTCTCGTCCGAAACCCTGATACTCCGAAAGAGCATGTCCAGTTTGTACACGAAGTGCATCTAGTTTTTGCCGTGACCCTCTCTACGCTTTCGCGCATGCTATGTGGGTGATATGATGATACCATGCCAAGTTTCAACATTTTCAGGATTCATTTTGTAGTGATTTTCAATTTCACGGTCATTTAGCTCTCTAAAACAATTAGGTAAATGACCGAAAAACAACAAATGATGTCAGAACATGTTGGAAATGGATGACGTCGCTTTGAATGCTGCATACTGAACACAAAAGAAGTCCGGAGTTCAAATAAGTTTAAAAAACATTGAAGTGGCCGTGTAACAGATGAGTTCTCGTCCGAAACCCTGATACTCCGAAAGAGTATGTCCAGTTTGTACACAAAGCGCGTCCAGTTTTTGCCGTGACCCTCTCTACTCTTTCGCGCATGCTATGCGGGTGATATGATGATACCATGCCAAGTTTCAACATTTTCAGGGTTCATTTTGTAGTGATTTTCAATTTCACGGTCATTTAGCTCTCTAAAACAATTAGGTAAATGACCGAAAAACAACAAATGATGTCAGAACATGTTGGAAATTGATGACATCACTTTGAATGTTGCATACTGAACACAAAAGAAGTCCGGAGTTCAAATAAGTTTAAAAAACATTGAAGTGGCCGTGTAACAGATGAGTTCTCGTCCGAAACCCTGATACTCCGAAAGAGTATGTCCAGTTTGTACACGAAGTGCGTCCAATTTTTGTCGTGACCCTCTCTACTCTTTCGCGCATGCTATGCGGGTGATATGATGATACCATGCCAAGTTTCAACATTTTCAGGATTCATTTTGTAGTGATTTTCAATTTCACGGTCATTTAGCTCTCTAAACAATTAGGTAAATGACCGAAAAACAACAAATGATGTCAGAATATGTTGGAAATTGATGACGTCGCTTTGAATGCTGCATACTGAACACAAAAGAAGTCCGGAGTTCAAATAAGTTTAAAAAACATTGAAGTGGCCGTGTAACAGATGAGTTCTCGTCCGAAACCCTGATACTCCGAAAGAGTATGTCCAGTTTGTACACGAAGTGTGTCCAGTTTTTACCGTGACCCTCTCTACTCTTTCGCGCATTCTATGCGGGTGATATGATGATACCATGCCAAGTTTCAACATTTTCAGGATTCATTTTGTAGTGATTTTCAATTTCACGGTCATTTAGCTCTCTAAAACAATTAGGTAAATGACCGAAAAACAAAAAATGATGTCAGAATATGTTGGAAATTGATGACGTCGCTTTGAATGCTGCATACTGAACACAAAAGAAGTCCGGAGTTCAAATAAGTTATTAAAAATAAAAAAGAGGTGCAATGCTGGTTAATTTGCTTCAAGCCATTCGGAATAGTGTAGTTAGTACATGCGTTAAATGACCGAAAAACAACAAATGATGTCAGAACATGTTGGAAATTGATGATGTCGCTTTGAATGCTGCATACTGAACACAAAAGAAGTCCGGAGTTCAAATAAGTTATTAAAAATAAAAAAGAGGTGGAATGCTGGTTAATTTGCTTCAAGCCATTCAGAATAGTGTAGACTGCACTGCACATAGCTCAGTGCAATCTATGCTATTCCGCAAGGCTTGAAGCTAATCAACATGTAGGTGAGCATTGCAACTCTTCGTCATTGTTTGTGCACTCACGGCTTATAAACCGCTCATACTGCCTCTCTCTTGGCGAGGTGGGACTAAAAATCAGCTTACAAAGAAACTCTAGTACCGGTTCATGGCATGAACCGGTACTAAAGGTCTTCGTGGGGGCCCCAGACCGACCATAGCCTAACGCAGCCTCATGAGTACCGGTTCGTGGCATGAACCGGTACTAAAGCTTACCCACGAACCGGTACTAATGATGCCCGCCCGCCTAGCCGTTGGAACCGGCACTAATGGTCACATTAGTGCCGGCTCAAATTCAAACCGGCACTAATATGCTTCAGATTTGACCCTTTTTCTTCTAGTGATGCTTTGAGGTTGTTCTTGCCATGTTTAGCTTCTATGCCATGTTTGTCATGCAATGCCTTGTGGTGAGTGCATCAAGCTCGAATACATGCCTACTTAATATCTGTTTTGCCATGTTCCAGTTTTCTTCTAAGTCTGAATCTGTTAACGATAATTGCTATGTTCACATGGTCGCCATTGTATTTTCTGATCCCTTTTGGCATATGGCCAGTAAGGGACTTTTGTTGTATGCTTTGACTAGTTTCATGCCATGCCTTTCTTTTCCATGATATGATCCTGTAGCATGTTGCTATCTTGCTCTAAACATTGCTCCCTGATGTTAAATTCTTGACATGTTATTTTCACTAAGTCTGTAACTTGATATCGTTTGCACTTTTGCCATGCTTGTTTGAACCTGTTATTGAGTGAATTAGTTGTAGCTCAGTGTTCATCTTTTGTCAAGCATGTTGTTCTTGATATGTTAGAGTGCAGTAGCTTGTTGTTCTTGATGCATTTAGATGGCCTCGTGCTGATAATCGCAGATCGGTGCCATATTTGTTTTGCTTTCCATTTGCAAACCGTGCATCCGGTTCCGGTGATCTTTATATCGATTTCGACCGAAATTACCTCCTCTTTCCAGTGGCACTCTTGGTTTTCCAAGTTGACGCCAGGTTTGATCTTTCCTTTCCGAAACATGCATATGCATCGCATATCACATCCCTCATATCATGCCATGTTTTGCATCATGTTGCTTGTGCATTGCACGTGGTTGATTGTGTCTCCCTTTGCTTGTGTTCTTGCTTTGGGTAGAGCCGGGATACGAGTACATGATCGAGGAACCTGTTGAGTATGCTTACGAGGATCAAGCTTACGTCAACTTAGAGAACTTTGCAGGCAAGATGACCGTACCCTCGAAATGACTTCTATCTTTGCTTGCTAGATGCTCGCTCTTTTGCTATGACTATGCTACGATACCTACAGCTTGATTAACATGCCTCCCATATTGGCATGTCAAACCTCTAACCCACCATGTCCTAGCAAATCGTTGTTTGGATATGTTACCGCTTTGCTCAGCCCCTCTTATAGCGTTGCTAGTTGCAGGTGAAGTTTGGAGTTTGTTCCTTGTTGGAACATGTTTATTGTTGGGATATCATTATTATATCTTATCTATTTTAATGCATCTATCACTACTAGGAAAAGGGCTATAGATAGGATTGATACTAATGGCACACCAGGTAAGCAGTGCGCCACCACTATATACTAATGGCGCAGCTGTTGGTGATGCGCCATTAGTGTGGAAGACACTAATGGCGCACCAGAAACAGGGTGCGCCACTAGTATTACATTTTTTTTCATTTTTCCATACATACTAATGGCGCATCAGGTAGACAATGCGCCATTACTAGTTCTAACTAGTAATGGCACACCTGGCAGTGAGTGCGCCATTACTGTAATTTTTTTCTTATTCTTTTTTTGCAAAACTACTAATGGCGCACCGTTAAAAGTGCGCCATTACTAGTTTAAACTAGTAATGGCGCACTCTTAGACGGTGCGCCATTAGTATATATATTTATATTTTTTACTTTTTTGCAAAACTTCTAATGGCGCACCGCCTGCAGGTGCGCCATTAGTAACCAGGGTTACTAATGGCGCATTCCCTTGTGGTGCGCCATTAGTAACCTGGGACCCCAACAAGATATTTTGGACAGCCCCACACCTACCCACTCACTTTCCCCACTTCATTCCCTCCACCTCCTTCTCTAAGGTTTCGGCTGCCTCCTCCTCCTCACCTCATTTGCACCATAGATTCATCAAAATTAAGTGGTGAAATTACCTTTTTTTGATAGGTAAGTAAGGGGAAAGCTATCTTCATGATGTAGATCTACTTTTTTTCTCCCTAGCTCGCTCCAACAACATGCACATGCACTTTTTGTGGCCTAGCTAGATCTATGTATGTTTGTGGTGTTGCATGTGTTTGTGGTGTTGCATATATGTTTGTGTTTGAAGGTACCGGTATTTGAAGTGCGATAGTTGCCAATATTTTGCCGGAATGTTTTGATTCATTTCCGTTTCGGCGAGAATTTTGGCACTATGCATTCTTTTTGGTCCTATTTTTAGGGAAGGTCATGCCAAATTTTTTCTTGGTTCTAAAATATCGTTTTGCTCTACCCCGCAGGCGACCATGGTCCGCACGATGATTGAAGGCATCGTGAATAGGTTTTTGAGCTCCGCGAAGGCCGAGATGCTTCAAAAGAACGAGACGGAGATAAGATGTCCGTGTCGAAGATGCAAGCTGAAGAGCCTTATTGCGGACCCGGATTCCGGGCAGGTGGGGGACCACCTGCTCTTGCGTGGTTTCATGGATGGCTATCGGTGTCAAGGTGATGAAGATGACTATGCAGTCGTCCATGGCCGGGGCCGGGCAAGAAATGAGGAAGGGCAACAAGACAAGTACCACCACGGCGAGGGCGGGCGAGAAGACGAAGAATCTCCAGGACATGATCACGACGGTGATGTTGTACACAGTCATCATGTAGGAGATATCGTACATGATGATGAGGAAGATCAAGACGAAGGGCATGATCATTAAGATGAAGATGCCGGAGCAGACGACGATGGAGGCTGGGTGCAGGACCCTCATATTCAAGAGCTGCTTCTCAAGCAGACGGATAAGGCAAGAGCTGCCGCCCGAGAGAAAGCCAAGCTGGATCAACTGGAGATAGACGCGGTTACTCCATTGTATGAAGGATGCAGGCCCAAGGATACCCGCCTGAAAGTAATGCTCATGGCTCTGGAGATGAAGGTAAAACACAAAATTACCGACGCATGCTTCGACAAGAACATGTCATTCTGGCACGAACGTCTTCCCAAGGGGAACAAGTGCCCGACCAGTTTCCAGGAGGCGAAGAAAATCGTGTGTCCTCTAGATTTACCGCACGTGAAATACCATGTGTGCATGAACAATTGTATCATTTATCGGGACGAGCACGTGGAGTCTACCATATGTCCGGTGTGCGGCGTCACTCGATACAAGAAGAGGAAGAAAGCTCCTCGAAAATCGGTGTGGTACTTTCCAATCACTCCTCGTCAGTAATGGTATTTCGCGGACCCTAAGGTAGCAAAGATCATGCGTTGGCACGCGAATAGGGAGGAGAAGAAGCGGGAAGATGACGGAAATGATCCGGAGATAAATAAAAAAGACAAGATGCTGAGTCACCCTAAGGATGCGAGCCAGTGGCAAGCGTTGAACTTCGAATACCCAGAATTTGGGAAGGACCCAAGGAACATCGTGCTGGGCGCGAGAACCGATGGAGTCAATCCGTTTGGCAGCCAGAGAAGCTTCAGGCAGGAGCTTCACGCTAATGATGATGATGAGGCGAAGCAAGACATAGAAAGTCGTCGCAAAGGCAAAAAGGCCAAGAAGACCGGAAATGACTACGCTCCCGCATGCTTCACTCTAAGTCAGGAGGAGATTGAGCAGTTTTTCACCTGCCTCCTAGGAGAAAACTTCCTTACGGTTACACGGGGAAGATAAGGAGATACCTAGACCCAGCGAAGCAGAAGATCAGCGGAATGAAGTCTCACGACTGTCACGTGCTGATGACGCAGATACTTCCAGTTGCAATCCGTGGGATCATGGACGCGCACGTCCGTGAAACGCTATTTGGCCTATGCAACTTTTTCGACGTCATCTCTCGGAAGTCGATTGGCATGAGGCAACTCAGAAGGCTACAGGAAGAGATCGTGGTGATACTATGCGAGCTTGAGATGTACTTCCCGCTCACATTCTTCGACGTTATGGTGCATCTGTTGGTCCATATCGTGGAGGATATCATCCAACTCGGGCCGACGTTCCTGCACAGCATGATGCCATTCGAAAGGATGAATGGTGTCATTAAAGGATACGTTCGCAACATGTCACGTCCATAGGGAAGTATAGCCAGGGGCTTTCTGACCGAAGAGTGCATCTCCTACTACACGAATTATCTAGGCATCGAGAACCCCGTTGGTCTGCCCGTCAACAAGCACCTCGGCAGGCTCGCTGGATGGGGTCACCGTGAGGGTCGCCGCGAAATGCATGTCGACTTCGAGGGTCGACTCGCCGACTTTGAAAGAGCAAACCTAGTCGCGCTACAACACATACATGTGGTCGATCCTTGGGTGGTAGAGCACAAAACTTTTATTGAGAAGACGCACAATGACTGAGGCCAACAGAGGACGGACGGAGATATACTCAAAGAGCACAACTCATGTTTCACGCGTTGGTTCAAGCAGAAGCTTCTGTCGTACCCTTTACATGAGGATTCTTCCGCGGAAGAACAACTCATATTCGCCTTGTCATAGGGCGCCGAGCACAACCTGATGACCTATGAGGTGTATGATATCAACGGCTACACATTCTACACCGAGGACAAGGACATGAAGAGCGATGGTTATCAGAACTCCGGGGTAACGATGGAATCCTACACCCGTAACGACAAGGACAGATACTACGGAAGGATCAAGGAGATCTGGGAGCTGAGCTACGCTGGAGATAAGGTCCCGATGTTCCGTGTCTGATGGGCCAAGAGTGTCCTAAAAGAAGACCGGTATTTCACCACCATGGTTATACCCGAAGCCAAATCCAAGACCGCGGGCGCAAACGTCACCGCGAAAAATGAGCCATGGGTACTGGCTTCACAAGTGGACCAATGCTTCTTCATTACCGATCCGTCAAAGCCCAGTCGTGTTGTCGTGAGGAGAGGCAAAAGGAATATCATCGGAATGGATGGACTAGCCAATGAGCAAGACTTCGACAAGTACGGCGACCCGAAGATCAAACATGACGACGACGATGAAGTAGCAGCATACACCACAAAAAGAAGCAGGACCACCCTACCTAAAGGACGTCCGTTCCACAGAAGAACTCCATTTGCGAAAAAGAAGGGCAAGAAGATTGTGAACAGATAGCTAGCTAAGATCGATTGTATTTAAATTATAGCCTTCATTTCTCGGGCACTTTTTTATATCATGAATATTTTTGTATTATGAAAAAATATTTCTCGGGCCTACAGAAGATCG
This sequence comes from Triticum dicoccoides, assembly GCF_002162155.2. Taxonomy (NCBI): domain Eukaryota; kingdom Viridiplantae; phylum Streptophyta; class Magnoliopsida; order Poales; family Poaceae; genus Triticum; species Triticum dicoccoides. The sequence continues at coordinate 106,188,414 of NC_041382.1, read as the reverse complement.
ATTGTATTCAATATGAAAAAATATTGAATATTCATGAGGACACTCGATCTCGATCCCCCTCCCTCTCGATAGCTATCCCCCTCGCCAGATCCCCCTCGCCGCCGAGCACCCCCCGCACCCCCCCGCTCCACCGCCGCCGACCCACCGCACCCTCCCCCGCTCCACCGCCGTCGACGACCCACCG
>NC_041382.1:106150479-106187222 GCF_002162155.2 Triticum dicoccoides | reverse complement strand
GACCGCCGCCGCCCGTAAGCCCCCTCCTCCTCCGCCCATCCTCCTCCGCCCGTAAGCTCCCTCCCCCTAGACTCCCCTCTCTGCTCCTCCCTCCTTGCCCTCTCCCTCTCTGCTCGATCCCCTCTCTTCTCTGTCTCCACCTTCTGTTCTTGACTGTGAGGTGTTTGATTGAATGCCAATTCAAATGATTGATGCAGCTGCGTCCACTGGAGAACCACGACCGTGTCTGTGACCTTGTCTCTGCTCCGCCGCCGTCTACGACCTCGTCTGCGACCGCGTCCATCGAGGTGAGTTCTAGTATGAAACTCTCAATGCTCAAGTCTGGAAGCAACATGGATTCAAGTGTTAGCTAGCTAGATGATAAGAGGGATGCATGAGAAGCTAGCTACACTGCCATGAACTTTGTTTTTCCTTTTGACAAACACTCTTGTTAACATCAGGAATTAAAAATGCAACATAGAACAAGATATAGATAGCTGAAACAAAGAGGTGTGCTTTGAAAGAAAAAAATCTGCACCTGCAAGTGTCCATGATGCATAGGCTATATTTGCCATGGGAGATGGCAATTTTGTTAGATCATGATCCAGAGATTAAAAAAATGCATAGACTATAATTTCCTGGCATGATCAATAGAATAAAAATGTAGAATAAAAAATGCCATGATCCATACACTCTAATTTTCATGATGCATAGACTATATTTGCCATGGCCCGGTGCAAAAGAAATTTGCCATGTTGCAAAAAGAAAAGAAATTTGCCATGGTGCATATAGTAAAAACAATGCCATGATCTTTAAAATACACTTGTCATTCTTTCTGTGTTTGTACAAACTTGCTAAACAATTGATGATTTTTTGTTGGGAGACATATTATATCTGGAATGGAAGCTCACATAAGTTGAGCTGATTTTTGTCCATATGAAAGCAGAGGACCATATGGTCTGTGGCTGGGTTTTGTCTCCGACCATTGTGTCGTGATGAATTTGCAGGTACCCTGAGAGGCCCTTGAGTTTGCCGGAATGTCGATTAACTTCCGTTCCGGCAAATTCGGGTACTCCATATGTCCTATTTTCAGCAAAGCTCATGCTAAAATTTTCCGTGAATTTTAGCATGACTTTGCTAAAAATAGGACATATGGGGTACTTGCGACTAATGCATGGGCCGGGGTATCTTAGTACTTAGTTAAGTAGGATCAACTGCCCCGCCATTCTTGCTGCATTAAACCATAGGTGGAAATAGAGGCAAGTGATTAGTGCCAAGTGATTAGGCCCAACCTAGGGTGATGCGTCATCGATAAACCCTAAATGATGAAAACTTAACTTGGCTGCCCTGGATGCCTCGGTGTCGATGAGAACCTAAATGATGTACGCTTAGGCTTTTAGGGTGCCTCGGCGTCGACAAACCCTAAATGATGAAAGCTTAGGCTTTTAGGGTGCCTCGGTGTCGACAAACCCTAAATGATGAGACCATGATCTTGTTCCTTGACAATAACCAACTTTTTTGACCAAACTTTTTTCCTATTTAGAGCGAAACATGGCCCACAACGATGAGGCCAGTGGTTCGGGAGACAAGCAATTCTGGGAGCTGTCCCAGGATATGTCGTCATCATCATCGGACGACGAAAGTCTCCCGGCGCATTGCGACTGGTGCCACGACAATCGAGGTCTTTGCGACATGCCTCACCTGGACGATGATCGGTGCTTTAGCATTAAGCTCGAGGAGACCTTCGAAGTTGAAACGGTACACAATGACCACAAGTGTTATTTTCATAATTAAGCATGACTTCAACTATTTCAACGTGTAATTTTCATCTTTTACAATTCGAGTATAGCTTATCCCATGCCATGCAAGACGCTATGTCTTGGAGAGGATGGATTTTGAAGACCATGAAATTTCTGAAACAAAGAAAATTCACCTAAGGACTCATCATGATGTGGACTTTGAAGTAAATCTATATAATTCTGAGAGCGTAACCCATTTTGGTTGCAAAAATTGGGAAGCATTTTGCAAGATGTATGGTTTTGATGAGGGTATGCTTATCACCATGGATCTTGGTAATCCTGACATCAACCAAGACAATATGGACATTTGGGTCCTTGTTGATACGCCTCCAGTTCTACCGCTATGTGAGTTTCTCAAACATAGTTATTAGCTAATTTATATTGTTTATTTCAAAATAGTTGACAGCTTATTTCCATTGACAGCTTATTTTTATTATTCAAAGAATGTGCGAGAGATGGTAGACAAAACCCACTACACCGATGGCTCCGAATTAACAACTTACAAGGAGAAAAATCATCTGGTCGGATTTTGTACTGACATTGAAAATTACATTATCCACAAACAAAATCCTCAACATTATGGTAAATACGTGCCACTAGTGCATGTGTTCAACTACGGTAACTACCATGGAGATACCCTGGTAAGATTTTTACTATTACGACATCCGTGCATCTTTTGCATACTTCTAAAACTAGTACATCATTGCTAACTATGAAGTTATTACTATGTTTTTCAATAGATAATCCCAGAGAATTGTGTGCCTCATATGATGTATCTGAAAGGTAGTGTTAATGTTTTGAACATACAGCCAGGTCGTCCTACGAATCTCAACTGTCCATACGAGATTTCTAAAAGAAGTGGAGACATGAAAATCAAAGAATGGAAAAAATGTATGGACAGTCGTAAGGAGCTTCTTGGAAGAAAAAGGAAGCGAAGCGCAAGAATTGGAGACAGGATGTTCTCCATTCTCCATAATGGAGAGTCAGGGTCTATATTGTTTTATGCTATTTTAGCTTAAATAGGGTATTTAGCTCCTGCCTAATACTGATGATCATGTGCTGATGAACAATTAAGTAGGGTTGGTTCGAAGACTATCATGATGATGATCGTATGACTTGTTATGAATAACGAGTAGAAGTTGTATGATGATGATTAGTAGGACTTGTTAGGATTAGTATTACTTCCGACAAACTCGATACTCGCGGTCTTGAGACTTGTAATGTTTTATCTTTGTTCAGTCTTTTGAATTCGGAGACTAATATGATGAATTGTATTCGGAGACTAATCTTCTATTGTATTCGATGAATCTGATGTTGCTGTCTATATTCTGTCTAATAATATATTTTATAACCTGCGCAAAAATCAGAAAAGAAAAAAACAAATATTCATACTAATGGCGCATCACCACCATGTGCGCCATTAGTATGCCAAAGGATACTAATGGCGCATCAACAGAGAATGCGCCATTAGTATGACAAAGCCATGCTTATGTATGCCCCCCCGGGAGGCACACTAATGGCGCACGCTGTTACATACTAATGGCGCACTAGCTGGTGCACCATTAGTATACCAGATACTAATGGCGCACCAGTGGTGCGCCATTAGTAAAAATTACTAGTGGCATGCTACTAATGGCGCACCGGTGATGCACCATTAGTAGGCAAAACCGGTGCGCCATTAGTATCCCTTTTCCTAGAAGTGTATACACTTGGTGAAGGGTGGAAGGCTCAGCCTTATGCCTGGTGTTTTGTTCCACTCTTGCCGCCCTAGTTTCTGTCATACCGGTGTTGTGTTCCTTGATTTTGCGTTCCTTACACGGTTGGGTTATAATGGAAACCCCTTGACAGTTTGCCTTGAATGAAACTCCTCCAGCAATGCCCAACATTGGTTTTACCATTTTCCACCTAGCCTCTTTTTCCCATGGGTTTCCGGAGCCCGAGGGTCATCTTTATTTTAATCCCCCCTGGGCCAGTGCTCCTCTGAGTGTTGGTCCGAACCAAGTAGACTGCGGGGCCACCTCGGGGCAACTTGAGGGTTGGTTTTACTCGTAGGATGTCTCATCTGAGTGTGCCCTGAGAACGAGATATGTGCAGCTCCTATCGAGATTTGTCAGCACATTCGGGAGGATTTCCTTGTTTAGTTTTACCATTGTCGAGATGTCTTGTAACCGGGATTCTGAGTCTGATCGGATTGTCTTGGGAGAAGGAATATCCTTCGTTGATCGTGAGAGCTTGTGATGGGCTAAGTTGGGGCACCCCTGCAGGGATTTGAACTTTCGAAAGCCTTGCCCGCAGTTATGGGCAGATGGGAATTTGTTAATGTCCGGTTGTAGATAACCTTAAACTTAACTTAATTAAAATGAATCAACAGAGTGTGTGGCCGTGATGGTCTCTTTTCGGCGGAGTCCGGGAAGAGAACATAGTCTCGTGTTATGCTTGAACGTAGGTTGTTCTAGGATCACTTCCTGATCATAGTTTATCGACCGTGCCTTTGCCTTCTCTTCTCGCTCTCATTTGCGATGTTAGCCACCATACATGCTAGTGCTTGCTGCAGCTCCACCTCATACCTTTTACCCTTCCTATAAGCTTAAATAGTCTTGATTGCGAGGGTGTGAGATTGCTGAGTCCCCGTGACTCACAGATTACTTCCAAAACCAGATGCAGGGACCGATGATACCGCTCTAGGAAATTCGACTGAGCTCAAGTGGGAGTTCGATCAGGACTCAGGACGATACTACGTTTCCTTTCCGGACGATCAGTAGTGGTGCCCAGTTGGGGTGATCGGGGACTTTGTTAAATTTGGGGTTGTTCTTTATTTTGGTTCCGTAGTCGGACCTTGATTGTATCTGGATGAATGTAACCATATTTATGCTATTTTGTGATGTGGTGAGTGTAAGCCAACTATGTACTCCTTTTCCTTATTCATTACATGGGCTGTGTGAAGATTACCCCACATGCGACATTGCTTACAATGCGGTTATGCCTCTAAGTCATGCTTCGACACGTGGGAGATATAGCCGCATTGTGGGCATTACAAGTTGGTAATCAGAGCCTTCCCCAACTTAGGAGCCCCCTGTTTGATCGAATCGCTGGCGTTGTTGAGTCTAGAAAAATGTTATGAGTCATTTAGGATTATATATATATATATATATATATATATATATATATATATATATATATATATATATATTGGAGAGTAGGATTCTTTTTACTCCTCAGTCCCTTCGTCGCTCTAGTGAGACATCCTGACGTAGAGTTTTGACTCTTCTCTTCTCAAATTTCACTAAATTTTTTTAGGATCACGCGGGTATCTTGGAATCGTTCCGATGGTTTTGTGACGAGAACATTGGTCTTGGTGCCTCCTGACAATTAGGGGTTGTGGCAGTGTCCCGGGGAGTTGAGCTCCGAGGTGTTGTCGTCACAATTTTATCGTTGGAATTCTAGAATACCTGAGTTTCGCCGACATCGAAAATCTCTTTTATGCAGTTGTTGGTGAGATAACCTCGATGCCACCCAGTACTGGGGCGGGAGTTCGGGAGTATCACCATAACTCGTATAATGGATGCTTTTCGAAGGTTGAGGTAAATGATTTCTGAAGGTTTCTTGGTTATGTGTTGAAGGATGGATACAGCTGGATGTAGGATCTGCTAGCTTTGGGTGAGATATTATGCTTCCCCTGTATCCCCAACACCTGATTGCATAACCAGGAAAGTTTTAGGAGTTTCATAGGTGGGAATTCTTGTAGCCCTAGTATTTCTTCCGTGAATATTTGGTTTGTGATTGGGTAATCCTCACCGAGTATTTGTTCATGTCCGTACCTTGTTGTTTTATTCTTCTACCTCTATCTAAGTGGCTTCGCAATTTATGGAAGTGTGACCATTTCAATTGGAATTCATTCGTTCATTTTGTTCGAATGTTAAGACTATTTGTTGCAATTTCGATCCATTTCATTCAGCTTGATTATATGTCTGTCAAGATGCTAACGGATGTCACCCTCTTCAGGATTGCTCCTCCAAGGCATCAGAATCCTGAACCGCCGCCACCACCTCCACCTCCGGAGGCATGGCAAGCTATGATGGCCTCTACCAATGCAAACATGCAACTGATCATGCAACTCTTGCAAGAGCGCAACCAAGGGAATCAAGGCCATGGCAACAATCAGAATCAGTTTGCTACACTCAACCAGTTCCTCGCTAACCAGCCAAAGACCTTCAGTAACTATGTCGAGGCTACAGACGCTGATGATTGGCTCATGGATATCTGCAAGCATTTCGTGTGCAGCAACGTCAAGCCTAAGGACTTTGTCAAGTTTGCTTCGTTCCAACTCAAAGACCAAGTTGCAGAGTGGTATCAGCAATACAAAGATTCCAGAGGAGGCCGTGTGATTACCTGGGATGAATTCCGTCAAGACTTCAAAGCTCAGCACATTCCTCAGAGTGTTGTTGAGAGCAAGCTTGAGGAGTTCCGCAACCTGAAGCAAGGAAGCTTGTCTGTTTACCAGTATAACATCATGTTCCAGAAGCTCGCTCGTTTCGCTAAGCAAGCCATCCCTGACGAGAAGAGCATGATTTATCAGTTCAGAGGTGGCCTCGGAGAAGATCTCCAACTAGCTCTTGGGCTTTTCGAGCCGCAGAAGTACGATGAGTTTTACAACATGGCACTGAAACAAGAGACTGCTCAACTCAAGTGTGATGCTTCCAAGAAACGAGTCAAGGATGCAACTCCTTCTTCCTCAACTCAAGTGGCAACTAAGCAGCAAAAGTATTGGTTGCCTCCTCCTCCTCCGTTCCGTCAGCCTTATCAGCAGAAGAGCAAAGGTGGCAATGGATCTTCCCACCCACCCAACCCAGGCTTTCAGAACAAGACTTCGTCTCATGCTCCAAGATCAAGTGCTCCATATCACCGTCCGTTCTCAGAGGTCACCTGCAACAAGTGTTAGCAGAAGGGTCACTATGCCAACAAATGCTTCAATCAGAGGCGTCTTCCTCCTCCTCCTCCTATGAGATCTGCTAGCACTGCAGTGGTCAAGCATAATCCCAAGTTTACAAAGGTCAACATGACGAATGCAGCTCAGGCAGAGGACTCATCAGATGTGATTATGGGTAACCTTCCTGTTAATGATGTTCCTGCACAAGTACTTTTTGATACTGGTGCATCGCATTCTTTCTTGTCATTCCCATTTGCATCGAAGCACAATGTTGACACTGAGGTTTTGCCCAAAGTCATGCAAGTTATTTCTCCCGGAAAGCTTATGACTTCTAGTTTGTTGCTCCCGACGTCTCTATCACGTTGGGCGACTATAAGTTTCTGTACTCTCTAGTGGTCCTTGGTAACTCAGATATTGATCTTATTCTTGGAATGGATTGGCTTTCTAAGCACAAGGCTCACCTTGATTGTGCTGTCAGGCAGATCCAATTGACACATTCGTCTGAGGATGTAATCGTCTTTGCCGCTCGTGATGATACCATCCGACTGTTTTCTCTCAACGAGAAGGGCGAGTTGGATGCCATATCTCAGATTCCAGTCGTTTGCGAATATCAAGACGTCTTTCCAGAAGAGCTTCTAGGAATGCCTCCGCACCCGCCAGTTGAATTCGTCATCGATCTTGAGCCTGGCACGGAACCTATTTGCAAACATCCTTACAAGCTTGGACCTGAAGAGATGAAGGAGCTGAAGAAACAACTCGATATTCAAGAGCGTATGGGTCTCATCCGACCAAGTTCTTCTCCATGGGGTTGTGGAGTTCTTTTTCTCAAGAAGAAGGATGGAACGGACCGACTTTGTGTCACTACCGTCCATTGAACAAGAAGACCATAAAGAACAAGTACCCACTTCCCAACATCAATGAGCTTTTCGAACAACTCAAAGGTGCTCAAGTTTTCTCCAAGCTTGATCTCCGTATGGGCTATCATCAGATTCACATTCATGAAGAAGGTATCCCCAAGACAGCATCCCGAACAAGCTATGGTTCATATGAATACACTGTCATGTCTTTCGGCCTTGTCAGTGCACCTCCAACATTCTCTCGCATGATGAACTTCATCTTCAACGCATACACAAATGACTTCGTCTTGGTCTACCTCGATGACATTTTGGTATTTTCCAAGGACAAGGAGGATCATGCCAAGCATTTGAGATTGGTGCTGGATAAGCTCAGAGAACATCAGTTCTATGCGAAGTTCTCTAAGTGCGAGTTTTGGCTCGATGAGGTTCTCTACCTTGGGCATATCATCTCCGCCAAGGGCATAGCTGTTAATCTTGAGAAGTTGTTTGCAATTGTGAATTGGGAACCACCTCAGAATGTGAAGCAACTCCGTAGCTTCCTTGGTCTCGCAAGCTATTGTCGAAGGTTCGTTGAGAACTTCTCAAAGATCGCGAAGCCTCTTTCCAACCTCCTGCAGAAGCATGTGAAGTACGTCTGGTCGCCTGAATGTGACATCGCTTTCAACACCCTGAAAGAGAAGTTAGTCACTGCTCCAGTTCTGACTCCTCCTGATGAATCCAAACCGTTCGAGGTCTTCCATGATGCTTCCCTTCAAGGTCTTCGTGTAGTGTTGATGCAAGAGAAGAAAGTTGTGGCCTATACCTCTCGCCAGTTGAAGCCCAATGAAAAGAACTACCCCACTCACGACCTCGAGTTGGCGGCAGTTGTCCATGCTCTTTTAACATGGAGACATCTCTTGTTGGGAAGGAAAGTGGACATCTTCACTAATCATAAGAGCCTCAAGTATATCTTCACTCAGCCAAACCTCAACCTCAGACAGACTCGTTGGGTCGAAATGATTCAAGAGTATAATCTAAGTATTGAATATACTCCAGGCAAGGCCAATGTAATTGCTGACACATTGAGCAGGAAGGCTTACTACAACATTTTGATTCTCAAGCCCTACCAACCAGAGCTTTGTGAAGCTTTCCGCAAACTCAATCTCCAAGTTGTTACTCAAGGATTCCTTGCCAACCTCCAAGTCTCTCCTACTTTGGAAGATCAGATTCATGAGGCTCAACTTCTTGATGCTATGGTGAAGAAGGTGAAGATTGGGTTTGCCAAGAGTCAACCCAAGTACAAGTGCTATCGTCTTGATGACAAGGATACTCTATTCTTCGAGGATCGCATTGTTATGCCTAAAGGTGACCTTCGTAAAGTCTTTATGAACGAGGCTCACAATTCACTCCTCTCTATTCACCCTAGAAGTACAAAGATGTACCAGGACCTCAAGCAGTCGTATTGGTGGACTCGAATGAAGCGCGAGATTGCTCAGTTCGTGAACAAATGTGATGTCTATAGAAGAATGAAAGCAAAACACCAACGACTAGCTGGTCTCCTCCAACCTCTTGCCATTCCAGAATGGAAGTTTGACCATATTGAGATGGACTTCGTGACTGGATTTCCAAAGTCCAAGTGTTGCAATGATGCTATCTTCGTTGTCATCGACAAGCTCACTAAAGTGGCTCATTTTATTCCTATCAAAGAATCTATCACAGTAGCTCAGTTGGCAGAGATACCTCCAGGATTGTCTCTCTGCACGGCACTCCATAGTTGATATCTTCATATTCTTGCAGCATCTTCACCTCCAAGTTCTCGGATTCTTTTGAGAAGGCCATGGGCACCAACATTCGCTTCAGCACAACCTTTCATCCTCAAACTAGTGGCCATGTCGAGCGAGTAAATCAAATTCTTGAAGATATGCTCAGAGCATGTGTCATCTCTTTCAGTATGAAGTGGGAAGATTGTCTTCTGCATGTCGAGTTCTCCTACAACAATATCTTTCAAGCGAGTTCGGGCAAGGCCCCATTCGAGATTCTCAATGGCAGGAAGTGTCGCACTCCCCTTAACTGGTCAGAGACTGGTGAATGCCAACTTCTAGGAAATTACTTGATCATAGAGGCTGAAGAAATGTGCAAAGTCAATCGTGAAAATCTCAAAGCCGCGCAATCACGCCAGAAGAGTTACTATGATAGCAAGCATCGTGACTTGGCTATCGAGATCGGAGACCATGTCTACCTCTGTGTCTCTCCAATGAAAGGTACACTTCGCTTCGGTATCAAAGGGAAGCTTGCCCCTAGATACGTGGGTCCTTTCAAGATCATTGGCAAAAGAGGCGATCTCGCCTATCAACTTGAGCTTCCATCCAACTTTGCAAACGTGCACGACGTGTTTCACATGTCTCAACTACGCAAGTGTTTCAAGACTCCTGACCGCACCATCAACTTCGAAGAGATTGATCACCAGGAAGACTTGTGTTATCATGAGCACCCCGTTGCTATTCTTGAAAAACTGAGCGCAAGACTCGCAACAAGTCTATCAAATTCCTGAAAGTCAAGTGGTCACACCATTCCGACCGTGAAGCCACCTGGGAACGCGAGGATCACCTCCGTTCTGAGTACCCGGAGTTTTTCCAGTCCTAGATCTCGGGACGAGATCCTTTCGTAGTGGTGGAGTGTTGTAACACCCCGTATGTAACCTACCATATTTGTATTCCAACTCTTGCCATTTCTGGCACTAAGTTATGATATTTCCTCGTTGTCAGGTTTTTGTCTTCGTGTTGTTTTGTCTTTGTCATGCATCTCATATCATGTCATCATGTGCATCGCATTTGCATACAGGTTCGTCTCATGCATCCGATCATTTTCCCCGTTGTCCGTTTTGCATTCTGGCGCTCCTATGTCCTCCGATGTTCCTTTCTACCTCTTTTCATGTGCGGGTATTAAACTTTCTCAGATTGGACCGACACTTGCCAAGCGTCCTTAGTTTACTACCGATAGACCGCCTGTCAAGTTTCGTCCCATTTGGACTTCGTTTCATACTCCAACGGTTAACCGAGGAACCGAAAAGGCCTCGTGTGTGTTGCAGCCCAACACCCCTCCAAACTGGCCCAAAACCCACCAAAACCGCCTCCATCTTCTAGGCCGTTCGATCACGATCGCGTGGCTGCAAACCGAGCTCAATTTGGAGCCTCCTAGCTCCTCCTACCTATAAAAATGTCTCTTCCCCGAAAATCCCGGGTCATTCCTACCCTAACCCTAGCCCCGCTCCTCGCCGCGCGGCCGGACACGTCCGCCGCCGTCGGACGCAATCGCCGCCTCCACTCATGCGCTGCCACGTGGCGCGCCTCCGCCCTCACTGCCGCCAGCCCGGGCAGCCTAGATCGGGCCCCCGAAAGCCCATCGCCGCCCCGCGCCTCCTCGCCTCTCCGCCGCCCTAGCGCCGCCAGTCCGCCTCCGCCGCCCCGCCGCGCAGCTCGCCGCCGTACGCCGCCACCATCGCCGCCTCGCCACCCCTCGTCACCTCATTGCCGACCGCCGCAGCTCGTCGCCGTGCGCCGCGCCGCCGCGCCGTTCGGCCACCGCCTCGCGGCCCTGCCCTCGTCGCCGGATACGGTGGCACCGGCCCTCTCCCCCAACTCCGGCGCCCCAAGTATGACTCCAGCGGAACTCCGGTGAGCGCCTCGTCATCCGTTCCCGATCCGGATCTGGATCTGAAAACCCTAGCGGTTGACTTTTCCCCTCTCTCGGAGTAATTTTTGCCATTTTTCATCATGACATAACTCTGCAACTGTGGCTCCGTTTCGGGCGTGTAGCATTTCAAATTGTTCGTCTCGACGAGTACTTCATTCCATCTCATTGCATCATGTTCATTTGAGCTCATCTTGATGCCCTAAATGTTGTTGCAACAGTGCTAGTTTATATTAGTTTCAGATTCTTATCAGTATTTGGACCTTTGTCATTTTTGCCATGATTAATGTGTGCCTCCTATGAACTTCAGCCCCACATGTGTTTTGAAGTATGCCATGCCTTCTTTACAGGGGTGTATGCCATGTATTTTTTTGATCTTTGTGGTGACTAGCACAAGCATGCAAAGTAGCTCTCGTAATGTTGCTGATTTCAGGGACTTTGAAATCCTCTAAGTCTTTGTCCTGTTAATATTTTTATGCCATGTAATCATGTTGCTACCGAGTGATCCATACCTCTTTTGAGCATGATCAGTAAGGATGTTCTGTAGATATTCTGGTGCTCTATCCATCCATGTCTCTGTTTGCACTTATGGAGCACCCTAGCTTGACACAATCGAGCTCTACTTTTGCTATAAAATGTTCCTAGCAGAATGCTTACGTGTTAAGCATTTTTGCCGAGGTTGTTGTAGTTGATCCATGCATGCTTCGAGGTTGTTCTTGCCATGTTTGGCTTCTATGCCATTTCTACTTGCTAGGTGTATGATTAGTTTGTCATGCAATGCCTTGTGGTGAGTGCATCGAGCTCGAATACATGCCTACTTAATATCTGTTTTGCCATGTTCCAGTTTTCTTCTAAGTCTGAATCTGTTAACGATAATTGCTATGTTCACATGGTTGCCATTGTATTTTCTGATCCCTTTTGGCTTATGGTCAGCAAGGGATTTTGTTGTATGCTTTGAGTATCTTCATGCCATGCCTTGCTATGCCATGATATGATCCTGTGGCATGTTGCTATCTTGCTCTAAACATTGCTTCCTGATGTTAAATTCCTAACATGTTGTTATTTTCACGAAGTCTGTAACCTGATATTGTTTGCACTTTTGCCATGCTTGTTTGAACCTGTTATTGAGTGAATTAGCCGTAGCTCAGTGTTCATCTTTTGTTAAGTTCTTGAGTGGATCCCTGCCATGTATTTTGTTGTTATGTTAGAGTGCAGTAGCTTGTTGTTCTTGATGCATTATATGGCCTCATGCTGATAATCACAGATCGGTTCCATATTTGTTTTGCTTGCCATTTGCAAACCGTGCATCCGATTCCGGTGATCTTTATATCGATTTCGACCGAAATCACCTCCTCTTTCCGGTGGCACTCTTGGTTTTCCAAGTAGAGGCCAGGTTCAATCTTTCCTTTCCGAAACATGCATATGCATCACATATCACATCCCGCATATCATGCCATGTTTTGCATCATGTTGCTTGTGCATTGCACATGGTTGATTGTGTCTCCCTTTGCTTGTGTTCTTGCTTTGGGTAGAGCCGGGATACGAGTACATGATCGAGGAACCTGTTGAGTATGCTTACGAGGATCAAGCTTACGTCAACTTAGAGAACTTTGCAGGCAAGATGACCGTACCCTCGAAATGACTTCTATCTTTGCTTGCTAGATGCTCGCTCTTTTGCTATGACTATGCTACGATACCTACAGCTTGATTAACATGCCTCCCATATTGCCATGTCAAACCTCTAACCCACCTTGTCCTAGCCAACCGGTGTTTGGCTATGTTACTACTTTGCTCAGCCCCTCTTACAGCGTTGCTAGTTGCAGGTGAAGTTTGGAGTTTGTTCCTTGTTGGAACATGTCTATTGTTGGGATATCATTATTATATCTTGTCTATTTTAATGCATCTATACACTTGGTAAAGGGTGGAAGGCTCGGCCTTATGCCTGGTGTTTTGTTCCACTCTTGCCACCCAAGTTTCCGTCATATCGGTGTTATGTTCCTTGATTTTGCGTTCCTTACACGGTTGGGTTATAATGGGAATCCCTTGACAGTTCGCCTTGAATAAAACTCCTCCAGCAATGCCCAACATTGGTTTTACCATTTTCCACCTAGCCTTGTTTTCCCTTGGGTTTCCGGAGCCCGAGGGTCATCTTTATTTTAACCCCCCCTGGGCCAGTGCTCCTCTGAGTGTTGGTCCAAACCGAGTAGACTGTGGGGCCACCTCGGGGCAACTTGAGGGTTGGTTTTACTCGTAGGATGTCTCATCTAAGTGTGCCCTGAGAACAAGATATGTGCAGCTCCTATCGGGATTTGTCGGCACATTCGGGCGGCTTTGCTGGTTTAGTTTTGCCATTGTCGAGATGTCTACTAACCGGGATTCCGAGTCTGATCGGATTGTCTTGGGAGAAGGAATTTCCTTCGTTGACCGTGAGAGCTTGTGATGGGCTAAGTTGGGACACCTCTGCAGGGATTTGAACTTTCGAAAGCCGTGCCCGCGGTTATGGGCAGATGGGAATTTGTTAATGTCTGGTTGTAGATAACCTTAAACTTAACTTAATGAAAATGAATCAGCAGAGTGTGTGGCCGTGATAGCCTCTTTTCGGCGAAGTCCGGGAAGAGAACACGGTCTCGTGTTATGCTTGAACGTAGGTTATTCTAGGATCACTTCTTGATCATAGTTTCTCGACCGTGCCTTTGCCTTCTCTCCTCGCTCTCATTTGCGATGTTAGCCACCATACATGCTAGTGCTTGCTGCAGCTCCACCTCATACCTTTTACCCTTCCTATAAGCTTAAATAGTCTTGATCGCGAGGGTGTGAGATTGCTGAGTCCCCGTGACTCACAGATTACTTCCAAAACCAGATGCAGGGACCAATGATACCGCTCCAGGAGATTCGACTGAGCTCAAGTGGGAGTTCGATGAGGACTCAGGACGATACTATGTTTCCTTTCCAGACGATCAGTAGTGGTGCCCAGTTGGGGCGATCGGGGACTTTGTTGCATTTAGGGTTGTTCTTTATTTTGGTTCCGTAGTCGGACCTTGATTGTATCTGGATGAATGTAATGATATTTATGCTATTTTGTGACGTGGCGAGTGTAAGCCAACTATGTACTACTTTTCCTTATTCATTACATGGGTTGTGTGAAGATTACCCCACTTGCGACATTGCTTACAATGCGGTTATGCCTCTAAGTCGTGCCTCGACACGTGGGAGATATAGCCGTGTCGTGGGCGTTACATCCTTTGAGTTTAAGTGGGAGGTATTTGATGGCGCATAGATCGTCACCGCGGGCCATGTGGATGTGCAGGAGGAAGTCCTTGATACATACCGCATGATCTGTTGTGCCGTTGTATGATTCTATATTTACGGGTTTGAAACCCTCTAGGATTTGACGATCCATTACTTCATATGTGAAGCATAGGGGGTGTGCGGCTCCTTTGTACTGGGCTATATCGCGACGCAACTCAAATGAGTCTTGCCCACTGTGTTCGGCCCGGTCGGATTTACTTTTATTGTATCCGGTGCGACGGTTATCGTCTCGCATAGTGGCATGCCCTCGCGATCCGTAGATCGATCTTGCCTATTTTGCTTTGTTCTCCAATACGTCTCGCAGGTCTAGCATGTTCCCCCGTGCCTTGTCATTTTTATTTGAGTGGCGTCGGGGTGCGGGCTGAGTTTTTGGCTGAAACGCCTCTCTGTCGCAGCCACGAGGTGGCCGGTCAGCCGCATCATATGCTGGAGATGTAGGTTTGAGTGCTTCCTCCTCTAGTCGGGGTAGCAACCTACACTTTGTGTAACTCTTGGAGGGGCGTTCGAGTTTATATTCCTCGGCCGCAAGGACTTCAGTCCATCTGTCAGCTAGCGAATCTTGATCAGCTTGAAGCTGTTGTTGCTTTATCTTAGGGCTATTTGCCGTGGCTATAAGCCGGTGCTTGAAGCACTCTTGTTCGACGAGATCCTCAGGCACGACGAATTCGTCATCGTCGAGGCTTGCCTCATCTTCGGAGGGAGGCATATAATTATCATCCTCCGCCTCTCCATCTGCCGCTCCCTCTGGAGGGCTGGCCTCTCCATCCTCCTACCCTAAATTTTGCTGGAGGGGATTGTTGTCGTCTTCGGCACTATCCGGAGTGTTATTATCTCCTATGCCGGGGTCACTGCTTTTGCTTTGGCGAGACTTAGAGCGGCGCCGCTGATGCCGGCGCTTGGGTTGCTTCTTGGAGGGGTCATCCTCCGCTGTCTCGTCGCCATTGCCTTCTTTGGGTGTGTCCACCATGTATATATCATATGATGAGGTGGCTGTCCGGTGCCCTATGGGCAGTGGTTCCTCTTCGCCTCCCGCATCGTCGTCCATACCGTCGATGTCTTTGGAGTCGAAGTCGAGCATGTCGGTTAAGTCGTCGATAGTGGCTACTAAGTGGGTGGTGGGTGGGCGGTGAATTTCATCGTCATCCGCATCCCAATCCTGCCAGACATAGTTCGGCCAGGACTCTCCTGACAAGGAGAGAGACCTTAATGAGTTCAGTATGTCGCCTAAGGGCGAGTGCTAAAAGATATCCGCGGAGGTAAACTCCGTGATCGGCGCCCAATCGGATTCGATAGGCACGGGCGCAGGAGGTTGGGAGTCCGTGGCCGAGGAAGGATCCGGCAGTGTGGCATCACGCCTCTTGTGAAGGGTAAGGTCGATATTCGGCTCGATCGCCGCTGAGGATACGGCCTCCGTGGCGGGGTCTATTCACCCGCCCATGGACGGCGCAACTGGCTCCGAATTGACGGTCGGAGCGGTTGCCGGTGCGATCTCTTGGACACTGTCCGATGGCAGAGCTAAATCATGCTCATCGTGACCGTGTGGCGCACTAGGCAAAGGCTCGAATCCATCGAAGATCACGTCTCCGCGGATATCTGCCGTGTAGTTTAAGCTTCCAAACATGACCTGATGGCCAAGGGCGTAACTCCCGATCTTCTCCAGATGGCCAAGCGAGTTGGCCCGTGGTGCGAAGCCGCCGAATACAAAGATCTGTCCGGGGAGAAAAGTCTCACCCTAGACTGCATTGCTATCGATGATCGTAGAAGCCATCAAGCCTAACGGCGATGACATAGAGGAACTCTCAATGAAAGCACCAATGTCGGTGTCAAAACTGGCGGATCTTGGGTAGGGGGTCCCGAACCGTGCGTCGAAGGCGGATGGTAATAGGAGGCAGGGGACACGATGTTTTACGCAGGTTCGGGCCCTCTTGATGGAGGTAAAACCCTACGTCCTGCTTGATTATTCTTGATAATATGAGTAGTACAAGAGTTGATCTACCATGAGATCGGAGAGGCTAAACCCTAGAAGCTAGCCTATGGTATGATTGTATGTTGTCCTACGGACTAAAACCCTCCGGTTTATATAGACACCGGAGGGGGCTAGGGTTACACAAGGTCGGTTACAAAGGAGGAGATATACATATCCGTATTGCCTAGCTTGCCTTCCATGCCAAGTAGAGTCCCATCCATTCACGGGACGAAGTCTTCAATCTTGTATCTTCATAGTCCCACAGTCCGGCCAAAGGATATAGTCCGGCTGTCCGAACACCCCCTAATCCAGGACTCCCTCAGGCGTCCTCGTCCACCACAGCGTAGGCCCTTCACTGACTCCCTCGTCCGCCCCTTCACTGGCTCTTCATGCAGGCCCTCGTCCGCCGCAACAGATCCTCCTCACCGAAAGCACTGTACAACGCGCCCGCCGAAGCCTTCGTCCACTGCACCGGACCCGCTCCACGGACGCCATATTCAAATCCACCGGCCCTGCTTTACCGACGCCGCAGCCTCATCAAGTTATTTCGATTTGTACTCCTTCGGTTTTTCTCTTTATCGTGCAACTATTCACTTACCACAAATGAGCTTTCTTGTATGTCGACAGGCGCCGCAAACGTAGCACCAGAGCTGCTTCAGTGACGGCGACAGCCGGCCCAAACTCAACCGCAACATGAGGACCATCGACGATCCTTAGCTATCAAGTATGACAACGATACCCATACGCCACCGAGAATCAGGTACTATTATCCAACGGCCGGCGCCTACGTTCACTTTCCTAGCATAAGCACTGCACCTTTGAATTTCTTCAGGGCATCATTCAATTTTTCATGAGACGCGTTATTCTTCTTGCACCTGTAGGGCCATACTTCTGGTAGTGAACATGTTACATGTGCTAAATTACATACCAGTGCACATATAGTTAATATGCTTTAGTTTTGTTCTGATGCCACCTGTTGGTTCCATCAGACTACTTAATGTGCTCTATGTTAATTACAAATCAGCAAACTAGCATGTGGTTCCGCTGCTTTTTGTTTGTTTTACCCTACATTTTCTGATGCTAGCTATTACATCACTGCTCCGAGCCTCTATTCATTACTTGTTTGTGTGTTCTTGATCTTCCCAAGTTGCATGACTTATTTGATGCTTCTATTAATTATGGAGCTACCAACCCCATCAAGCAAAATATTTGTTCTTTTAGGGCTGGCACCTCGAACAAGCATAAAAATAGAGGGAAGCAGATATATTGTCATGTATGCACACACCCTTCTTTCATTAGTTTAGATGAACCATTGATGATCAATTCGGACCAGTGCATGCGATTAAAATTAATTTTACCTAAATAGATGGTGCAGAATAAAATACAACAACTAGATTTGCAACCACGGGATGCTGACGATATCTTCAAAGAACATTGCAACAGCAACTAGGCTTCACAGCAACATATGGTAAGCCAGTGTGTTTTAGTACATGTGAAATGTAATGCGAGTGGGCTGCTTTTTTGGATTGTGCCCTCAACATGTAATCCTACCGAATTACAAATAGTTCAGTTGTCTTCTTTGCTGTATTGCTTGATTCGAATGCTTATTTGTTGTTATGCTATACCTGAGTTGGCCAATATGTCAGAAGTGCCTGCTATCCTATCGTAAAGAAATGCATGCCTATTTCATTTGAGTCCTTAACTTTTCCTCTCAACTTCATCACAAGACTGTCTTCGTAGTTTATATGAGGCCACACTGTTAAGTGCTTTGTCAGATTATTTCAACTCCTTAGATGCATTGGCAACTTAAATATAACGGTTGTACACTCCCTTTCAACTAGGGATGTCAACTGGGTCCCGTTTAATCCCGATTAAAGTCCACTAGTGGTATGATAGTTCAAAAGAGTTTTTGTTTTTTGAGGAAAATGAACTAGGGAGGTAGCAAACTAGATGGGACTGGGGGATGTCGTTTATTTGCCACTTACATCCCTAGATCCATCTTACCATTTTAATTTCTTTTCGGATGATGCTGCTTCGAACCATTTAAATATAGTTTGCCATGCTTGGCAATAATTCGTCCGTCGTTTACCATATAAGCTTACTGCCTGGATCATACGATAACTATCTCTTACTGATGTCCAGCGGAAACCTTTCAGGATGCCGTTTAGACTAGGACACAATGTACAACCCCAGAATCTATTTGTGGAAGCAGTGCGCCATCCATGTTACCAGATGGTAGTAGTTCAGAGGCAACACCGCCGGAGAGCAGTCTGAGCATAGATATTATAGTGCTTGAGGCTCTACTAGAGGCAGAACGAGATGGTGTGGCTGCCATGAATGAGGTAATCTTTATCTTGAGGCTGGAAATTACAGAATTAGCGGCACGCATTATGCAAGCAACCCAAGAATTGGAGGAAGTAAGAATGTTGCATTTGAAGATGGAGGAGGTCCTCCTGTTTCTACTATATGAAGCCCAAGGTAATCCCGGTTCTTCTTTAGATACCAGTTGAAATTGTCATTAGATTATTGTACTTGCATGTTGTGTCATGTCTCTGAATGGATTATGTTGCAAGACCCCCTATGTTGTAGATGTGTTGTAATGATCCGAATTTTTTAGGCGAGGTAATCCTCAGTACTTGTATGATTGACATAAGGTGAACTATTTTTCGTGTGAGCATATTGTATTGGATGAAATAACTGTTTGACTCAGAGTGTATCCAACCTAGTGAATTTGAAGATCACGACATTTCTAAATCATAATCATATATAAAGGTGGAATAAATCTCTGTTGTGGTTTTGAAGAAATAAATAACAAAATGTATAATTATCTGTGGATATTCGTAATCGAATACAAATTGGATTTGAATTTAGTTTACCAAGTCCCAGGGAAAACGTGAATGCTAATTCTCCCAAGTTTTGAACGAAGCGGCTAAACACCCACTAAAATTTGTGGGCTTCCCGAAGCAAGTGTTTGCGAGATGGAAATTACTGTCTACCCCAGACACTTGACATCCTTATCGATCGGATTTACACTACTGTCGATAGGGGTAGACTAGTAACTTGAATCAGACATGACACGATGGCCTCTGAGCCCATTCAGACACGGTGGGTGCCAAACATGGGCAGCAAAACACATTTGATTCAAGCTCGTCCGAAAGACATGTGTCTCTTCCTCCATTTCCCCATTCATACACGGTGGGCGGCAAAACAAACTCTCCTCGTCCGAAATCGATGTAGGCTAATCTTTTAAATAGGGGCAGATGTGTAACTTCCATCAGACGGGACACAACCGCCCTACCTGCCAGCCCCATTCATACACCGTGGGTGCCAGCCATGGGCGGCAAAAAACCCTCTCCTCGCCCGAAATAGTTACCGGCAAATATTTGGGAGATGCTAAATTACCGTCCTATCCCCAATCGACGTGATGTGCGAAATTTCAAACGGGGGATAAGCTCGTAACTTTCCCCCATTTCAGAGAAGCGCGTCCCAAAGTTTGAGATCCCCCTCCCCTCCATTTCCCCATTCATACACCGTCGGCGGCACGACAACCTCTGCACTGTGGCCATCCTCCTCCGTCTGCCACCCCATCCTCCACCTTGCCGGAGCCTCTACCCCTACCCTGTCGTCCACTGCAAGAGATGGACGTCTCTCATCCGTGGCGCTAGACCAGGATCCTTTCATCGCCTCATCTTGCTTCATTGGCGCCATCATCCACCTTGTCGTTGCCGCTCCTACGACCGCCTCGTCCACGGCAACAGGATATATCCCCCGACCCGGCCGTCTACCGTCTAAAGTCTTCTTCCCCGCCGCCGACAGCCATCGCACCCGCAGCACCCTCAACGTATCAACATAGGCCTACATGGCGTCGCAAGAGAGGTGGTACTCTTCCATATGTGCTTAAGTTATTGATCGCACCCGGAAAATAGATCGTAATTTGTTTATTGTACTTTTCTTGTCCGTACCAAATCGTAGTGGCTAGTTGAAAGCAAAAATTGGTTCCAAAGTAGCTTTGTCCGGTTTGCACCTTCAGATCCGCCATGGCACAGGCACTATACTCATAAAGATTATGGTTTCCCCCCTTTATATTCACTACCATCATCGTAGGTGCTTCGTGTCATGCTAGCACTGCTCCTCAAGACCTCAACTCAAAGCTTACGTGTTGAAATACGAATCTGATATGATGCTCATATCACTAAAACAGAGAACGTTTAATTGGTCACCTAATGTACCTATATTCGTTTTGAAAAGCATGTGTGCCACCCACTGGTCCAGCTAGTTCCATTTTCCTGATTTTTCTCTTGATGCTTAGGGTTTTCCCCTTTTATCTACTCTACTATGATCTGTGTAGGTGCTTTCTGTCGTACTAGCATTACTCCATCCTTCAAGCTAAACAACACAACACTCAGATTTCGAAAGCTTAGTTGTTCAAATATGATTGTGATATGATACTGATATTAGTTAACCGACACATTTAATTGGTTAGCTAAAGGTCCCACTTGAGTTTCCAAATGCATGTCGCAACATATAGAGAGACAACATAATTGCATTTCTTTGTCACTTGTTGACCGCACTTTCTTGTCCATACCAAATCTTAGTTGTTATTTCAAAGCAAACATCGGTTGCTAACTACCCTTTGCGCGATTTGCAGCTTTAGATCTGCCATCCCACTGCCACGGTCAACACTGTACTCATCATGCTTATGTTTTCCCCATTTTATGATGAACACAATTAGCCTACGTGGTACGTGCCGTAATAGCACTACTCCACCCATCGAGCTAAACAAGCTTAGTTGTACAAATTCATATCTGATATTATTGCTGATATTAGTAAAACTGGGAGATGTTTAACTGGTTAGCTAAATGTTCCTACTTTAGTTTCGAATTGCTTGTGAGCCACATATGGAGAGACCGGAAAGAATAGTATTTCTCTGTGCGCTCTAGTTCATCATGGGTGGCCAACCGACATTGTATTGAAAGACTTGTAATATCTTCAATCTGCTTGCTCTTCTGCTCTTCTTTAAGATGATACTCTTCTCTTGCGGTCGACTGGCCATGTCGAGTTGTTCTCCCTTAGTATATTTTGAATATGTCAGGTCAGGTCGACTTGTTCTTCTTTACTATATGTTGAAGCTATCATCTGCGAAGTGTCATCACTTCTGGAGCTCTCATATTTTGAGTAGTAGGCCACATTATATTAATGCACACAACAAATTACAGCATGCATGGCATCTTTTAAAAGAATTGCAAAGATAGCATAAAGGGGTTTACAGGGAGGCAGTATTGGATTAGAATCACTTCTGCATTACAAAGAAAATCTCACTTGTTTTTATGTTTTCATGCATGTCAGATATTGAACATTATCAAAATGAATATGAGAATGGGTGCACGAGAGGAATATTGCAGAACGATCCACTGGCTAACAAACTTGGCATGGTGGAGGATGGCCTATCTTATTCACCCATCAAGGTGCTTGCTCTAACTTTGCAAAGTTGTATTGGTCGCACATATTTTGCATCTGACCTCTTGCATTACTTCTACTTTGTTACACCATCTGCTTAGTTTAAGCATCATATATGAGTACATGCCATACCTATCCATTTTCTATACCTATTCCATGTGTCGTCACACTATGTTTTTCCAGTCAAATGTTGTTCTTTCGTAATAGATGTCCAAAAGGAAGAGGGTGAGTGCAGATCCTCATGGAGTACAAACTAGGTATTTGGAAAAGGTAGTGATACCTGTTAAATCAGATAGATCGGCAGCCACAGAAAACACAGGCCCAACTGTACCACACTTTACCCCTACTCCAGTGGCCAAACCCCTATTAGAACTGCCGGGAGCCCAGCGTCAGGTACTGTCTATGATATCAATTCAAAATTTGAACTCCTAAATTTCCGTTTGTGCCTTACCTTCTCTCTTGTATGAAAACTAATTTCAGATGAATCTCATTGCTCAAAGGATCATACGATCTCAAAACAATAACGGGCTCTACATTGCTCTTGTCAGTACCTCTCTCCCTTTTGCCTTGTAACGCTGTACTTAATTAATTGCTATTTGATTATGTAACATCAGTCTGCACCTGAGCTTCATTATCCTCTGTTTCTTCCAATATTATTTGATCTATATTTACTCTTTGCAAAATGTACAATAATGGCAACGCTTATAAAGAATTTTCTTTGGGGAATTTATTGAATTATCCTTCCATCAACATGGAGAAGGGCTTTGTCCAGCCCGTGTTAACATGTAATGTAAGTTCATCCTTCTCAAGCCTTCGAACTTTGTTCTAGTATAGATTTGGATAGGCATCATTTCCTCCACTGTTGTTTGCTTTGCTGTTTACATCTGATTGGATGTTTGCAACAACTACCAGTTTCAAATTGTAGTTGTAAAAACATGTTCCTTATGCAGAACAGATCCATTTATTTGCTTATATAATTGTGAAACCTGTTACATGTCTCCTTGTTTCTCTTTCAGACTCGTATCTCTTACGCCAGGCAGAACTTTAGGGAAGATAGTGAGCCAAACCATCTTGAGGACAGCGAGATGACCCCAAGGTTCTGTCTTGATGAAGACTGTGAGTCGAAGCTACTCACCAGCAGGTGTGAGACAACCTTTGTGCAGTCGCTGCCTCAATCAGTTTGATTTCTTCAGTCTAAACTTAAAGCGGTAAGTCTTGCTTCAGCTTAGTTCTGACTTGAGTCAAAGATGTAATGAAGATGTCAGAGGACTGCCGTGCGCAACATCATGCCTTAAATCTAGTGTTGATGCATCTATCGTTGACACAACTGAGGTCTACTCTGCTTCCCTAGCTGTTTGGGGGGGCCGACCTGGCCCGGCCTAGTGCCTTCTGAAGTGCTCTCAGTTTTGTATATTCTTTTGCTGGCGCGTTTATTTGCACTGGTGGCGAAGTTTGATGCCCAGTGGATGTAATATGTGTGATAGCCTTGATAGCCTAAGGTAAGTTGCTTGCTTATTTATTTCCTTGTTGTCTTGTTTATTTGTTTGCTTGTAGTCATTGCAGTTCTTTTTCCACGGTTTTGCTAGTGGCTGCAATAACCTATTTTTTAAAACTAGGCCACAATAACCATGGGCTAATATTTACTGTAGTGACACTGGGCCTCCTATGGGCCGTAGAAACAGCGGGTCTTCTACGGGCCGTAGAAACAGTGGGCCTTCTACGGGCCGTAAAAACAATGGGCCTTCTATGTGCCGTATCATCAATGGGCCTTATACGGGCAGTATGATCGATTGGCCAAACATGGGCCAATAACAGGCTGCATTATGCCCGTAAACGGGCTAGAGTTGGAATCATCTGTTCATGGGCCGACCATAACAGGCCATCGTTAATAGGCCATATTTGATGATGCTATGAAAACGGCCCAACGTATTAATGGACCAAGAACGGGCCGACTGTAACCATCGGCTAAATTTGGCCCACAAGCAGAAAATGATAGTAACGGGCTGTAAGTAAATGAATGCTGGAAATGAGCCCAATAATAAATGGCTCTGAGAAGGCCAAAAGATAACATGGGCTGGAAACAGCCCAACGGAATAACGGGCCTTAATGGGTATAAAGTGATACACTGTTCATTATGGGCCAGTTTCACCACGAGCCGTTAATGGGTGTAAAGTGATACACTGTTCATTACGGGTCAGTTTCACCACGGGCCGTTAATAGGCCAAGAGTTACATAGGGCCTCATATGGGCCGAAAGACATCATGGGCCATACATGGGCCAGAAGTTAAAATGGGCTGGAATCATATTGGGTGGCCCAGATGATGCTACTGGGCCTAATTCGGATAGGGCGTAACAGGCCTTGGGTTAGCAGGCTGTAAATGGGCTATATGCGAACAGGCCGTTAACAGGCTTTACATGGGCCGGCCCGCCACCTTTTTACCAAGTCAAACGGGCTGGCCTTTTCACAGGAATGGGCCTCTATAGGGTCGTGCCACGTGTTGACGTATCATAGGCGCCTTCTGTCCAATGAGTGGATGACATCTGTCCCAACGATGAGCCGACATGTGTTTCCTCCAGCCAATGATGATTTTACATGTGGAAAATCCCCATTTGTCGGGGCTGTTAACGGGTTATTGGATCCAAAACCCAACCCGATAGCTTAATGGTATTCCCTTACGGTGGATTCCACATGTCGTTCACCCTTGACGAAAGCACTTCTTGGATGCCGGATTTATCGTCATGGAAGTGGACACTTCTGTGATGATAATTTTGGTAATGTCATGGAACACTTCAACGACATCACAGGTATGACTATCTTGATTCTGTCATAAAATTGTCATGAATGTACATGCATGAAAGAAAATGCGACCTACTGTGACAAACACGTATCATCACGGAAGTGTATTTTTTTTGTAGTGCCTCTGGCACTCCGTTTTCTCTGAAACTACCCGGAACACTTCCAGTGTCTGAATATAGTCGTCCAATATATCGATCTTTACGTCTTGACCATTTCGAGACTCCTCGTCATGCCCGTGATCATATCCGGTACTCCAAACTACCTTCGGTACATCAAAACACAAAAAACTCATAATACCGATCGTCATCGAACTTTAAGCGTGCGGACCCTACGGGTTCGAGAACTATGTAGACATAAATGAGACATGTTTCCGGTCAATAACCAATAGCGGAACCTGGATGCTCATATTGGCTCCCACATATTCTACGAAGATCTTTATCGGTCAAACCGCATAACAACATACGTTGTTCCCTTTATCATCGGTATGTTACTTGTCTGAGATTCGATCATCGGTATCTCAATACCTAGTTCAATCTCGTTACTGGCAAGTCTCTTTACTCGTTCTGTAACACATCATCCTGCAACTAACTCATTAGTTACAATGCTTGCAAGGCTTATAGTGATGTGCATTACCGAGTGGGCCTAGAGATACCTCTCCGACAATCGCAGTGGCAAATCCTAATCTCGATCTATGCCAACTCAACAATTACCATCGGAGACACCTGTAGAGCACCTTTATAATCACCCAGTTACGTTCTGATGTTTGGTAGGACACAAAGTGTTCCTCCGGTAATCGGGAGTTGCATAACCTCATAGTCATAGGAACATGTATAAGTCATGAAGAAAGAAATAGCAGTAAACTAAACGATCAAGTGCTAAGCTAAAGGAATGGGTCAAGTCAATCACATCATTCTCCTAATGATGTTATCCCATTAATCAAATGATAACTCATGTCTATGGTTAGGAAACTTAACCATGTTTATTAATGAGCTAGTCAAGTAGAGGCATACTAGTGACACTCTGTTTGTCTATGTATTCACACATGTACTAAGTTTCCGGTTAATACAATTCTAGCATGAATAATAAACATTTATCATGATATGAGGAAATAAATAATAACTTTATTATTCCCTCTAGGGCATATTTCCTTCAGTCTCCCACTTGCACTATAGTCAATAATCTAGATTACACAGTAATGATTCTAACACCCATGGAGCCTTGGTGCTGATCATGTTTTGCTCATGAGAGAGGCTTAGTCAATGGGTCTACAACATTCATATCCGTATGTATGTTACAAATCTCTATGTCTGCCACCTGGACTTGATCACGGACGGAATTGAAGCATCTCTTGATGTGCTCGGTTCTCTTGTGTAATCTGGATTCCTTTGCCAAGACAATTGAACCAGTATTGTCACAAAAGATTTTCATTGGACCCGATGCACTAGGTATGACACCAAGATCGGATATGAACTCCTTCATCCAGACTCCTTCATTCGCTGCTTCCGAAGCAGCAATGTACTCCGCTACACACGTAGATCCCGCCACGACGCTTTGTTTAAAATTTCTCCAACTGATAGCTCCACCGTTCAATATAAACACGTATCCAGTTTGCGATTTAGAATCGTCCGGATCAGTGTCAAAGCTTGCATCCATGTAACCATTTACAATGAGCTCTTGGTCACCTCCATAAATGAGAAACATATCCTTAGTCATTTTCAGGTATTTCAGGATGTTCTTGACCGTTGTCCAGTGATCCACTCTTGGATTACTTTGGTACCTCCCTGCTAAAGTAATAGCAAGGCACACATCAGGTCTGGTACACAGCATTGCATACATGATAGAGCCTTGATACGTCTCCAACGTATCTATAATTTTTGATTGTTCCATGCTATTATATTATCAACCTTGGATGTTTTATATGGATTTATATGCTATTTTATACGATTTTTGGGACTAACCTATTAAGCTAGAGCCTAGTGCCAGTTTCTGTTTTTTTCCTTGTTTTAGAGTATCACAGAAAAAGGAAAATCAAACGGAGTCCAATTGACCTGAAACTTCACGGAACATATTTTTGGAATGGAGGCAATCCAGGAGACTTGGAGTAGACGTAAGGGAAGCTTCAAGGGAGGCACGAGGCAGGGAGGCGCGCCTCCACCCTCATGGCTCTCCTGACCGACTTCTTTCGCCTATATATGTCCATATACCCTAAAAACATCAGGGAGAAGAATAAATCGCGAGATCCGCCGCCAAAAGCCTCGGTAGCCACCAAAAGCCAATTTAGACCCGTTCTGGCACCCTGCCGGAGGGGGCAATCCCTCTCCGGTGGCCATCTTCATCATCTCTGCACTCTCCATGACGAGGAGGGAGTAGTTCACCCTCGGGGCTGAGGGTATGTACCAGTAGCTATGTGTTTGATCTCTCTCTCTCTCTCTCTCTCTCTCTCTCTCTCTCTCTCTCTCTCTCGTGTTTTTGAGTCGGCACGATCTTTGCTATTATATTTGGATCTTATGATGTTTCTCCCCCTCTACTCTCTTGTGATGAATTGAGTTTTCCCTTTGAAGTTATCTTATTGGATTGAGTCTTTGATGATTTAAGAACACTTGATGTATGTCTTGCACGTGCTTATCTGTGGTGACAATGGGATATCATGTGATCCACTTGATGTATGTTTTGGTGATCAACTTGCGAGTTCCGTGACCTCATGAACTTATCCACATGGGTTGGCACACGTTTTCATCTTTACTCTCCGGTAGAAACTTTGGGGCACTCTTTGAAGTTCTTTGTGTTGGTTGAATAGATGGATCTGAGATTGCGTGATGCATATCGTATAATCATACCCACGGATACTTCAGGTGACATTGGAGTATCTAGGTGACATTAGGGTTTTGGTTGATTTTTGTCTTAAGGTGTTATTCTAGTACGAACTCTATGATAGATTGAACGGAAAGAATAGCTTCATGTTATCTTACTACGGAATCTTGAATAGATTGATCAGAAAGGATAACTTTGAGGTGGTTTCATACCCTACAATAATCTCTTCGTTTGTTCTCCACTATTAGTGACTTTGGAGTGACTCTTTGTTGCATGGTGAGGGATAGTTATATGATCCAATTATGTTATTATTGTTGAGAAAACTTGCACTAGTGAAAGTATGAACCCTAGGCCTTGTTTCCTAGCACTGCAATACTGTTTACGCTCACTTTTATCATTAGTTACCTTGCTGTTTTTAGATTTTCAGATTACAAAAACCTTTATCTACCATCCATATTGCACTTGTATCACCATCTCTTCGCCGAACTAGTGCACCTATACAATTTACCATTGTATTGGGTGTGTTGGGGACACAAGAGACTCTTTGTTATTTGGTTGCAGGGTTGTTTGAGAGACACCATCTTCATCCTACGCCTCCCACGGATTGATAAACCTTAGGTCATCCACTTGAGGGAAATGTGCTACTGTCCTACAAACCTCTGCAGTTGGAGGCCCAACAACGTCTACAAGAAGAAGGTTGTGTAGTAGACATCAAGCTCTTTTCTAGCGCTGTTGCCGGGAAGGTTAGCGCTTGAGGGTATATCTTTAATCTTGCAATCGAATCTTTTAGTTTCTTGTTTTATCACTTGTTTAGTCTATAAAAGAAAACTACAAAAAATGGAAGTTAGGGTACCTCATATGCTTCATCTTTTTAATGTCGTTCGTGAAAATAAGGATTCTGATAATTGTGCTCAAGTTCTAGAAGAAGAATGCATTAGAATGTTTGGCACTAAATATTTGAATGATGAGCATGATTGCAATGTTGTTAGTATGAATTCCTTGAATATCCATGATGCTAATGATATGCAAAGTCACAAGCTTGGGCAAGCTATGTTTGATGAAGATGATATTTTTTGTCCCCCATGTTTTGATGAGAAAATTTATTATGATGAAAGCATGCCTCCTATTTATGATGATTATATTGCACTGGTAGAAAAAGGGCCTGTTGTCCCGGTTCATAAGGGCCTTTTGTCCCGGTTCCTGAACCGGGACTAAAGGGTCGGTACTAATGCAATGTCCCTTTAGTCACGGTTCAATCCAGAACCGGGACAGATGGGCCTCCGCGTGGCCTGTGCGCGGAGCCCAGGCAAGAGGGCCTTTGGTCCCGGTTAGTGGCACCATCCGGGACCAATAGGCATCCACGCGTCAGCATTTCTATGGCTGGGGTTTTTGTTTTTTTGAAAGGGGGGGGGGTTGGGGGTTTTGGGGGTTAATTTAGGTGTTTCATATATTGTGTTAGCTAGCTATAATTAATAGAGAGAAGTGTCCTCTCTTATGTCCGTGCTTGGTCGACGCTACGTACTATACATACGTATAGAGAGGACTAGACATGCTAGCTAGCTAGTAATCAAACGAAGGAAACAGAAGATCGTCATGAACATATATGTATACAGAGAGAAGTGATATCGACCACCTCTCCTTCTCTGAGAGATTGGTCGAACAACAAGTTCTCGTATATCTATCCGACACTATCGGCTACATATACACAATAATTATCTCTTACAAATATAATCAAACGGACTCATGGTCCACATAGTATTCTCCGTCTTCAGCGATCACGTGGTCAAGAAAGAATGCCGCCAATTCCTCTTGAATTGCTTGCATGCGAGCTGGTGCTAGGAGTTCATCCCGCTTTCGAAACATCTAATTTGAAGAAGGGGGTCAATACATATATATATGAATGAATGAAACTCAACACAAATGATGGTAATAAACTAAAATTGTGAATGTTGTTATTTACGTACTTCATATTGTTCGTCAGTGTAGCCCCGCTCACAGGTCGTGTGGCGGATGGACTCGCAAACGTAGTATCCACAGAAATCATTCCCTTGTTCCTGCCACAACCACTTTACAAGAAATAGAGGTCAATCAAACTGTTAAGCAAGAATGCCAAATGGTATTGATGAAACTAGCGCTTGAATCAATAGGAGATGCGCGGAACATGCTACTATAGTACTTACTTTCGCGTGTCTAAATTGCAGCTTCTTCGGGAGTCCTGGAGCTTTTTGGAGAATTTTTTCCAAACCCTGCTAGACAAAGAAAACAATTACTTGATATATCAGGAAATGAACAAAGTTGCTGATATGGTGGATAATGATCGATTTAACTTACTTCTCGAGCATTTGAGTCATGTCCGCATAGTCCTGGGGATCTTTTCGTCTTGAGTCTAAGACGGTTACTAGTCCCTGCTCAAGCTTAATCTCTAGGAGAATATAGTGGAAACTGCACATGCATGCATAACTCATCAATTACATTACTATAACCTTGACTAATATATAAGGGAAACCGAATACGCACAAGACAGTAACACTCACTTGAAGTTGTAAGGAAAGAGTTTTATATCTTTGTTTTCATTTATTACCAACGATCGTAGCAAGTTGGCCTCGGTATCTGCGGCATGAAATTTAACCTGAGTTGCATCTATGAGATATGTGTTAATGAACCTAATATCACTGACTTGTCTTTTCTTCAATTCGGCGATCTTCAATCTGCATAATATAGTGAGGATGATTATAAATACATGCAATGAAAGAGCTGAGCTATATAGAGAGACTTAATGACAGAAGTAGTACTACTTACAGACAGTAGCAGGTGACCGTTGTTTTATCGAGGGCCAATTGATTGAAAAACTGAAAGAAATCCTCAAATGGAACAGGCAACAGTTCAATTCCAATGAGATCATGCTCCTTTTTAACTTTCACATACAAAGTACTCCTCCCCCCAGAGTCTCTGCATATTTTCAAGTGCCAATCATGCAATCTGCGCATCATTGTTGATAGAGATCTTTCATCTTTGACGAGAGGCTTCCCGTACTCGTATCTTTGTAGCTGCACCTCCATGAAATCATAATGTACATCGTCTGGTAGGTAATCGCCAAGATTGCTATAACCGGGCACCATCCTCGGATCATTAGCGACGTTGTTGCTAGGCACCTTGAGCGGGGGGCACGATTGCTTCACTTGTTCGCCAAGCTGGGCAATTTATTTCCCAGCTCATCGTTCTTTCAGCCTTTGATCACTGACAGTACTTCCCGACCGCTCCACTTCGGCAAATTCCTTTCCAATAATGCGCTCATAGTTTCCTTTCGGCGGAGACTTGGGTGGTTTTGCCAGGGCAGCCAGAGTGCGCTTTGCTTTCACCAGATCTACCTTCTCCTCCGGAGGTGGATGTTTCTTTGCTTTCACCCCTTCAAAGAAGTTCCTCACTTCTTCTCGCGCGATCTTGGCATTCTCCTCCGGGGTCCTCTCGTATGGTAACTTCTCTGGAGTCTTCAGAGAAGGACCGAATCTGTATGGCCTCCCGCCTCTGGCTGTACTGCTAGATGCCGGCAGAGCAGACGGAGCAGTTGTCTTCTTTACTTGCTTACGAGGTGGAGAAGAAGGACTACGACGCGCCGGAGCAGCCGGAGCGGCGGCAGGGCTCTTCCGCCCTTGCTGACGAGGCGGAGAAGGAGGAGACTGGCTGCTCGGGCGCGTCGGCGCGGGCGGAGAAGGAGGCGGAGTGCCGCCACGCGCCGGAGAAGGAGCCGGTTGAGTGCCCTGATCGTCACTCGCCGAAGGAGGAGGCGGTGGAGGAGGCGGAGTGCCCTGACTTGCCGGAGGAGGAGGAGGAGGCGGAGTCGTCCAGTTCGGAAGGTTGATGAGGTCCTTCCGCCATAGGCATGGAGTCTTCAGAGCAGAACCCAGCCTAGTCTCCCCTTCACTGGTAGGGTGGTCAAGCTGGAGGTCCTCAAATCCCTCTGTTATTTTGTCCACCATCATCCTAGCATATCCTTCTGGAATCGGCCGGCAGTGAAAAGTTGTGCCGGGTTCAGTAGGATAAACAGAGCCAACAGCCGCCTTGACCTTCAAATTCATCCATTGCATCATAAGGTGGCAATTTTGAGACTCCGTGATAGCATCCACGGGATAGCTGGCAGGAGCCGTCAAGGCATGCTCCGGCTGAAGCAGCTCGGTGGAAGCCACGCTGCTTCTTGGCTGAGATGGCGGGGTAGCTTCGGGGGAAGCTTCGGCAGTTCATTTGCTGCAATTTGCTTCTCGTTCGTCTATCACTTGTACCCTTGCTTGCAGCTCCTGCATTTGGGTCTGCTGCAATTTTTTCCTCCTCTCCTGGCATTTGTAACCGCCTGCGTTCGGAAACCCAACCTTCCACGGAATGGAGCCTGGCGTGCCTCGTGTCCGTCCAGGGTGCTCAGGATTCCCGAGGGCCATTGTGAGCTCGTCGTTCTCTCTGTCTGGAAAGAACGTCCCTTGCTGCGCTGCTTCGATATACCGCTGAAGCTTCCTGACTGGTATGTCCATTTGATCATTCGTCCAAATGCACTTCCCTGTTACAGGGTCCAAGGTTCCACCAGCCCCGAAGAACCTAGTCCGGCAATGGTCTGGACAGTTAATTGTCTCTGGTTCGATCCCTTTATCAACCAGATCATTCTCAGTCTTGGCCAGCTTAGGCCAGGCTACGAGGTAGCCACCTGACCCCGTGCGATGATGATGCTTCTTCTTCGCAGCACTTTGCTTGTTTGTCGGTGACATCTTCTTACTCTTTTCCGATGTATTGTGGACCACACATGCGGGCCAGTGATCTCTGATCTTCTCATATCTGCCCTTGAATTCTGGTGTCTCTTTATTTTCGACAAACTTATTCAGCTCTTTCTTCCACCTCCTGAATAGTTCTGCCATCCTCTTAAGAGCAAAAGACTTGATTAATTGCTCTTTAACTGGCTTCTCTGGATCATCCTCTGGCGGTAGGGTAAAATTTGACTTTAGCTCAGTCCACAGATCATTTTTCTAAATATCATTGACATAAGACACCTCAGGGTCTTCTGTAGCTGGCTTTAACCATTGCTGGATGCTGATCGGGATCTTGTCCCTAACCAAAACCCCACACTGAGCAACAAATGCGGTCTTTGTCCGGAGGGGTTCAATCGGTTGGCCGTCAGGCGCGATTGCTATGATCTCAAACTTTTCATCCGAGCTCAACTTTTTCTTCGGGCCTCATCTCTTTACTAAAGTTGTGCTCGATACGGAGGGCTAGAAAAAAGAACAAAGACTTAATTAATATGTGTACATACCAAAACAATGAATGCATCAATTAGCTAGTCAGCAGAAGCTTAACTAATATATATACCTGGCCGGACTCGGTTCGGTCACCAGAGACGTCATCACGGTCTCCTTCTTGCACCGGCATTAGGTCACCGGAGCCATCATAATCATAGCCAGCTGCTTCCAGACCATCGGTGTCGTTGAGAAACAAAGAGTAGACGGCATCACTTCCTTGTGCGATTATGTCCCCCAACAACTCTTCTTGTACTTCATCTCGGGTGGTGTCCATAGTTTCTACAAATATTGACAACATGGCAATTATTATTCAAACATGACAGATGGATATATTATTCAAATATTGACAAGAAATATTGACGCTACTTGTCTAGGGTTTGGGGTGGCCTCGACAACGCTTCAAGGATAAAAAAAGAAGAGGAAGAAGAAAAAAAAAGAGGAGAAAAAAGAATAGAGGAGTAAGGGCCTGTTCTGATCTCCTCCCGCTGCATGCTTCGCAAAATTCTGAAGCGGAGCGGAGCCGAATGATCCCGACGGAAGAAGCTAGCTTCGAGAAGCTCAGCCTCCCTCACGTGCAATTTTGAGATGCAAGGTCAGCCGAGCTCTGCGTTTAACAGAAGCTGGAGTTGCACCTATTTACAGAGTTTTCCACCGCCAAAGAAAACGATTCACACTGACTCCTCGATACAACCACTCTCGCCCATAGGATCGAGCCCTCCCTCTCGATCGAAACGTTTTGTCTGGCTTGTTCGCGAACTGGGCTGCCTTTGGCTGGCCCATTATGGCGCTAAGACAGGCCAGCCAACTATATCAGCCCAAACTAGCGATGGTGAAGCCAGCGACGCTGCCGAACGGGTGTGATTTGCTGCGTGGAGCAAGAAGCTACCAACAGAAGCTGAATTTGGAGAGTTTTTAGAAGCGGGAGAGTTTCAGAACAGGCCCTAAGAACTCCTCTATTCTTTCTTCTCCTCTTTGTTTCTTATTCTTCCTCTTTTTTTTGTCAGGAACGAGGGTCGTTGAGGGTCACCGAGCGATAGAGGAAACCCTAAATAGCAAGTATCGTGGGTGTGAGATACATGTGGCCGTCAGTTTCGGACACTACATCCACGTCCCACAAGTGACGTGGGTGTCGAAGCCCGCGTCACTTGTGGGACGTGGATGTACTGTCTGACACCGATGGCGCATGTATCTCACACCGATGATACTTGCTATTTAGGGTTTCCTCTACCGCTCGGTGACCCTCGACGACCCTCGTTCCCGATAAAAAAAGAGGAAGAAGAAGAAAAAAAAAGAGGAGAAGAAAGAATAGAGGAGAAGAACTCCTCTATTCTTTCTTCTCCTCTTTTTTTTCTTCTTCCTCTTCTTTTTTTATCCTCTTCTTCCTCTCATGTTCGACGACCCTCGACCCCTCGGCGACCCTAGACCCCCTCTCGACCCCTCATGTCGAAGTTATCGGGTAGGGGGTATATCGACAATGACATACCCGATACATACATACATACATATCACATGCATCCATACATATATGAACAAAATTAATATCTACTAATTAACAACCTAAATAAAAAAACTAATACATATAGGAAGAAGAGGAAAAAAGAAGAGAAGAAAGAATAGAGGAGAAGACTTCCTCTTCTTCCTCTCCTCTTCTTCTCCCTCTTCTTCCCCTTCTTCCTTGCCTCTCTCATGAATGTCCGACGTTCTCGACCCTTGACCCCCGAAACTAGTTCTCAACCCTCGACCCCCAAAACTGGTTCTCGACCCTCCCTCATGTCGAAGTTATCAGGGAGGGGGTATATTGACCCCCCCCTCATGTCGAAGTTATCGGGGAGGGTTATATCGACCCCCCCTCCTGTCGAAGTTAACGAGGAGGGGGTATATCGACAATGACATGCATACATGGAAAAAATGCTATCCATCTATACATACATAGCCACATACATATATACATGGAAATAATGCTATGAAAAAAAATATGAACAAAAAAAAATAATATTATCGGGGAGGGGGTATATCGACCCCCCTCGTGTTGAAGTTATCGGGAGGGGTATATCGACGATGACAGACCCGATAAAACATAAGAAAACAAAGAAGAAATAAAAAGAGGAGAAGAAGAAAGGAATAGAGGAGAAGATCGAAGAAAAAAAGAAGAAAAAAAAGAGGAGAAGAAGAAAGGAATAGAGGAGAAGAAGAAAAAATAGAATTTCTACTTCTCCTCTATTCATTTCTTCTTCTCCTCTTCTTTTTCTTCTTTTTTCCTCTTCTTATTTATTTCTTCTCTTCTTCCTCTCCTCTTCTTTCTTTCTTCCTCTTCTTATTTTATCCTTTCATATCCTTCTTTTTCTTCTAAATTTTAGCATATTCTAAATTTTCTTCTAACTTTCTATATATGAACAAAAAACTTTATATGAACAAAACTTTCTATATATATATGAACAAAATTTTCTCTTTCTTCCTCTTCTTTCTATGAACCAGAAAAATTACATATATGGAAAAAGATTAATACACATATGAACAAAAAAATACATATATGAACAAAAACATGCTCTGAACAATTTTTTATACATTTTGAACATATACATACACATAGCCACATACATACACATATACATTATATATATGAACAAAAAAATTAAACTAATAAAAATGAAGGGCGCGCAGGGGCGGCGGCATGGCAGGGCAGGGGAGGCGCGTGGCGGGGCGGCGTGCGGCGGCAGCGAAGGGCAGGGGCGGCGCGCGGCGGCCGCGCAGGGTGGCAGCGCGCGAAGGGCAGGGGCGGCGGCGACGGCGGCCAGTACGAGGGGAGGAGCAGGGGAACAGGCGGCGCTCACAGCGAGGTGGCATCGGCAACGAGGAAGGCTCGGCGACGGCGGATGGTGAAGGCGCGCTCGGGGGCAAGGGCAGGGGCGCGCGGGCTCGGGGGGCAGCGGACGGTGTCGATCTGGGCAGCCTTGCGGCGTCGATGAGCTCGGCGTCGTCGGGCGGGCCGGGGGGCAACTGGCGATGAGTTCGTCAAATTTTCCTAATTTCTGCTTATATACACAGAGTATTGGTCCCGGTTTGTGGCACCAACCGGGACCAATGCCCTCTTTAGTCCTGGTTGGTGCCACCAACCGGGACCAAATGCCAATTTTCAGCAGCCCAAAGGGCGGGAAGCGGCGGCCTTTGGTCCCGGTTGGTAGCACCAACCGGGACTAAAGGGGGGCATTGGTCATGGTTCGTGGCACCAACCGGGACCAATGCCCCCTTTAGTCCCGGTTGGTGGCACCAACCGGGACCAAAGGCCTTGTGCTGCTGCGGCATCGAAAGTTTAGTCCCACCTCGCTAGTTGAGAGGGGTGCGCAGTGGTTTATAAGCCCCACTGCCGCACCCCTCTCGAGCTTCTTTCCATTGCAGGCTTATGGGCCTAATTGTCACTCCTATGCCTGTGGGCCTACTGGGCCTCCTGCGGGCCTGAATCCTGGCCCCTGGATGGGTTTCTAGTCATATTCAGGCCGTGGGGGCCTAGTAGGTGACATTTTTTGTTTTTTTGTTGCTTTATTTATTTTATTTTCTTTTGTTTTTTGCTTTATTTTTTAATTCTTTATGCTTTTAGTTTTAGAAAAATTATAAACTTTTCGTTAATGCCATTAGTTTTCAAATTTGAAAACACTTTTTTGTTTTTTGTTTTCCTTGTTGCTTTATTTATTTTATTTTGTTTCTACTTACAACAAAATACTTATTGTTGCTATTTTTTCCAGTTTTTTTGTTTTGTTTTCTGCATTCTTTATTTTCTTTTGTTTTTTGCTTTATTTTTTATTCTTTTTGCTTTTAGTTTTAGAAAAATTATAAACTTTCTGTTAGTGCCATTAGTTTTCAAATTTGAAAACACTTTTTTAGTTTTTTAGTTTTCTTTG
>NC_041382.1:106131659-106150056 GCF_002162155.2 Triticum dicoccoides | reverse complement strand
TTTTCTTTGTTGCCTTATTTATTTTATTTTGTGATTAACTTTACTATAAAAATAGTTTTTTCCCTGTTTTTTTGATTTGTTTTTTGCATTATTTATTTTCTGTTCTTTTTTGCTTTAATTTTTAATTCTGTTTGCTTTTAGGTTAGCAAAATTATAAACTTTCTGTTAGTGCCATTAGTTTTAGAAAAATTATAAACTTTCTGTTAGTGCCATTAGTTTTCAAATTTGAATAGTTAAAATTTGAATTCTTGGAAATTTGTGTGAATCACAAGTTTGTGATTAACTTACTAAAAAAATGAGAATAGATGCGCTTATAGAGAAAATTCAACCTAAATTCATAGTAAATTTCTATGAATTTCAGAGAAATTCACTACGAATTTAGGTTAAACTTTTCTCTATTAGGGCATCTATTTTGACTTTGAGAGGAGCTCAACAAGGCAGAGAGGGAAGGGCTTATAAACCTTGTGAGCCCCCTTAAATTGGCGAGGTCGGACTAAACTCTGCCCGCAACGAGGACCAACCCTTTAGTCTCAGTTTGTGGCACAAACCGGGACTAATGGTCATGGGCCAGGGGCGAGGAGCAAAATTACAAACTTTCTGTTACTGCCATTAGTTTTAGAAAAATTATAAACTTTCTGTTAGTGCCATTAGTTTTCAAATTTGAATAGTTAAAATTTGAATTCTTTGTAATTTGTTTGAATCACAAGTTTGTGATTAACTTTACTTTTTCCAGTTTTTTGCTTGTTTTTTGCATTATTTATTTTCTTTTGTTTTTTGCATTTTTTTAATTCTTTTTGCTTTTAGGTTAGAAAAATTATAAACTTTCTGTTAGTGCCATCAGTTTTAGAAAAAATTATAAACTTTCTGTTAGTGCCATTAGTTTTCAAATTTGAATAGTTAAAATTTGAATAATGGTATTACGAGGGCCGAATCGTAAGACATTAAAGCATTTCAAATGAACTCTGAAAAAGTTGAAAGTTGGCATGTTATCATAATTTCACCCACATAGCATGTGCATGTACAAAACGGACAATGGTAGCATGTTTGTGTGTTACAAAGTTGGCATGGTATCATCATAATAGTTGCGGGAGAAAGTCTTCACTTTTTCTTCGCTTGTGTCATTTTCTTATTGCGTCGTAACCATGGATAATCTTCATCGTTTATCAGGATGCTTGGGTCAGCCTTGACATTGAAGGGAGGAATTTCATGAAAATTTTCATAATCTTCAGACATGTGTGTCTTGCCATCCACTCCCAGGATGTCCCTTTTTCCTGAAAGAACTATGTGGCGCTTTGGCTCATCGTATGATGTATTTGCTTCCTTATCTTTTCTTTTTCTCAGTTTGGTAGACATGTCCTTCACATAGATAACATGTGCCACGTCATTGGCTAGGACGAACGGTTCATCAGTGTACCCAACATTTTTCAGATCCACTTTTGTCATTCCGTACTGTGGGTCTACCTGTACCCCGCAGCTTGACAGATTGACCCATTTGCACTTAAACAAAGGGACCTTAAAATCAGGTCCGTAGTCAAGTTCCCATATGTCCACTATGTAACCATAATATGTGTCCTTTCCGCTCTCGGTTGCTGCATCAAAGCGGACACTGCTGTTTTTATTGGTGCTCTTTTGATCTTGGGCGATCGTGTAAAATGTATTCCCATTTATCTCGTATCCTTTGTAAGTCAATACCGTCAAAGATGGTCCCGTGGACAACAAGTAAAACTCATCACAAACAGTGTTGTCACCTCTGAGACGTGTTTCCAACCAACTGCTGAAAGTCCTGATGTGTTCACATGTAATCCAGTTGTCGCACTGCTCCGGGTGTTTGGAGCCCAGACTGTTCTTGTGTTCATCGACATACGGGGTCACCAAGGTAGAGTTCTGTAGAACTGTGTAGTGTGCTTGAGACCAAGAATATCCGTCCCTGCATATTGTTGAGTCTCTTCCAAGATTGCCTTTTCCAGTCAGTCTCCCCTCATACCGCGATTTAGGGAGACCTATCTTCTTAAGGCCAGGAATGAAGTCAACACAAAACCCGATAACATCCACTGTTTGATGGCCCATGGAGATGCTTCCTTCTGTCCTAGCGCGGTTACGGACATATTTCTTTAGGACTCCCATGAACCTCTCAAAGGGGAACATATTGTGTAGAAATACGGGCCCCAGGATGACAATCTCGTCGACTAGATGAACTAGGACGTGCGTCATGATATTGAAAAAGGATGCTGGGAACACCAGCTCGAAACTGACAAGACATTGCGCCACATCACTCCTTAGCCTTGGTACGATTTCTGGATCGATCACCTTCTGAGAGATTGCGTTGAGGAATGCACATAGCTTCACAATGGCTAATCGGACATTTTTCGATAGAAGCCCCCTCAATGCAACCGGAAGCAGTTGCGTCATAATCACGTGGCAGTCATGAGACTTTACGTTCTCAAACTTTTTCTCTGGCATATTTATTATTCCCTTTATATTCGACGAGAACCCAGTCGTGACCTTCATACTGAGCAGGCATTCAAAGAAGATTTCTTTCTCTTCTTTCGTAAGAGCGTAGCTGGCAGGACCTTTATACTGCTTCAGAGGCATGCCGTCTTTTTCGTGCAAACGTTGCAGGTCCTCCCGTGCCTCAGGTGTATCTTTTGTCTTCCCATACATGCCCAAGAAGCCTAGCAGGTTCACGCAAAGGTTCTTTGTCACGTGCATCACGTCGATTGAAGAGCGGACCTCGAGGTCTTTCCAGTAGGGTAGGTACCAAAATATAGATTTCTTCTTCCACATGGGTGCGTGTCCCTCAGCGTCATTTGGAACAGCTAGTCTACTGGGACCCTTGCCAAAGATTACGTGTAAATCATTGACCATAGCAAGTACGTGATCACTGGTACGCATGGCGGGCTTCTTCTAGTGATTTGCCTCACCTTTGAAATGCTTGCCTTTCTTTCGACATTGATGGTTGGTCGGAAGAAATTGACGATGGCCCAGGTACACATTCTTCCTGCATTTGTCCAGGTATATACTTTCAGTGTCATCTAAACAGTGCGTGCATGCGTGGTATCCTTTGTTTGTCTGTCCTGAAAGGTTACTGAGAGTGGGCCAATCGTTGATGGTCACGAACAACAACGCCTTAAGGTTAAATTCCTCCTGTCTGTGCTCATCCCACGTACGTACACCGTTTCCATTCCACAGCTGTAAAAGTTCTTCAACTAATGGCCTTAGGTACACATCAATGTCGTTGCCGGGTTGCTTAGGGCCTTGGATGAGAACTGGCATCATAATGAACTTCCGCTTCATGCACATCCAAGGAGGAAGGTTATACATACATAGAGTCACGGGCCAGGTGCCGCGATTGCTGCTCTGCTCCCCGAAAGGATTAATGCCATCCACGCTTAAAGCAAACCATACATTCCATGGGTCCTTTGCAAACTCATCCTAGTACTTTCTCTCGTTTTTTCTCCACTGCGACCCGTCAGCGGGTGCTCTCAACTTCCCATCTTTCTTTCAGTTCTCACTGTGCCATCACGTCAACTTGGCATGCTCTTCATTTCTGAACAGACGTTTCAACCGTGGTATTATAGGAGCATACCACATCACCTTCGCAGGAACTCTCCTGGGGGGCTCGCCGTCAACATCACCAGGGTCATCTTGTCTGATCTTATACCGCAACGCACCGCATACCGGGCATGCGTTCAGATCCTTGTATGCACCGCGGTAGAGGATGCAGTCATTAGGGCATGCATGTATCTTCTCCACCTCCAATCCTAGAGGGCATACGACCTTCTTTGCTGCGTATGTACTATCGGGCAATTCGTTATCCTTTGGAAGCTTCTTCTTCAATATTTTCAGTAGCATCTCAAATCCTTTGTCAGCCACAGCATTCTCTGCCTTCCACTGCAGCAATTCTAGTACGGTACCGAGCTTTGTGTAGTTGCCATCTTCACAATTGGGGTACAACCCTTTTTTGTGATCCTCTAACATGCGATCGAACTTCAGCTTCTCCTTTTGACTTTTGCATTATGTCCTTGCATCGACAATTACCCGGCGGAGATCGTCATCATCGGGCACACCGCCTGGTTCCTCTTGATCTTCAGCAGCTTCACCCGTTGCAGCATCAGTGGGCACATCGTCTGGTTCCTCTTGATCTTCACCAGCTCCCCCCGTTGCAGCATCACCGTATTCAGGGGGCACATAGTTGTCATTGTACTCTTCTTCTTCGCCGTCTTCCATCATAACCCCTATTTCTCTGTGCCTTGTCCAAACATTATAGTGTGGCATGAAACCCTTGTAAAGCAGGTGGGAGTGAAGAATTTTCCGGTTAGAGTAAGACCTCGTATTCCCACATTCAGTGCATGGACAACACATAAAACCATTCTACTTGTTTGCCTCAGCCGCATTGAGAAACTCATGCACGCCCTTAATGTACTCGCAGGTGTGTCTGTCACCGTACATCCATTGTCGGTTCATCTGCGTGCATTATATATAATTAAGTGTCCAAATTAATAGAAGTTCATCATCACATTAAAACCAAAGTGCATACATAGTTCTCATCTAACAACATATAGCTCTTCAGAGCATCTAATTAATTAAACCATACATTGAAACTATGTAAAACATTTCAATGCGAAAACAAATGCGATCATAATCGCAACCAAGGTAACAATTGATCCAACGGCATAATGATACCAAACCTCGGTATGAATGGCATATTTTCTAATCTTTCTAATCTTCAAGCTCATTGCATCCATCTTGATCTTGTGATCATCGACGACATCCGCAACATGCAACTCCAATATCATCTTCTCCTCCTCAATTTTTTTATTTTTTCCTTCAACAAATTGTTTTCTTCTTCAACTAAATTTAACCTCTCGACAATAGGGTCGGTTGGCATTTCCGATTCACATACATCCTACATAAATAAAATCTATGTCACGTTGGTCGGCATAATTTTCATAAACAATAAATGAACCAATAGTTATAAAGATAATATATATACCACATCCGAATCATAGACAGGACGAGGGCCGACGGGGGCGGATACCAAAACTATCGCACTATATAAGATGCAATAATAAAAGTAAGAAAATAATACAAGTATCTATGTAAACATACAAGTAAGAA
Organism: Triticum dicoccoides; assembly: GCF_002162155.2. Classification (NCBI taxonomy): domain Eukaryota; kingdom Viridiplantae; phylum Streptophyta; class Magnoliopsida; order Poales; family Poaceae; genus Triticum; species Triticum dicoccoides. Next base: position 106,144,938 of record NC_041382.1, on the reverse strand, counting down.
TATTTTTCCTTTCAGAAAATAAGAACAAGAGGCTCACCACGGTGGTGCCGGCGATGAGCTCGGTGCGGGTGATCGACGGAGGTGAAGACGGGGACAGGGCGTGACGGACCGCTAAACCTAGACAAATATTGTGGAAAATGGAGCTTGGAGGTCGAGCTTGGAGAGGAGAAAGCTTAAGTAGTGTGGCTCGGGCATTCCATCGAACACCTTGTGTGCATAGGAGGTGAGCTAGAGCACCACCAAGCCCTCTCCCCCTCGGCCAGAAAAAAACAGAGCAGTGTGCTTTGCTCTTACGCGAGGGGGTATATATAGGCACTTCATTGGTCCCGGTTGGTGGCATGAACTGGGACTAGAGGGGATCCTTTGGTCCCGGTTCAAGCCACCAACCGAGACAATTGGTGGTGGGCCAGGAGCGAGGCCCATTGGTCCCGGTTCGTCCCACCAACCGGGACCAAAAGGTCCAGATGAACCGGGACCAATGGCCCACGTGGCCCAGCCGGCCCCCTGGGCTCACGAACCGGGACCAATGCCCCCATTGGTCCCGGTTCTGGACTGAACCGGGACTAATGGGCTGACCCAGCCTGGACCAAAGCCCTGTTTTCTACTAGTGTTGATGAAAGTGGATTTGGAGATGTCATGACTTTATTTAGTGATGAATCCACTATTTTGGAAGAGGTTCCAAGTGATTATGAGAACAAAGTTGTTATCTATGATGATTATTGTGATGACTTGTATGCTATAAAGAATAATGATATCCATGAAACTTGTCATCATGATTTTAGTTTTCAATTGGATTATGCCTCACATGATAGTTATTTCGTTGAGTTTGCTCCCACTGCTATTGATGAGAATAGATTTGCTTATGTGGAGAGTAATAAATTTTCTATGCTTATGGATCATGAAAATACTGCTTTATGTGATGGTTATATTGTTGAATTTATTCATGATGCTACTGAAAATTATTGTGATGGAGGAATATATTCTTGTAGGAATTCTAATAATATCAAGTTTCCTCTTTGTGTGCTTAAAGTTTTAAAGTTATGCTTGTTTTGCCTTCCTATGCTAGTTGATTATTGTTCCCATAAGTTGTTTGCTCACAAAATCCATATGCATAGGAAGTGGGTTATACTTAAATGTGCTAGTCATATTCTTCATGTTGCTCTCTTTATGTTTCAATTCTTATCTTTTATGTGAGCATCATTGAAATCATCATGCCAAGCTAGGGGCGTTAAATGATAGCGCTTGCTGGGAGGCAACCCAATTTTATTTTTGTTCTTTTCTTTTTGATCCTGTTTAGTAATAAATAATTTATCTGTCCTCTGTTTAGATGTGGTTTTATGCTTTTAATTAGTGTTTGTGCCAAGTAGAACCTTTGGGAAGACTTAGGGAAGTCTTTGCGATCATGCTGTAAAAAACAGAAACTTTAGCGCTCACGAGATTTGCTGTCATTTTTTATTGGAGAGTGATATTTAGTTAATTATTTTTGCAGATGATTAATAGATAAATTCCTCACGTCCACAAATTTATTTTAGAATTTTTGGGGTTCCAGAATTATACGTTTGATCCAGATTACTACAGACTGTTCTGTTTTTGACAGATTCTGTTTTCATTGTGTTGTTCGCTTATTTTGATGAATCTATGAGTAGTATCGGAGAGTATGAACCATATATGAGTTGTAATAAAGTAGATATTACACCAATAAGAATTTGGAATGAGTTCACAGCAGTACCTAAGTGGTGATTTATTTTCTTATACTAACGGAGCTTACGAGTTTTCTGTTAAGTTTTGTGTTGTGAAGTTTCCAAGTTTTGGGTAAAGATTCGATGGACTATGGAATAAGGAGTGGCAAGAGCCTAAGCTTGGGGATTCCCAAGGCACCCCAAGGTAATATTCAAGGACAACCAAGAGCCTAAGCTTGGGGATGGCCTGGAAGGCATCCCCTCTTTCGTCTTCATTCATCGGTAACTTTACTTGGAGCTATATTTTTCTTCACCACATGATATGTGTTTTGCTTGGAGCGTCATTTTATTTTCTTTTGTTTTGCTTGATGTTTGAATAAAATACCAAGATCTGAAATTTTTGATGTTAGAGAGTCTTCACATAGTTATATAATTATTTGACTACTCATTGATCTTCACTTATATCTTTCAGAGTAGTTTGTCATTTGCTCTAGTGCTTCACCTATATCTTTCTATAGCATGGTGGTGGTTTTATTTTATAGAAATAGATGAACTCTCATGCCTCACTTATATTATTTTGAGATTCTTTTAGAATAGCATGGTAATTTGCTTTGGTTATGAAACTAGTCCTAGTATGGTGTGCATCCAAGATGGGTATAATAAAAACTTTCATATAGAGTGCATTGAATACTATGAGAAGTTTGATACTTGATAATTGTTTTGAGATATGAAGATGGTGATATTAGAGTCATGCTAGTTGAGTAGTTGTGAATTTGTGAGATACTTGTGTTAAAGTTTGTGATTTTCGTAGCATGCACGTATGGTGAAACGTTATGTGATGAAGTCGGAGCATGATTTATTTATTGATTGTCTTCCTTATGAGTGGCAGTCGGGGACGAGCGATGGTCTTTTCCCAGCAATCTATCCCCCTAGGATCATGCGCGTAGTACGTTGTTTCGATAACTAATAGATTTTTGCAATAAGTATGTGAGTTCTTTATGACTAATGTTGAGTCCATGGATTATACGCACCCTCACCCTTCCACGTTTGCTAGCCTTTCTAGTACCGTGCAACTTTCGCCGGTACCATAAACCAACCATATACCTTCCTCAAAACAGCCACCATACCTACCTATTATGGCATTTCCATAGCCATTACGAGATATGTTGTCATGCAACTTTCCACCGTTCCGTTTATTATGACACGCTTCATCATTGTCATATTGCTTTACATGATCATGTAGTTGACATCGTATTTGTGGCAAAGCCACCATTCATAATTCTGTCACTCTTGATTCATTGCACATCCCGGTACACCGCCGGAGGCATTCATATAGAGTCATATGTTGTTCTAAGTATCGATTTTGTAATTCTTGAGTTGGAAGTAAATAAAAGTGTGATGATCATCATTGTTAGAGCATTGTCTCATGTGAGGAAAGGATGATGGAGACTATGATTCCCCCACAAGTCCGGATGAGACTCCGGACGAAAAAAAGAGGCCATAAAAATAGAGAAAAGGCCCAAATAAATAAAAAATGAGAGAAAATAGAGAAGAGGCAATGCTACTATCCTTTTACCACACTTGTGCTTCAAAGTAGCACCATGATCTTCATGATAGAGAGTCTCATATGTTGTCACTTTCATATACTAGAGGGAATCTTTCATTATAGAACTTGGCTTGTATATTCCAATGATGGGCTTCCTCAAAATGCCCTAGGTCTTCGTGAGCAAGCGAGTTGGATGCACACCCACTTAGTTTCTTTGCTGAGCTTCAATACACTTATAGCTCTAGTCCATCCGTTGCATTGCAATCCCTACTCATTGACATTGATATCTATTGATGGGCATCTCCATAGCTCGTTGATATGCCTAGTTGATGTGAGACTATCTTCTCCTTTTTGTCTTCTCCACAACCACCATTCTATTCCACCTATCGTGCTATGTCCATGGCTCACGCTCATGTATTGCATGAAGATTGAAAAAGTTTGAGAACATCAAAAGTATGAAACAATTGCTTGGCTTGTCATCGGGGTTGTGCATGATTTAAATATTTTGTGTGATGAAGATAGAGCATAGCGAGACTATATGATTTTGTAGGGATAACTTTCTTTGGCCATGTTATTTTGAGAAGACATGATTACTTTGTTAGTATGCTTGAAGTATTATTATTTTTATGTCAATATTAAACTTCTGTTTTGAATCTTATGGATCCGAATATTCTTGCCACGATAAAGAGAATTACATGGATAAATATGTTAGGTAGCATTCCACATCAAAAATTATGTTTTTATCATTTACCTACTCGAGGACGAGCAGGAATTAAGCTTGGGGATGCTTGATAAGTCTCCAACGTATCTATAATTTTTGATTGTTCCATGCTATTATATTATCAACCTTGGATGTTTTATATGCATTTATATGCTAATTTATATGATTTTTGGGACTAACCTATTAACCTAGAGCCTAGTGCCAGTTTCTATTTTTTCCCTTGTTTTAGAGTATCATAGAAAAGGAAAATAAAATGGAGTCCAATTGGCCTGAAACTTCATGGAACTTATTTTTGAAACGGAAGCAATCCAGGAGACTTGGAGTATACGTCAGGGAAGCTTCGAGGGAGGCACGAGGCGGGGAGGCGCGCCCTACCCCCATGGGCATGCCACCACCCTCGTGGGCCCCTCGTGGCTCCCGTGACCGACTTCTTTCGCCTATATATGTCCATATACCCTAAAAACATCAGGGAGCAGAACAGATCGGGAGTTCCACCGCCAGAAGCCTCCATAGCCACCAAAAACCAATCTAGACCCGTTTCGGCACCCTGCTGGAGGGGGGGATCCCTCTCCGGTGGCCATCTTCATCATCCCGGCGCTCTCCATGACGTGGAGGGAGTAGTTCACCCTCGGGGCTGAGGGTATGTACCAGTAGCTATGTGTTTGATCTCTCTCTCTCGTGTTCTTGAGTCGGCACGATCTTTATGTATCGCGAGCTTTGCTATTATATTTGGATCTTATGATGTTTCTCCCCCTCTACTCTCTTGTGATGAATTGAGTTTTCCCTTTGAAGTTATCTTATTGGATTGAGTCTTTGAGGATATGAGAACACTCGATGTATGTATTGCACATGCTTATGTGTGGTGACAATGGGATATCATGTGATCCACTTGATGTATGTTTTGGTGATCAACTTGTGAGTTCCGTGACCTGTGAACTTATGCATAGGGGTTGGCACACGTTTTCGTCTTGACTCTTTGGTAGAAACTTTGGGGCACTCTTTGAAGTTCTTTGTGTTGGTTGAATAGATGAATCTGAGATTGTGTGATGCATATCGTATAATCATACCCATGGATACTTGAGGTGACATTGGAGTATCTAGGTGACATTAGGGTTTTGGTTGATTTGTGTCTTAAGGTGTTATTCTAGTATGAACTCTATGATAGATTGAACGGAAAGAATGGCTTCATGTTATTTTACTATGGACTATTGAGTATATCGATCAGAAAGGATAACTTTGAGGTGGTTTCATACCCTACAATAATCTCTTTGTTTGTTCTCCTCTATTAGTGACTTTGGAGTGACTCTTTTTTGCATGTTGAGGGATAGTTATATGATCCAATTATGTTATTATTGTTGAGAGAACTTGCACTAGTGAAATTATGAACCCTAGGCCTTGTTTCCTAGAATTGCAATACCGTTTACGCTCACTTTTATCATTAGTTACCTTGCTGTTTTTATATTTTCAAATTACAAAAACCTTTGTCTACCATCCATATTGCACTTGTATCACCATCTCTTCGCCGAACTAGGGCACCTATACAATTTCCCATTGTATTGGGTGTGTTGGGGACACAAGAGACTCTTTGTTATTTGGTTGCAGGGTTGTTTGAGAGAGACCATATTCATCCTACGCCTCCCACGGATTGAGAAACCTTAGGTCATCCACTTGAGGGAAATTTGCTACTGTCCAACAAACCTCTGCACTTGGAGGCCCAACAACGTCTACAAGAAGAAGGTTGTGTAGTAGGCATCAAGCCTATGGCTGAAGCATAGGGAACATATTTCATTTTCTATCTATGTTCTGCAGTGGTCGGGCATTGAGTCTTACTCAAGTTCACACCTTGTAACACATGCAAGAACCCTTTCTTTGCCCGATCCATTTTGAACTTCTTCAAAACTTTGTCAAGGTATGTGCTTTGTGAAAGTCCAATTAAGCGTCTTGATCTATCTCTGTAGATCTTGATGCCCAATATGTAAGCAGATTCACCAAGGTCTTTCATTGAAAAACTCTTATTCAAATATCCTTTTATGCTATCCAGAAATTCTATATCATTTCCATTCAACAATATGTCATCCACATATAATATTAGAAATTCTACAGAGCTCCCACCCACTTTCTTGTAAATACAGGTGTGACACCCGGATAATTAGGCTACAGTAATCCCATGTTAACGATGCCACGTCACTTCGATTACTGTTGGTAATCTCACATTAGTTTGAAATCGATTCAAATTCAAATTCAAAATCAAGCAAACAATAAAAGTTTTTAAATAATAAAACTAAAATGTTCGGATGGTGTCAAATAAATCATAAGCAATTATCGTGGAGAAACCACACTTTTTATAAAATATTTAAGTACCATCAGGTGAATAAAACAGCAGCAAAACAATTATATAAATGTTGTTAAATATAAACAAATATTAAACTAGTTTATTTAGTCACTAAAAACTTTTTACAACTCCAATTTAGGTGTGGGCTTTAACTTATTATAAAACTATTACTATTAAAGAAATAAAATAAAACAGAAATGAAATAAATAAAAGAAAAGAAAATACATAAAAAAAGAAAGGAAGAGAAAACCCCTACCCCCTGGGCTTCGGCCCACCAAGCCAAGGCCCAACCGGCCAGCCCACCCCCAATCACCTTATCCCCACCACCTACCGAAACCTATCCCCATCTCTCCCACTCCACGAACCCCACTCGCTCCCTCCCGCACGCCTCTCTCCCCTTCCCCGTCTGGAGCGGGGCAGAGAGCCCCGACCCCCCTTCCCCGAGGCCGCTCGTCGTCTCCGGCACCCGGCCCCGTGCCCCGCTGCTGAGCTCGGTCACCGGGCGGCGCCCCTCCCGGTCTCCTTCCTGTCCCTCCTACACCGCGCCGTCCTCCCCGACGTCGCCACAGGACACCGCCGCCGCCCGAGGACCGCTCCATCGTCGCCCGTGTCACCCCACCGGACGCCTTCGCTGGAGTACTTCCCCTGTCGCACGGTCGTCCCCGCCGTCCTCCCCACGCCGCGCTGCCCAGTCCCCTACAGCCCCCATGAGGACCCCCTCTTTTCCTCTTCCTCGCGCTCCGTCCGTGCACCGGCACGCCCGCGCCGTCCACGCCCGGCATGTGGCCGCGCCCGCTCGACCCCCGTCTCTCCCGCTCACCGCCATGGCACGCACCTCGCCACCGGTCCGTCCGCGCCGTCCCGCTCCTCGCGCCCATCGTCGCGGCGCCCCGCCCGCCTACCTCGCTACGCCCTGCCGCCCGCTTCCCCACTGCTGCCTGCCTCATGCCCGGACCGCCGTCGTCGTAGCGATCGGTCGCCCTGCGCGCGGCCCCGCCTCGTCAGCACCGCAGCTACCTCGTTCGCCCCGGCCTTCCTCACACGCGCGCGCCCGTAGCTGCGCAGCTCTGCCGCAGCCACCGCCCTCACCCGACGCTGCCCTCCCGCCGGCTACCGCCCGGCCTCGACGGCCTCGTCCACCACGGCCCCCCTGGGCGTGCGCCCGATCTGGCCGCGCCCGAATACGTCACCCGCACCCGCTATGGCCCTTATGGCCAATGACATGTGGGGCCTATCCCATAATGTAATAATAAATAATAAATAATAAATAATAATTAACTAATTAAATAATTAAAGAAACAATTAACTTAATTAATTTTGATTAATTAAATTAAACAACTAATTAAACATTAGTTACCTAGTTAACCCAATTAGTTAATTACTTAATTAGTCAATGACAGTGGGGCCCACCCACCCTAATTAATCCTGAATAGGTTAATTAATGTGTTTAATTAAAATGGGTCACTAACAGGTGGGACCCACCTGTCAGGTTGACCAGGTCAATTGCTAACGTCATGATGACGTCAACAATCACTATTCTGGGTAATGTTGATTTAAATAATTAAATAAATCCTAAAAATGATTTAAACCTTTTAAAATTAATATAAAATAAACCATAGCTCGGATGGAAAAACTTTGTACATGAAAGTTGCTCAAAACGACGAGACGATCCCGGATACGCGGCCCGTTCGTCCGCCACGCATCCCTAGCATAGTGAACACGCAACTTTCCCCATCCGATTCATCTGTCCGAAAACGCGAAACACCAGGGATATTTTCCCGGATGTTTCCCCCCTTCACCGTTATCACCTCATACCGCATTAGGGCACACCTAGCAACGCGACTTGTCATGTCATGCAGTGTTATGCATCTGTTTGCATTGTATTCATTGTTTCTTCCCCCTCTTCTCTCCGGTAGACTACGAGACTGACGCTGCTGCTGGTGCCCTGATCGACTACGGTGCTGACGACCCCTCCTACTTGCCAGAGCAACCAGGCAAGCCCCCCCCCCTTGATCACCAGATATCGCCTACTCTTCTCTATACTGCTTGCATTAGAGTAGTGTAGCATGTTACTGCTTTTCGTTATTCCTATCCTGACGCATAGCCTGTCATTGTTGCCACAACTGTTGATACCTTACCTGCAATCCTAAATGCTTAGTCTAGGATGCTATTTTATCATCAGTGGCCCTACATTCTTGTCTGTCTGCCATGCTATACTATCGGGCCGTGATCACGTAGGGTGATGATCACGGGTATATACTATACCTACTACACATGATATATGTTGTGACTAAAGTCGGGTCGGCTCGTTGAGTACCCGCGGTTGATTCCCAAATTGGGGGCTAAAAGGACATACTTTCCCGACGGCCCTCTGTGTGGATCTTTGTGGCGGAGTGACAGGGCAGGTCGAGACCACCCAGGTGAGAGGTGGGCCCGGCCCTGGTCGGCGTTCGCGGTTACTTCTAGATAGCACGCTTAACGAGATCTTGGTATTTGATCTGAGACTGGCCACTGGCCTATAGGCACTAACCAACTATGCAGGAACAGTAATGGGCACTCGATGTCGTGGTATCAGCCGAAGCCTTCGTGACGTCAGTGACTGAGCGGCGCGCGCCGGGTTGGACCGCGTAACGTAACTTCCTTTGTAATGGAGATTGGTAGCTCTGCTCTCTGGCCGCCCACGCAACCTGCAGGTGTGCAATGGGCGATGGGCTCGGACCCCTGCGCCATAGGATTTAGACTGGCGTGCTGACCTCTCTGTTGTGCCTAGGTAGGGCTGCGACGTGTTGATCTTTCTAGGTCGGGCATGACCCAGGAAAGAGTGTCCGGGCAAAGGGGATTGAGCGTGTTGGGAAATGTGGTGCACCCCTAGAGGGTAGTTAATCTATTCGAATAGTCGTGATCTTCGGTAACAGGACGACTTGGAGTTGTACCTTGTCCTTATGACAACTAGAACCGGATTCTTTATAAAACACACCCTTCCAAGTGCCAGATACAACCGGTGATCGCTCTCTCACAAGGCGACGAGGGGAGGATCATCGATTAGGATTATGCTATGCGAGTTTACTTGGTGAACTTACCTTCTACTCTCTTTTCTGCTGCAAGATGGAGGTTACCAGAAGCGTGGTCTTTGATACCCTAAAATTCTCTCTATTGTTCGGGTATACTTTGTGCCTACTATGTTGCATCTCCTTGCCACATAAATACTCCTACAGATAATTCCTCGCACTTGCCGAGTATCCGCCCATCCCTATCTATTCATGTGTTTCACAAAAGTGCTCAAAATGCCATTCAATTTTCTACAAATCCTCAGCAGCCTATTGCTCTTGATTTCCTTGCCTTCCTGCATTATGGTTAATTCCATACTTCTAGTAATCTCCGTTGGGATCCCTTGTCTTTATCATTTTAAATCTGTTGATTCAATATGTTGAGGATGCTCACATTCCTCAGTCGAATTCTAGAATTCATCCTGCCGGCTCAGACGTCATTGTGAACAGGAGCTGGTTCTCGACCAATCAAATTGCCGTCGATTGTACCTCTAAGGCTATTAAATTTATCCATCCCTAATCAGAGTGTTGCTTCTGATCCCTTGATTTGGAAATCGTAATTCCTTTGCATTTGAGCTTTCAGTTAGTCAGTTGTTTCTATAATACGATATCCTTGCATTCTTTCTTCCTCTATTTGAGTACCGATGCTCACACCAGATCCCTTGTGGACCACCAGATCCTTTGTTGGATTTTATCCGACAACCTCCTTCATATTCTATAAACTTGTGAGCCTTTCATCGGATACATAATGCCTTTGGTAAATTGTATCCTCTGCTTTGTGAACTATGCTCTACTTTCGAACTTGTATTATTTACTTCGAAATTTGTGGTATATGTTCCTAAGATGCCCTGATGGGTTGAACCTATGCCTTCCCTAATCCGTGTGAACCCGAAATATTACACAAGTCATAATTATCTGGTATTGCACTAGGTAAAAACTTCCAACAACTAATGTCATTTTTGAAATACGAGAGGTGAATGAAAGGTTCTGCGTTGAACAAGTGGGAGTAGACCTTGAACCCTGTGTTCATGCCCATGGACACGATGTATACCTTATCATGGAAGCTTCTCTTAAAATAATTATCTACTTGTAATAAATTCATCTTGTATTCGTGGACGTGGATCCTACCTTGTTTCTCCTTGATTCCATTTCTCATGCAAGTTTGAGCACTTGTCTTCTGCAAAGCAATAGCCTAGTCCAACCTCTACTTTGATCGGTCATCGAGTATTACCCCCCTCGTATCTCGAGATTATCATGGAACTACATAACTTCTTATGAGTTCTTCATCAAGTACTACATTCTCATTGATTCCAATTTTTCACAGGCTCTGAATTATTAAACACTCAAAGACACTGATAACCGAACCAAGCCTGCACTACGGTTCAACAACTCTTAGTAATCTTTATGTACGGGTTTTTACCTGACCACGTCATTCCTAGCTTGTTTGGCTATATCATTGTCGTGATGATTTTAACTAAGCTACCTGGTCCTCATTCCCGGAGCACCACTTTCAACGATGAGCTAAGCTTACGTCGATTTTCCTCGTCATATCATTTTGCCTTGAACAACAAGCTTGATTTCGAGTTAGTGTTGTACTCGTGGTTCCAATAATTTTTCGCTTCATCATTCCGTTGACTTGATGTCATCGCCGATCTGTTACATCTTCATGAAATCTCTCGACAAATGTGTCATGATCATCATCAGCATTCTGAACTCTTCCAGGATATTAATTAAATTCATGATGAGAAATACCATCCTTGTCCTTGATGATTTGTGTTGTCATCGACCACTTTATTGCCTTCCCTCCAACACAAACTTGTTCGTGTTTTGTGTTATACCTTGAGATGCTTGCTACCCAGCATTTGTTCTCCTTTACCTTGGTGTTTTACCATCTTTATGCTAAGAGTGTCGTGAGCCTTTCACCACCCCTTAGGGATTCTTGGTATAGTGATGCTTCTCGCCATCACCATTCCTTTCTTGGTCCCCGTGTTGATTCCAACAAGTGAACGGTGTTGTTTGGATTCCTTCCTTCTAGCAACCCTATTGCTTTGAAATAAATGGTCTACATTTCATTCTTAGAACATTGGTTACCGATTCACCATTCTAACATTGATTATGCTACCTAAGACTGTATTTCGGGTGCACCTCCAACCTATGTTTAAATGTGTATGTTTTCCTCGAGCATACATCATTATATCATTTGATATGACAAATCTTATCTCCTTGTGCACATAATTGTGGATATCCATCTTTTGAAAATCTCAACGAATTGATTATAACATTGGTCTTTAACCCGATAAGGTGATGTCATCCTAACACACCTGCCCGGAGGGCCTATTGTTATAGTTTCCTTTCAAGCAAGTTTAGTTATTCTTCCATGAGTAAATTGCAAGACTTATTCTATGAGTTGTTCCTAATGGATCCCTCGTGTATCCAAAGTCTGATCTTCACCCAGTGACCATGTCAATGCTATCTCGAAGCTTGTCTGTGGTACTCCGAATTTTCAACAAGAACATTTGAAGCCCAATGCTAAATGATTCCTGCTCAATTAACCAAACACCACTATATGGGTAATATCATGAAATTTCTGTCACCTTACCTAAATGGTTTTATACTTCTACCCCGTCATGGATATCATGCTCTGCTTGTCCTTGGGAAGGATATACCCCTGAAATATGTGTTTAAACACGTTGTCCTTTCCATTGTTCTATTTAATCTGACAATTACATTTTCCTTTCCATTGTTCTGTTTAATCTGACAATTACATTTTCCTTTCCATTGGTTTGTTTAAACCTTATTGTGATATATATTATATAAGCAATATTATTTCGTGAGCCACCTTCCGAGAGATCATCAATCCTAGTATCAGACACAATGCTTATTCCCGTTGCTCCGAACCCTTTTCACTCCCTATTTCAGGCATCGAACGATTGCCTGTCCGCTCGAAACTTCTCATGATACCTTCTTAGTTTGCTATCGAAATTTTCTTAAGTTTCAATTCGAGAGTTACTCTCCCCCCACCTTCCCCGATGTTATCGACCAGATGGTCAACCTTGCAGAGGTCCGTTTTCCCAGAATAACCAGCCTTTCGTCTTTCGTAGGTACGATGGAGTTCCCGAAGAAAGGATGCCGACTTCATCATGACCTGAAATAGAGAAATGAAGACACCAACGTAGTGGATCGATCTCTTAAAGAATAGCAACCAAGACCGAGAAGATTCGTTAGAAATTCGCAACCAAAACTTTCCCCCTTACTACACCTCTTAAATCTCGGGACGAGATTTCTTGTAGTGGAGGAGAATTGTGACGCCCGGATAATTAGGCTACAGTAATCCCACATTAACGATGCCACGTCACATTGATTATTGTTGGTAATCTCGTGTTAGTTCAAAATCGATTCAAATTCAAATTCAAATTCAAGGAAACAATAAAAGTTTTCAAATAATAAAACTAAAATGTTCGGATGGTGCCAAATAAATCATAAGCAATTATAGTGGAGAAACCACACTTTTTACAAAATATTTAAGTATCATCAGGTGAATAAAACAGTAGCAAAACAATTATATAAATGTTGTTAAAGATAAACAAATATTAATCTAGTTTATTTAGTCACTAAAAGCTTTTTACAACTCCAATTTAGGTGTGGGCTTTAACTTATTATAAAACTATAACTATTAAAGAAATAAAATAAAACATAATTGAAATAAATAAAAGAAAAGAAAATACATAAAAAAAGAAAGGAAGAGAAAACCCCCTGCCCCCCGGGGCTTCGGCCCAGCAAGCGAAGGTCCAACCGGCCAGCCCACCCCCACTCACCTTATCCCCACCACCTACCGAACCCTATCCCCATCTCTCCCACTCCCCCCCCAGGAACCCCACTCGCTCCCTCCCGCACGCCTCTCTCCCCTTCCCCGTCTGGATCGGGGCAGAGGGCCCCGACCACCCTTCCCCGACG
>NC_041382.1:106080698-106131009 GCF_002162155.2 Triticum dicoccoides | reverse complement strand
CGCCGCCGCAGCCATCGGTCGCCCTACGCGCGGCCCCGCCTCATCAGCGCCGCAGCTACCTCATCCGCCCAGCCTTCCTCACACGCGCGCGCCCGAAGCTGCACAGCTCTGCCGCAGCCACCGCCCGCGCTCGCTGCTGCCCTCCCGTCGGCGACTGCCCGGCCTCGACGGCCTCATCCGCCACGGCCCCCCTGGGCGTGCGCCCGATCGGGCCGCGCCCGAATAGGTCGCCCGCACCCGATATGGCCCCTAGGGCCAATGACATGTGGGGCCTAGCCCCAGAACGTAATTAATAAAAATAAATAAAAATAAATATTAATTAATTAATTAAAGAAATATTTAACTTAATTAATTTTGATTAATTAAATTAAACAACTAATTAAACGTTAGTTACCTAGTTAACCTGATTGGTTAATTACTTAATTAGTCAATGACAGTGGGGCCCACCCCCCTAATTAATCTTGGTTAGGTTAATTAATGTGTTTAATTAAAATGGGTCACTGACAGGTGGGACCCACCTGTCAGGTTGACCAGGTCAACCGCTAACGTCATGCTGACGTCATGATGACGTCAGCAATCACTATTATGGATAATGTTGATTTAAATAATTAAATAAATCCTAAAAATGATTTAAACCTTTTAAAATTAATACAAAATAAACCGTAGCTCGGATAGAAAAACTTTGTACCTGAAAGTTGCTCAAAACGATGAGACGAAGCCGGATACGCAACCCGTTCGTCCGCCATGCATCCCTAGCATAGTGAACACGCAACTTTCCCCCTCCGATTCATTTGTCCAAAAACGATATTTTCTCGGATGTTTCCCCCTTCACCGGTATCACCTCATACCGCGTTAGGGAACACCTAGCAATGCTACTTGTCATGTCATGCATCGTTATGCATCTGTTTGCATTGTATTCCTTATTTCTTCCCCTCTTCTCTCCAGTAGACTACGAGACTGACGTTGCTACTGGTGCCCTGATCGACTATGGTGTTGACGACCCCTCCTTCTTGCCAGAGCAACCAGGCAAACCCCCCCTTGATCACCAGATATCGCGTACTCTTCTCTATACTGCTTGCATTAGAGTAGTGTAGCATGTTACTGCTTTCCGTTATTCATATCCTGATGCATGGCCTGTCATTGTTGCTACAACTATTGATACCTTACCTGCAATCCTAAATGCTTAGTATAGGATTCTAGTTTATCATCAGTGGCCCTACATTCTTGTCTGTCTGCCATGCTATACTATCGGGCCGTGATCACGTCGTGTGTTGATCACGGGTATATACTATACCTACTACACATGATATATGTTGTGACTAAAGTCGGGTCAGCTCGTTGAGTACCTGCGGTTGATTCAAAAATTGGGGGCTGAAAGGACATACTTTGCCGACGACCCTCTGTGTGGATCTTTGTGGCGAAGCGATAGGGCAGGTTGAGACCACCCTGGTGAGAGGTGGGCCTGGCCCTGGTCGGCGTTCGCGATTACTTCAAGATAACACGCTTAACGAGATCTTGGTATTTGATCTGAGTCTGGCCACTGGCCTATATGCACTAACCAACTACACGGGAACAGTTATGGGCACTCGACGTCGTGGTATCAGCCGAAGCCTTTGTGACTTCAGCAACTGAGCGGCGCGCGGTGGGTTGGACCGCGTAACGTAACTTCCTTTGTAATGGAGGTTGCTATGTCTGCTCTCCGGCCGCCAACACAACGTGCATGTGTGCAATGGGAGATGGGCCCAGACCCCTGCGCCATAGGATTTAGACCGGCATGCTGACCTCTCTATTGTGCCTAGGTAGGGATGCGACATGTTGATCTTCCGAGGCCGGGCATGACCCAGGAAAGTGTGTCCGAATAAAGGGGATCGAGTATGTTGGGAATTGTGGTGCACCCCTGCAGGGAAGTTAATCTATTCAAATAGCCATGATCTAAGGTAACAGGACAACTTGGAGTTGTACCTTTACCTTATGACAACTAGAACCGGATTTTTAATAAAACACACCCTTCCAAGTGCCAGATACAACCGGTGATCGCTCCCTCATAGGGCGACAAGGGGAGGATCATCGGTTAGGATTATGCTATGCGATGTTACTTGGTGAACTTACCTTATACTCTCTTCTTCTACTGCAAGATGGAGGTTACCAGAAGCGTAGTCCTCGATTGGACTAGCTATCCCCCTCTTATTCTGGCATTCTGCAGTTCAGTACACATATGTTACCCCCTTTTCCATTTGATACCAATGCAAACATATGTAGTGTAGCTCCTTGCTTGCGAGTACTTTGGATGAGTACTCATGGTTGCTTTGCTCCCCCTTTTCCCCTTTATTATACCCAATTGTTGTAACCAGACCTTGGAGTCCATGAGCCAAACGCCACTGTCGATGATGACTACTACTACTTGGGAGGTGCCTACTACTATGTCCAGCCCGCTGACGACGACCAGGAGTATTTTTAGGAGGATCCCAGGCAAGAGGCCTGCGCCTCTTTTGATTTGTATCCCAGTTTGTGCTAGCCTTCTTAAGGCAAACTTGTTTACTTATGTCTATACTCAGATATTGTTGCTTTCGCTGACTCGTCTATGATCAAGCTCTTGTGTTCGAGCCCTCGAGGCCCCTGGCTTGTAATATGATGCTTGTATGACTTATTTTATTTGTAGAGTTGTGTTGTGGTATCTTCCCGTGAGTCCCTGGTCTTGATTGTACATGTTTGCGTGTATGATTAGTGTACGATTGAATCGGGGGCGTCACAACAGGCTTCTCCAAAAGTTTGTATAGAACCATATGCTTTGATCACACTATCAAAACATTTATTCCAACTCTGAGAGGCTTGCACCAGTCCATAAATGGATCGCTGGAGCTTGCACACTTTGTTAGCACCCTTTGGATCAATAAAACCTTCAGGTTGCGTCGTATACAACTCTTCTTCCAAAAATCCATTCAGGAATGCAGTCTTTACATCCATTTGCCAAATTACATAATCATAAAATGCGGAAATAGCTAACATGATTTGGACGGACTTAAGCATCGCTACGGGTGAGAAGGTCTCATCATAGTCAACTCCTTGAACTTGTCGAAAACCTTTCGCAACAAGTCGAGCTTTGTAGACAGTAACATTACCTTCAACGTCTGCCTTTATCTTGAAGATCCATTTATTATCGATGGCTTGCCGATCATCAGGCAAGTCAACCAAAGTCCACACTTTGTTCTCATACATGGATCCCATATCAGATTTCATGGCCTCTAGCTATTTTGCGGAATCTGGGCTCATCATCGCTTCCTCATAGTTCGTAGGTTCGTCATGGTCCAGTAACATGGTTTCCAGAACAGGATCACCGTACCACTCTGGTGCGGATCTTACTCTGGTTGACTTACGAGGTTCTGTAGTAATTTGATCTGAAGTTTCATGATCATCATCATTAGCTTCCTCACTAATTGGAGTAGGTGTCACAGGAACCGGTTTCAGTGATGAACTACTTTCCAATAGGGGAGCAGGTACAGTTACCTAATCAAGATCTACTTTCCTCCTACTCACTTCTTTCGAGAGAAACTCTTTCTCTAGAAAGGAACCATTCTTAGCAACAAAAGTCTTGCCTTCGGATCTGTGATAGAAGGTGTACCCAACTGTTTCTTTTGGGTATCCTATTGTGACGACCGGTTTTCCAATAAAAATATTTATTAAAGACCGATCTTTTGATGTCCAGTGTGAGGAAAATCCTCCTCACTGGTAGACAAAACTTTGATACAACAAGCCAGTAGCATTAATATATTACAAGGGTTGAACTGAAGTCGCTCAACAATTATTACAAGCACGTCAATAATTATACATAATGGCGGATATGGCACAATGGTGGGGTGGCAGAACTACTAACTCGAGATAAAAGTGGTTGGTGGAGTAACACAGTGGAATGGGTAGTAATACTACTAAACTGGCGGCTCATCGAGCGTCGAGGTGAGGCTCGATGAATTTTTTTTGTAGCGGAAGCGGATATAATACAGTGACCAAATCCAGGGTCGCACGGGACTGACTGGGACTCCTCTAAGCGTCGGACTCGCTATCGAACTCCTCATCCGTGAGATCGCCTTCGTCAGCATCTGGCTAAATCAACAAGCCAGGTGAGTACTTTGAAAGTACTCGCAAGAAAGTTCGGACAAAAGATATAACAAATGCATGCATGAATGCGTCATGAGTATTTTAGCGATGCATATTTAATTCGTAAAAACCGGACAAGTAAAAAGGGAGTCGGCGGTAGTCCGCTCGAAAACCCAACAAAGAATTGTAAACCAATCGGGTGTCTGAAGCGACGCCACGAAAGGAAAGAAAAATAAATAAAGCACGCCGCAGTCGGGCGTCTAGGCGACACCACATAAAGGGCTTTAAAAGAAATGCCACAGTCAGGCGTCTGAGCGACACCACATAAAGGGCTTTAAAAGAAATGCCACAGTCGGGCGTCTGAGCGACACCACATAAAGGGCTTTAAAAGAAATGCCACAGTCGGGCATCTTAGCGACACCACATAAAGGGCTTTAAAAGAAATGCCACAGTCGGGCGTCTGAGCAACACCACATAAAGGGCTTTAAAAGAAATGCCACAGTCGGGCGTCTTAGCGACACCACATGAAGTGCTTTGAAAGAAATGCCATAGTCGGGCGTCTAAGCGACACCACATAAAGGGCTTTAAAAGAAATGCCACAGTCAGGCGTCTGAGCGACGTCACATAAAGGGCTTTAAAAGAAATGCCACAGTCGGGCGTCTGAGCGACGTCACAGAGAGGGCTCATAGTAAAATAAATAATAACAATGCTGCAGTCGGACGTCGGAGCAATGTCACAGAAAGGGCTCATAGCAGAAATAAGTAATAACAAGGCCGCAGTCGGACGTTGGAGCGACATCACAGAAAGGGCTTATAGTTCATTGTCATAACGTGTGACGGTTAATGTATACAGGAAAGTATTCCACACAAGATGATTAACAGGTTAGTCCATCACAAGAATAAGCATTAACCGAACTTAACACTCCTTTGGCTTACCGGGGTTTCTGTCACCAAGACTGACAATTGACAAGATAATAAGGACACGGAACTAGGTCATGGATAGGATGTTGCAATGGGAAGTTGACTCTGCAGAGTTTGTACTAAAATACCCACAGCCAACGGATTTCAGTAGTCACGAGGGACTAGTTCCGTTTATGGTATTTCGGAAGAAACACAACTAACCAGTACACACCCATCCCACCTCACGTTGCCAGGAACCACCCTAGGCAGCGTTCAAGAAAAACTTTGAGACGGGGAGATCACAATCTCGAATAGCATGGGATCAAATTATATATGCGCGCTCTAAGGGGTGCCCCCCTCTCGGTCCCAACCGAAAACACCCATGCCCCCTGACCGGATGAAAGGCTTTAATCCATGGCCATGGAACCTTCATCCCGGCCTCTCAATTTGGTGTTTACCAGGGAAGTGGTTTGCAACTTACTAAGCCATACCCCCTTGCGGGGAAACAGGTGGTAGTACGGAAAAGAAGACGGACGGGAATCTGACCGATTTAGGTTGACACTGGGTCAACGATATGGCATAAGCCTGGCATGCTACAACACTGCCATCTTACCCATACTCATGCCAACTCATGGCCATGCAACAAGTTTCCAACAATTCATGGATTTACCGAGCTCATTTGCCACGATGCTCACGAGATAAACTATCATCGAAATGCTCGTGAATGTGCCATGATACAAAAATAATGCAAACATGCTCAAACATACGCGCCTGGTTCAGAGTAGTCGGAGCCTAGCTCGGTGAAGTTCGCGGTCCCGTCACCTCCTTCGGTATCTACGGTATAAAGAAACATACGCGCTAACGTAAATACCGTGACGTGCACAAAATTATTCCAAATGTTTTTCAAATAAATTTGATAAAAAACTAGACAAAATTCTAAGGAGGACAGAAAAAGAATCAATCAAAAATACTTTTTTGTTTAAAAGTTATAAGGGTTTTAGTCCAGGGACTCATCTGTAATGAAACAGAAAGTTCCCAGGGGCTAACTTATAGAAACAGAAAATGCTTCGATTGAGAATACGCCGGCCCAGAGGGGAGACGCATTTTGGCAGAAGACGTTTTCAGAAAACGGTTCGTTTAAAAGATCAGAGTGGCTGACAGGCGGGTCCCGCTCGTCAGGTTTGAAATTTCAAACGAGGGAGTCGGGGCTCGTCGGCGCTTGAGAGCCGCGGTGGTCGCCGGCGGCGATCGATGGCGAGACAGGGAGATCGGAGAGTACCTCCATGTTCAGGGCGCCATTCCGCGTCTGTGGGAGGTGGTGGTGGTCGTCGGCGAGTACCACGTCGGCGGCGACGCTTGCTCCGGCGGACGGCGAGTCGGGTGGTCGTGGACCTCGTCGGAGAGAGCTGCGGAGGTGGAATTGGGAAGGGGGTTAGACTCGCGATAGCATGAGAAGGTATCTGACGAGGTTAGGGCGTCGGAGATGACCTCACAGGAGTGAATCACGATGGAGGCCAAGGCGGAACAAAGTGGCCGGAGTCGGGGAAGGAGAGCTCCTCGTGGTCCTTCCAGGGACTTGGCGAGGTCTGGAGAGGTAGAGGAGGTGTGCGGGGCGAGAGCAAGCTCGGGGTGCTATATATAGCCGCCACGAGGCGGTTGCCGAGAACGGGGTTCTCCGGCGAGGTGATTACGGCGGCGTTGTGGTTGCACGGGAGGGTTCAGAGGTTGAGCGTCGTCGTGGATGTTCCCTGGTTCCATTTAGGTGCTAACCGCAGCGGGATTTGGTTGCTTAGGGGGAGCTCGACGGAACGGGGCGGCGCGGGCCCGTCGGCGGCAGGGAGCGTGCTCTGTGCATGCCGTGCCACGGCGACGGTGCTGCATGCATGCGCTGGCGAGGAAATGGCCACGCGGAGCCACCAGGGGGTTTGGGCGGAGCCGAACGGCGTTATGCCGCCGTTCTGCTCCCTGTCGGCCGCTACGGTGGTTCGGCCGCCGCAAGACACGCCGGCGCAGGCAGGCCAGGGTGCCACCGACGCCAGGAATGCGCCAAGCGCGCGTGTGAGGCTCCGGACAAGCAAGCTAGGCCGCGAGCAACGTGCCAAGTGCGCTGTGAGCATGTGACTGAATTTCTGACGAAGATCGACACTGAAACTCTGAACTTAACTGAAGATGAACAGAAATAGTGCATGCAACGTGTTCGACAGAATGATCTAGGCATGTAGGGATTTTTCCTTGAGCTGGTGTTTGGGGGAGTGGCTACTCATTGCAACTAGAGGTTGCCTGAATTTTTGTGGAATTTTTGGAGAAGAGGAGATATGAATTTCACCAAATTTAACAAATCTGGTCCAAACTTGCAGAGACTGCAATTTGAAATATTTGAAAAGGAGAGGAGTGAATCATGATGGTTCTAGGTTGTGGGTACCAAGGACTATCCAGGAGAGTTGGTTTGAGGTCAAAACTCAAATGCATCTTGGTACTTGCTTTGTAAATCCCTTAGGTTCATAATGAAAGACAGAATTGTTTTGGGAGATAAAATAAATAAAATATAATTCAAAAATGGTTTGGACTTGATGGGACAGAGAATTTAGATTGTTCCAAAGTGGAGGGAGGGGTTTTGGGAGGTCTCTCCACATGAGGCAAAAATAAGATCATGGGTGGTTCCAAAATGAGAGAAGCCCCAAAAACTCCTAGGGTTTTCCTTTTAAATGAAAATAATCAAATTCAAAAAAATACATTTGAGAGGAGAAGAATTCAGAAGAAAAGTTTCCATAATTCAAACACCCAATTTGAAAAGGATGTAAATGAAAATCCTTGCCAAAGGTGAAAGTTTTTAAG
This sequence comes from Triticum dicoccoides, assembly GCF_002162155.2. Taxonomy (NCBI): domain Eukaryota; kingdom Viridiplantae; phylum Streptophyta; class Magnoliopsida; order Poales; family Poaceae; genus Triticum; species Triticum dicoccoides. The sequence goes on along the minus strand of NC_041382.1, from coordinate 106,123,183 downwards.
AGAGAGGTTTTCTGAAAAAATAAATTTAATGGCCTCTCTTCAAAAACCAACAAGGTTTTTGCTAAAAACCAAAAGAAAGTTTTGGAGTGTCACAACACCTACCCCCTTAGGAAAAATCTCATCCCCGAGATTTCAGCTGATCCTTAAATAAGTGTGGATGTTCTGCCCGAAGAAAATCCTCTCTTTCCCAAGTTGCTTCACTTTCGGTGTGATTTCTCCACTGAACTTTGAAAAACTTGATGGTTTTCTGGCTGGTTCTCCTTTCAGATTCTTCCAATATTTTCACTGGATGTTCCCTATAAGTGAGGTCTGGCTGCACGTCAATATTCTCATGGGATACTTGCTTCTCTGGGTTGCTTACGCACTTACTTAATTGGGAGACGTGGAACACGTCGTGGATGTCGGACAATTCTTCGGGCAAGTCCAACTGGTAGGCTACCGTGCCTCTTCGTGCCACTATGCAGAATGGTCTGATGAATCTTGGTGCTAATTTCCCCTTAATCTTGAATCGTTGCAGTCCCCTCATAGGGGATACTCGTAGGTACACAAACTCACCGGGTTCAAAATTGACTCCACGATGTTTCTGATCGTAATAACTTTTCTGTCGGCTCTGAGCTATCTTAAGTCAGTCCCTGACTAGTTTGACCTTTTCCTCAGCTTCTTTGAGCATGTCTGGGCCGAAGATGCGGCTGTCACCGGTCTCTGACCAATTTAGCGGAGTACGACATCTCCGCCCGTACAAAGCTTCAAAGGGTGCCATTTGCAGGCTGGCCTGGTAACTGTTGTTGTATGCAAATTCTGCGTATGGCAGGCTTTCCTCCCAACTGGCTCCATAAGTGAGGACACATGCTCTCAGCATGTCTTCTAAAATTCGATTTACGCGTTCAGTCTATCCATCGGTCTGGGGGTGGTATGCTGTACTGAAAGCTAGTTGGGTTCCCAGAGCCTGTTGCAGGTGATCCCAAAATCTGGAGACGAATTGTGTGCCTTTGTCAGATATTATAGTCTTTGGAACTCCATGTAGGCAGACGATACGAGAAAGATAAAGCCTGGCGAGCTTCTGAGTGGTGTGAGTTGTCTTTACGGGGATGAAGTGTGCTACTTTGGTCAATCTATCAGTGATGACCCATATGGCATCATGCCCATGTCGTGACCGAGGTAGCCCAACAATGAAATCCATTCCGATCTTGTCCCATTTCCACTCGGGTATCTTATTTGGTTGCAATAGTCCGGCCAGTTTCTGGTGCTCGGCCTTTATGCGTTGACATGAGTCACAACATGCAATAAACGTGGCTATGTCCCTTTTTATACCATGCCACCAAAATGTTTCCTGAAGATCTTTGTACATTTTTGTTCCTCCAGGGTGAATTGAATACGGGAAGGTGTGGCCTTCAGCCAAGATTTGTTGTTTAAGGTCATGGATATTTGGTACGCAAAGTCTATTCCCGTACCACAATATTCCCTGCTCATCGATAACGAATTCTGGGGCCTTGCCCAATTTCATCTTCCGTTTTATGCCTTCAATGCTGGGGTGTCCATGCTGAGCTTCTTTAACCTTCTCTATCAGTGTAGGTTGTATTTCCAAGTTTGACACACTCCCTTCGGTGACCACCATCAGATTGAGCTTAGTAAATTCCTGCTGAAACTCAGGTCTCAAGTTTGGCATGCTCTCGTTGTTTGGACTGGGGTTCCGACTTAGGGCATCTGCTACAACATTTGCTTTGCCTGGGTGGTAGTGGATTCCGAGATCATAATCCTTTACTAATTCCAACCATCATCACTGTCGTAAATTGAGCTCGGGTTGTGTGAAAATATACTTGAGGCTCTTGTGGTCCGTGTATATTTCACAACGATTTACAAGTAAGAAGTGTCTCCATTCCCTGAGTGCATGAATAACTGCTGCTAATTCTAGGTCATGAGCAGGATAATTTTCCTCATGCTTGCGAAGTTGTCTAGAAACATATGCGACAACCTTGCCTTCTTGCATTAATACGCACCCGAGGCCCTTTCGAGATGCGTCACAGTATACCTCAAAATTCTTGGGTATGTCGGGTACAATTAATACTGGTCTTGTCGTTAGTTTCCTCTTCAGTTCTTGGAAACTTTTCTCGCAAGCTTCCGTCCATTCAAACTTCTTGTCTTTCTTGAGAAGCTATGTCATTGGCTTTCCTATCGTGGAAAATCCTTCAATAAATCTTCGGTAGTAACCTGCCATTCCTGGAAAACTTCGTACGTCTGTTACGCTGGCTGGTGGTTCCCAGCCAAGTACGGCCTTGACTTTTTCCGGGTCTACTGCAATACCTTCTTGGGTTAGTACATGGCCCAAAAAACCTACTTGTCTTAGCCAAAATTCACATTTGCTGAATTTGGCGTATAATTGATGTTTCCTGAGTTCTCCTAGCACAATTCGGAGATGTTCAGCATGCTCTTCAGGTGTCTTGGAGTATATCAAAATGTCGTTGATGAATACCACCACGAACTTGTCCATGTATTTCATAAATACTTTGTTCATGAGGTGAACAAAATATGCGGGGGCGTTCGTTAGCCCGAATGGCATTACCGTGAACTCATATAGTCCATATCTGGAGGTGAAGGCTGTCTTGGGAATATCTTCCGTTCGTACTTTTAATTGATGGTATCCTGACCTTAAGTCAATTTTTGAGAACACTTTGGCCTGAGCGAGCTGATCAAATAAATCATTTATTCGAGGCATTGGATACTTGTTCTTGATTGTAACCATGTTAAGTGCTCTATAATCGATACACAACCTCAGTGTGCCATCCTTCTTTTTGGCAAATAATATTGGTGAACCCCAAGGTGAGGAGCTGGCTCGTATATACCTTTTGTCCAATAATTCCTTTATTTGCTTCTTCAATTCTACTAATTCGGATGGTGCCATTCTGTATGGTTTCTTGTATATGGGAGTGGTCCCTGGTGCTAGCTCAATGTTGAATTCTATCTCTCGGTCTGGTGGCATACCTGGTAGCTCTTCAGGAAATACGTCTGGAAATTCACATACCACCGGAACCTTGCTTAATTCAAAAATATCCACCTTATTCAATCTCGGTTGCCGGGATAATTTCCTCTCTTTGGCCGAAACTTTTATTGTCTTCCCGTGGTGGTGGGTGAGGATTATGGTCCTGTGGAAGCAGTCAATAAAACCTTTGTTGGTGGTTAACCAATCCATCCCTAAAATGACGTCCAGCCCTTTATTTTCCAATACAATAAGGTTGGCGTGAAATTTCAATCCTTCAAACTCAATCATCACACCTTGGCAGTAACTCTGGGTGACTTGCTTAATCCCAGGGGACTTGACGATCATTGATTTTTCCAAGGGAAGCACCGAAAAATTATTTTGCAAAGCAAAACTTTTCAAAACGAATGAGTGAGAAGCTCCAGAATCAAACAAAACCATGGCAGGTAGTGTGTTGACAGGAAACGTACTGAGTACGATATCTGGGGCATTCTGTGCTTCCTCTCTGGTCACGTGGTTCAGATGACCCTTCCTGTGGTTGTTGTTGGGGTTGAAATTGTTGCGCTTGGGCGCTGAATTATTGCCACCGTTGTTTGGCTTCAGGGTCGAGTTCCTTGGCTTGGGGCACTGTTTGGCATAGTGCCCTTCTTCTCCATAAGCGTAGCAGGTCACGCCTGGGCGATATGTGAACTCCTTGTCCCTAGCATGGAAATTCTTGACTGGTCGTGAGACATTTGTCGGGGTTTTGTGTGTACCACCTTTCTGAAAATCCGTCTTACTTCGGGGATTACGAGCATGATTTTTCTGGTCCCTCTTTCGCTTGCGGACATCTTCCAGACTGCGCCTCTCATTTTCCAAGGTAATGGCCTTATCCACTAGCGTCTTGAAATCTGGAAAAGTGTGTACGACCAGTTGGCATTTAAGCGCGGGCACCAGGCCATCCAGGAACTTTTCCATCTTCTTGCTTTTAGTCATACGCTCCTCATTGGTGTAGCGAGATAGCAGTGTAAATTGTCCGTTCTATTCTGACACTGTCATGGTCCTCTGTTTGAGGTCATCAAATTCTCTCTTCTTGATTTTCATAAGACTTTTAGGAATATGCGCCCCACGAAAACCTTCCTTGAAATCTTCCCAAGTTATATTATTCTCGTTGGGGTGCATGTGTAGGAAATTCTCCCACCACGATGCAGCTGCTCCCGTGAGGTAGTGTGGTGCATATAGAACTTTTTCAAGGTCTGAACACTTTGCAATAATTAATTTTCTTTCCATGTCCCGAAGCCAGTCTTCGACCTCAAGTGGTTTGTCGGTATGAGAAAATGTCTGCGGACGCGTCTTCTGTAGTTCAGACAACTTGGATTGCTGCTAATATTGTCCGTGGCGATTTCCCATATTGATGACCTGATTCATTATTTCCTGATGTTGTTGCTGACTCTGTTCATAAAGGCGGCACATTTGTGAAAGTGCCGTTTCACTGCCCTGTTGGCTCGACTGTCCCTGTGTAAAATTGTTGCTGGGTTACGTATCACAAGTTTTCTCTGGCGGAGTTGGCATGGAGCGCGTCCAAGGAGGAGACATTTTTCACTCTGGGGACACATTTTGCAAAACTCATAAGAAAAGAAACTGAGTCGCAAAAATCAACAATTACACAAGAACGAGCTAGAAAATAAAAGGACACTCCAGGACTTTTGAAATAGGAATCGTTTGCGCACGGAGAAGGACTGCTCATACATATCTTACACGCAGGCGGTAATTATACAATACATCACTCAGGATATGCGCACATAATCCTGACATGTTATTTAGGCTAGTGCACTTCTCCCAGTTCCTACATGATGCGCAAACAAGCTACTCCTCACAACCTATGTACATATAAACATATCATACAAAGCGGTACATTGCATGGCGGCTAAGCGTACTCAGTCGGAGATGTTGACGATCTCCTTTGCCATGCCGAGGGTGAGGCGTAGCGAGGCTGGGGACTCAACTTCCTCCTCACTGATAGGCTCCATACGTGTAGTGCTGCGCCGGGTGGACGGAGCGGGCGCCAGGGGTGGAACAACACGAATAGGAGTGGGCGCGAAGGGTGGTGTAGTGCATGCTGGAGTGGGCGCAATGACTTGGTTAAACTCTTCGGTGGTAGGCAGGCGGCGAGTAGGTGCATAAGATGCTAAGGATGAGACAAAAGTTAGTGGCGGTGCGGTGGGCAGGAGCTCCCTCCTGTTGGCGGCACAGCCATGGACTGAGTCTATGAGGGCAGCCACGAAGTCGTCCACCAGGTTGTCGAAGGCTGCCTCCAGGGCCCGGAGATACTCAATAAGCATCTCAAAAGCCTCATCTCGTTCTCCTCTGGGGCAAGAGAATGCATAGTGACAGGTGTAAGGCACATGGCATGGAAGATAACGGTAACGACGAGCCTTCATCACGGGAAGGACATCCCTGAGACGAGCTATCGCCTCGCGGGCTGCCATCTGCATAGCATGCCTCTCCGTAGGCATGGCTCTTCCCAAGAACCGGAAGTGGGGTAACTCACCACGCCCTCCCTTGAACTGTACCACGGACTGGTGCATGGTCAGACTATCGTTGACTCGGTGCTGGCAGAGTGTGAATACTGGGCGCACAGATGGCCCCATCGCGACCTGAACAATGAAGGAGAGAAGCTTGACGAACCCATCGGGCATGTTGGCGAAGGTCTGAGACTCGCAGCTGTTGTCGGCCATCTACAAGAGTAGGCAAAAATTCTGAATGGTCAGATCATAAATTTATGCTGACTGTCAGAAAATGACTACATTTGCAAAAATAATAAATAGCTCTATTTTTGCTAATATCCGATTAGCGATCGCACCTAGTGGCTTCCTACAGTCAGCCTGGCTCTGATACCAAGCTTGTCACGACCGGTTTTCCAATAAAAATATTTATTGAAAGACTGATCTTTTGATGTCCAGTGTGAGGAAAATCCTCCTCACTGGTAGACAAAACTTTGATACAACAAGCCAGTAGCATTAATATATTACAAGGGTTGAACTGAAGTCGCTCAACAATTATTACAAGCACGTCAATAATTATACATAATGGCGGATATGGCACAATGGTGGGGTTGCAGAACTACTGACTCGAGATAAAAGTGGTTGGTGGAGTAACACACTGGAATGGGTAGTAATACTACTACACTGGCGGCTCATCGAGCGTCGAGGTGAGGCTCGATGAATCTTTTTTGTAGCGGAAGCAGATATAATACAGTGACCAATTCCAGGGTCGCACGGGACTGACTGGGACTCCTCTAAGCGTTGGACTCGCTATCGAACTCCTCATCCATGAGATCGCCTTCGTCAGCATCTGGCCAAATCAACAAGCCAGGTGAGTACTTTGAAAGTACTCGCAAGACAGTTCGGACAAAAGATATAACAAATGCATGCATGAATGCGTCATGAGTATTTTAGCGATGCATATTTAATTCATAAAAACCGGACAAGTAAAAAGGGAGTCGGTGGTAGTCCGCTCGAAAACCAAACAAACAATTGTAAACCAATCGGGTGTCTGAAGCGACGCCACGAAAGGAAAGAAAAATAAATATAGCACGCCGCAGTCGGGCGTCTAGGCGACACCACATAAAGGGCTTTAAAAGAAATGCCACAGTCAGGCGTCTAAGCGACACCACATAAAGGGCTTTAAAAGAAATGCCACAGTCGGGCATCTGCGCGACACCACATAAAGGGCTTTAAAAGAAATGCCACAGTCGGGCGTCTTAGCGACACCACATAAAGGGCTTTAAAAGAAATGCCACAGTCGGGCGTCTGAGCGACACCACATAAAGGGCTTTAAAAGAAATGCCACAGTCGGGCGTCTTAGCGACACCACATAAAGGGCTTTAAAAGAAATGCCACAGTCGGGCGTCTGAGCGACACCACATAAAGGGCTTTAAAAGAAATGCCACAGTCGGGCGTCTGAGCGACGTCATAGAGAGGGCTCATAGTAAAATAAATAATAACAATGCCGCAGTCGGACGTCGGAGCGACGTCACAGAAAGGGCTCATAGCAGAAATAAGTAATAACAAGGCCGCAATCGGACGTCGGAGCGACATCACAGAAAGGGCTTATAGTTCATTGTCATAACGTGTGAGGGTTAATGTATACAGGAAAATATTCCACACAAGATGATTAATGGGTTAGTCCATCACAAGAATAAGCATTAACCGAACTTAACACTCCTTTGGCTTACCAGGGTTTCTGTTACCAAGACTGACAATTGACAAGATAATAAGGACACGGAACTAGGTCATGGATAGGATGTTGCAATGGAAAGTTGACTCTGCAGAGTTTGTACTAAAATACCCACAGCCAACGGATTTCAATAGTCACGAGGGACTAGTTCCGTTTATGGTATTTCGGAAGAAACACAACTAACCAGTACACACCCATCCCACCTCACGTTGCCAGGAACCACCCTAGGCAGTGTTCAAGAAAAACTTTGAGACGGGGAGATCACAATTTCGAATAGCATGGGATCAAATTTATATACGCGCGCTCTAAGGGGTGCCCCCCTCTCGGTCCAACCGGAAACACCCATGCCCCCTGACCGGATGAAAGGCTTTAATCCAGGGCCATGGAACCTTCATCCCGGCCTCTCAATTTGGTGTGTACCAGGGAAGTGGTTTGCAACTTACTAAGCCATACCCCCTTGCGGGGAAACAGGTGGTAGTACGGAAGAGAAGACGGACGGGAATCTGACTGATTTAGGTTGACACTGGGTCAACGATATGGCATAAGCCTGGGATGCTACAACACTACCATCTTACCCATACTCATGTCCATGCAACAAGTTTCCAACAATTCATGGATTTACCGAGCTCATTTGCCACGATGCTCACGGGATAAACTATCATCAAAATGCTCGTGAACGTGCCATGATACAAAAATAATGCAAACATGCTCAGACACTCATCATATAAAAGGTTAAAACTTTGCTTGCCTGGTTCAGAGTAGTCGGAGCCTAGCTCGGTGAAGTTCGCGGTCCCGTCACCTCCTTCGGTATCTACGGTATAAAGAAACATACGCGCTAACATAAATACCGTGAGGTGGACAAAATTATTCCAAATATTTTTCAAATAAATCTTATAAAAAACTAGACAAAATTCTAAGGAGGACAGAAAAAGAATCAATCAAAAATACTTTTTTGTTTAAAAGTTATAAGGGTTTTAGTCCAGGGACTCATCTGTAATGAAACAGAAAGTTCCCAGGGGCTAACTTATAAAAACAGAAAACGCAATTGAGAATACGCCGGCCCAGAGGGGAGACGCATTTTGGCAGAAGATGTTTTCAGAAAACGGTTCGTTTAAAAGATCAGAGAGGCTGACAGGCGGGTCCCGCCCGTTAGGTTTGAAATTTCAAACGAGGGAGACAGGGCTCGTCGGCGCCCGAGAGCCGCGGTGGTCGCTGGCGGTGATCCACGGCGAGGCAGGGAGATCGGAGAGTACCTCCATGTTCAGGGCGCCATTCCGCTTCTGTGGGAGGTGGTGGTGGTCGCCGGCGAGTACCACGTCGGCAGCGATGCTTGCTCCCGCGGACGGCGAGTCGGGTGGTCGTGGACCTCGTCGGAGAGAGCTGCGGAGGTGGAATTGGGAAGGGGGTGAGACTCGCGATAGCATGAGAAGGTATCTGACGAGGTTAGGAGGCCGGAGATGACCTCACCGGAGTGAATCACGGTGGAGGCCGAGGCGGAACGAAGTGGCCGGAGTCGGGGAAGGAGAGCTCCTCGTGGCCCTTCGAGGGACTTGGCGAGGTCTGGAGAGGTAGAGGAGGTGTGCGGGGCGAGCGCAAGCTCGGGGTGCTGTATATAGCCGCCCCGAGGCGGTTGCCGAGAACGGGGTTCTCCGGCGAGGTGATTACGGCGGCGTTGTGGTTGCACGGGAGGGTTCAGAGGTTGAGCGTTGTCATGGATGTTCCCTGGTTCCATTTAGGTGCTAACCGCACCGGGATTTGGTTGCTTAGGGGGAGCTCGACGGAACGGGGCGGCGCGGTCCCGTCGGCGGCAGGGAGCGCGCTCTGTGCGTGCCGCGTCACGGCGATGGTGCTGCATGCATGCGCTGGCGAGGAAATGACCACGCGGAGCCACCAGGGGGTTTGGGCGGCGCCGAGCGGCGTTATGCCGCCGTTCTGCTCCCTGTCGGCCGCTACGATCGTTCGGCAGCCGCAAGACACGCCGGCGCAGGCGGGCCAGGGTGCCACCGACGCCAGGAACGCGCCAAGCGCGCGTGTGAGGCTCCGGACAAGCAAGCTAGGCCGTGAGCAACGTGCCAAGTGCACTGTGATCATGTGACTGAATTTCTGACGAAGATCGACACTGAAAGTCTGAACTTAACTGAAGATGAACAGAAATAGTGCATGCAAGGTGTTCGACAGAATGATCTAGGCATGTAGGGATTTTTCCATGAGCTGGTTTTTGGTGGAGTGGCTAGTCATTGCAACTAGAGGTTGCCTGAATTTTTGTGGAATTTTTGGAGAAGAGGAGATATGAATTTCACAAAATTTAACAAATCTGGTCCAAACTTGCAGAGACTGTAATTTGAAATATTTGAAAAGGAGAGGAGTGAATCATGATGGTTCTAGGTTGTGGGTACCAAGGACTCTCTAGGAGAGTTGGTTTGAGGTCAAAACTCAAATGCATCTTGGTACTTGCTTTGTAAATCCCTTAGGTTCATAATGAAAGACAGAATTGTTTTGGGAGATAAAATAAATGAAATAAAATTCAAAAATGGTTTGGACTTGAGGGGACAGAGAATTTAGATTGTTCCAAAGTGGAGGGAGGGGTTTGGGAGGTCTCTCCACATGAGGCAAAAATAAAATCATGGGTGGTTCCAAAATGAGAGAAGCCCCAAAAACTCCTAGGGTTTTCCTTTTAAATGAAAATAATCAAATTCAAAAAAATACATTTGAGAGGAGAAGAATTCAGAAGAAAAGTTTCCATAATTCAAACACCCAATTTGAAAAGGATGTAAATGGAAATCCTTGCCAAAGGTGAAAGTTTTTAAGAGAGAGGTTTTTTGAAAAAAAATTAATGGCCTCTCTTCAAAAACCAACAAGGTTTCTGCTAAAAACCACAAGAAAATTTTGGAGTGTCACACATATGAAGACACATTTCTCTGATTTGGGTTCGAGCTTATCGGGTTGAGGCTTTTTCACATAAGCGTCGCAACCCCAAACTTTAAGAAACGACAACTTTGGCTTCTTGCCAAACCACAGTTCATAAGGAGTCGTCTCAACAGATTTAGATGGTGCCCTATTTAACGTGAATGCAGCTGTCTCTAAAGCATAACCCCAAAATGATAGCGGTAGATCAGTAAGAGACATCATAGATCGCACCATATCTAGTAAAGTACGATTACGAAATTCGGACACACCATTACGTTGTGGTGTTCCAGGTGGCGTGAGTTGCGAAACTATTCCGCATTGTTTGAAATGAGGACTAAACTGGTAACTCAAATACTCTCCTCCACGATCAGATCATAGAAACTTTATTTTCTTGTTACGATGATTTTCCACTTAACTCTGAAATTCCTTGAACTTTCCAAATGTTTCAGACTTATGTTTCATCAAGTAGATATACAGATATCTACTCAAATCATCTGTGAAGGTGAGAAAATAACGATATCCTCCACGAGCCTCAACATTCATCGGACCACATACATCAGTATGTATGATTTCCAACAAATCAGTTGCTCACTTCATTCTTCCGGAGAACGGTGTTTTAGTCATCTTGCCCACGAGGCATGGTTCGCAAGTACCAAGTGATTCATAATCAAGTGATTCCAAAAGTCCATCAGAATGGAGTTTCTTCATGCGCTTTACACCAATCTGACCCAAACGGCATTGCCACAAATAAGTTGCACTATCATTATCAACTATGAATATGTGTATCTTCACTATCGAGATTCAAAAAGAATGGACCACTCTTTAAGGGTGCATGACCATAAAAAATATTACTCATATAAATAGAACAACCATTATTATCTGATTTAAATGAATAACCGTCTCACATTATACAAGATCCAGATATAATGTTCATGCTCAACGCTGGCACCAAATAAAAATTATTTCGGTCTAAAACTAATCCCGAAGGTAGATGTAGAGGTAGCATGCCGACCGCGATCACATTGACTTTGGAACCATTTCCCACACGCATCGTCACCTCGTCCTTTGCTAATCTTCGCTTAATCTGTAGTCCCTATTTCGAGTTGCAAATATTAGCAACAGAACCAGTATCAAATACCCAGGCACTACTGTGAGAATTAGTAAGGTACACATCAATAACATGTATATCACATATACCTTTGTTCACCTTGCCATCCTTCTTATCCACCAAATACTTGGGGCAATTCCGCTTCCAGTGACCAGTCTGTTTGCAGTAGAAGCACTCAGTCTCAGGCTTAGGTCCAGACTTGGGTTTCTTCTCCTGAATAGCAACTTGTTTGCCGTTCTTCTTGAAGTTCCCCTTCTTCTTCCCTTTGCCCTTTTTCTTGAAACTGATGGTCTTGTTGACCATCAACACTTGATGCTCCTTCTTGATTACTACCTCCGCAGCCTTTAGCATTGCGAAGAGCTCGGGAATCGTCTTATCCATCCTGTCGTGGATTGTCACGTCAGATGTCCTTAGTGTCAGGACTTAGTCGCGAGGCCAACGCATCTATGTGGTAGCTTGAGAGGGGTTGAGTGGGATGAGAGACGCAGGGCGGATCAACATACAAGACAAGGATTTAGATAGCTTCGGGCCCCGGGAAACATCATCCGGTAATAGCCCTACATGCTGTTTGAGGCTAGGTCTCATTATCATCACGAGGGAGTCGCCGTAAACCGGCTCTCCTCTTTGTGTCTAGCCCTAGAGATTCTTTCTTCTTGCTTGTCGCTTGTCCTTTCTAACTCGTCCCTCTTTGGGGAGCCCTGCCCCTCCTTATATATGTTGAAGGGGCGGGTTACATGTGGAGTCCTATTAAGATAAGGACTAATCTATCTCTAATACAAACCGGATACAAGTCCGGGTCTTCCTTGTAAAGTAAATATTCCTCACGCCTTTTCTCTTAAACCGGCCCATCATAGCATGATCTGGCCTTCCATAAACCGCCCGTTGGGCCACCGGGACTTGTCGCTCCTCTGACCCGCCTGCCGGATTACCAATGAACCGTAAACCGCCATGTCCAAGTGGGTTGCCAGTGAATCGCCAAACTCTAGCCGGGTCATACATCTGGCGGTTTATACCGCGGGGTATATCCTCGACATTAGCCCCCAGTTTAATTTGGATTCATCCATGTTAAACTGATCTGCAACAAGAACAAATTTGTCGGGTCGTGCTCCGGTTTAAATATACTTGTAAGCCGGCACTTGATCATCCTTAAATCCTTGTCATTGCTTCCTTCCAAGTTAATAACCATCTTCATAATCAATTTGCTTGCAGAAGATATTTGTAAATAAAGAATCCATTTGAATCGGCCTTCAATGCTCTGACTTGACAAAAATATTAGTCTCTGAAATATTCAACTGATATCCAGCCGGCTGGAAGATGTAAAACTTGCCGGTTTATGATTACCACCATTGTCTGGTTATAAAAACTGATAATTCCGGGTCATGATTGTTGCCAACACCGGTTCATGATTGTTGCTAATGCCGGTTCATGATTATTGATGACGCCGGGTTACAGACACAGGGTCATAATGATTGGTGACGCCGGGTTAATCCAGTTTGCTCAAAACAGAGAATTTGAAAATAGTTCTTCGATAATAATATAATACCTGTAGCCCCCAAGTCTTGAGCAGAACAAAGTGATGGCTTAAGACTTGCTTCAATATAAATACTGCCACTTAAGAAAAAATCCATGTTGTTCATCCCAGTGACTAGTAAAAACAAAATACTCCATACTATGTAGCCCCCAAGTGCTGGGTTGTCATGCTTGCAGCAACCTGGGACTTGTAATTGTCTTATACTCATAAAAACTTCAACCAGTGTAGCCCCCAAGTGCCGGGTCATTATGCAATAATGAGCAGGGACTTTGTAGGTATAATCATGTAGATTTGAGCAATGATGTGTAGCCCCCAAGGGCCGGCTCAGTAAGATAATATTGAGCTGGGACTTTAATATATACTTCAATGAAAATAACATCATATGATGTAACCCTCATCATGGGACTTGAATCCACGTCCACAAGGTTAAGAGCCTTGTGCTTTACCAACTGAGCAGTGGACTCTTCAATATAATAAATAAAAAGCTTTGTACCTTCAACTATTGACAGGAGCAATTGGTAGCCCCCAAGGGCCGACTCATTATAATGTGATGAGTCGGGTCTTCAATAATATGAGCAGAAAATTACTTTGCATTAGCCCCCAAGTGTCATGGTGCATGCTTGCAGCGACATGAGACTTGCATGTAATCTCAATTTGAATAATGTAGCCCCCAAGTGCCGGGTCGTGAGCCTGCAGCGACTCGGGACTATTCCTTCCATTGTAGAATAAATCATATCCTTTGATAAAATAATAACTGTTGCGCTAAAGCAACTTTGAAAACTCAATAATACCGGTTACTAATAACCATAAAAATCCAGCCATGTTGGCTATTCAAGATAATATAATCCGGTATGAAAAATTCATCCAATATCATAGTGAAAATTCAGCCAAATTTGGCTATTTGAATAATATAACCCAATCATTTATAAGCGCATGATTCCAATGGCGCAATCCAAATATATACTGGCGACGTATAGTCCAAAGCAAGGCCGGTTTAATAAACTCCAGATAATTTCCCATCATATACTGGCGACTTATCGTCTTAAAGCCAGGCCGGTTTAATAAACACCGGATAATTTATCATCATGCTTTATTCAACTTGTCCCTGCATACAACAAGTTTAAAGTGTCCTGGCGGTTTACCGCCGGACGGGTCATAATGCCCAACATATAACCCAGGTTTATAACCAAGGCTGCATTTAAGAATAATCAATGAAATATATCATACCTGTGATATTGAATCACATCATTGGTTTACCAATTTTTTGTAGTAAGAGTGATAACCCCAATCTTGAGTAATGATAACTCCTTTCACACTGTGCCGGTTGATGATAAACCGTACCGGGTTGTGATAAACACCGGTTTAACCATATACAATACTGGCGACTCGTAGTCAAACCAGACCGGGTTGATAGTCTCCGGATTATAACTTGATCCTGTATTGACAACTTGTAATTGAAAGTCAAGCCGGGTGGATAAACACCGGTTTACTCCATAATAGGATGGCAACAGAAAATCAAACCAGGCAGATGGCCTCCGGATTAAGATTTGACCGTCTTCCGTCAATTTGTAATTGACAGTCGAACCGGATTAACAACGTTGTCGGTTTAAAAAACGCAACAAAAATCAAATAACAGTTATGAAAAAATATGGAAGCAAAAGCAATGATAAAAACCGTTTGCAAAAATATGCTATACTGAGCTGATCAGATGGTATTACCATGGTCGGACAGGATCAAGGCCCCCAATAGGAGTGACAATGATTCAAGTCAGCCAGGTCCCCAAATGATTCGTGGCATATATGCCAGATCAAGAGGCGTGGCAATGGTTCGGGTTCGACCATGCCCCCAAGTGATTTTGTGGCCTTAGGCCGACCAAGAGGCGTGACTGGTTCAGACTTGACCATGTCCCCAAATGATCTGGTGGCTGTCGCCTATCAAAGGGTGTTCGTTGGTTCGGACACGACCAAGGCCCCCAGTGATATATAAAAAACAAATGTCAAGGGGTAAACCGGAGGCCGCTTTAAACAGAACCACTCCGTGTAACCTCGCATGACGAGAAAGACAGAGACCCCGCTTTATGAAGCAGAAGCCCCCATGTGATCAATAATATGTTAGGCCAATAAGGCAGGATACCCATGTTTGAACCGCGCATCATGGCACCAGGTCCTCTTTGGTAATTTTTAACTTTTTTGCAAGAGATAAATTCTTCTTGAACCGGGATCTTGGACCGGATAGTGAGAGCTTCAAAGCTTTGTGGGAGAACAGATGTCCCTTAAACAGGATTGCAAACCGGAATCTTCATTTTCAGCCGGAAATTTTCTGACGGCCTTTCAACTCGAACTTGCGAGAAATTAATTCCTTTTTGAACCGGACTGTAAACCGGATATTTGAGAGCTTCAGTGAGACTGACTTCCCTTGAACCGGATTGTAAACCGGAATCCTTTCTTATGATCCGGAACCTCTTCATTGAGCCGGGACTTTGTAACTGTCATATACTTTCTAAGTCGGAAATTTTCTGACGGCCTTCAAATAATAGTAGCCTCGGGACCGGGTTATCTTTCCCTCCATTGTCCCGGGGTTCTTAAATTTGCTAAAACTGGCAAGATTTGCTGAGTCACGTCATTGTAGCCCCCGAGTCTCAAAGGTGACTCGAGGAGTTGGCTTGAGACTCTCCATATGTGACCGTGATGTAAACTGGCATAACTTGTATATCATTGGTGTTGATAGCACGATGTGAATCCTTAGAAGGTCGAGGTGACTGCGGCAGGTTATAAATTATCCCGTATGAGCCGTGTCAGCAACTCGGCCAATGTCTCCTTCCAACTGGCGATTTGAAGTTAATCAAACTGTAGTGGCGGCGACTTGTGCGCCTGCCCATTGAACCGTCCAGTGCAGACGGTGGTTGATAATAATTTGCCTCCAATTTGAAAGAAAGCCGGGCTATCAAAGCTGTGACTTGCTCATACTTCAATAAACAGCCCATGCAGATAGGTGCGGCCCATTTTGTTGACGTGGACCAGGCCGTGATAAATGGACAGAAGAGATGACCTCAGCATCATAGGTGGCTCAAACAGATGAACCGGCCGCGGTGTTGTAAACCAACGCGGACGGGCGAGTTAACCACGTCGTTTTGATGTAGTGAACAACTGTCCTGCATCAACAATATTGTAGACCAAGGCAAAGATAAACTGCTCTTTGACAAAAAATAATATGTGCCAAATAAACATATCTTAGATGAATATCACCTGATGTGCCAAGCCGGAAATAATCCGCCATGAAATTTATGATCACTAGGTGGATTTGAAGTCGCTCACGGGTGAACCGGCCACGGCGTTTGTAAGCCGGTGCGGACAAGTGAACCGGCCGCAAGGGCGGACAGGTGAGTCATCCGTGGCATTGTAAGGTGGTGCGGACGGGCGAGTCGGCCGGCGCGTTGATGTAACCCGGACCGCGGTACGCGTGTCCGTGAATGGCATAAAAATTGTCCTGTGTAAAAATATTACAGGACAGAGTAATTGTTCTTTGACAAAAAACAATAAGTGTTTAATACATAAATTAGATGAATACCACCTGATGTTTGGGCGGACAGTACAACCACCGCAGCATCAGAAGCGGCTTCGGGGTGATGAATCGGACGCGGCCTTGTAAGCCGGCACAGATGAGCCCGTTGTCCTCTGTGTTATAAACCGGTGCGGACGCGTGAACCGGTCGCAAGGGCGGACGGACGAGTCGTCCGTGGCATAGTAAGCCGGTGCAATCGCGAAAATAAGCGGGGGTGGCAACTTGCGCAAAACGAGCGCTAGTGCAAAAATAATTTTTGCCCATGCCCCTTTTGCGACACCTTTTTGTAAGGAACAATGGTCCTGCAAAAAATTATCATAGACCAAATAATTGCTCTGAAACAATTTAGTGTGTGCTGATAAAATAGAGTTAGATGGATATCACCTGATTTGTCCGGACGATAGATGACTCTTTTAAGGGCCAGGGATAACATTTGAAAACCGGAAACTGACGTGAGCAGCCCCTTGGAAAGCTTTATGTGAAATCGATTATGAAGGTAATGATTGGCCTAGGAATCTATGCCATTGAGGGGTTTGCTTCTTTGCTCCTTTGTGAATCGCCATATATGCGCACGCAGAGGCGAGCCAGATGGTTGTGCCCATACACGCGCACGCCGGGTAGCAGCAGAGGTGAACCGGACAGCTACGCGCTGGAAATTAGACATGTTGACTTGCCAGTACGATCTGGTATGGTAATCCTTGGCCCAATGATGTACGCTCACGTGAAGCCGCTTTAACAAATATTATTTCCTCAAAATCCGAGCTAATCTGTGTAACAGCAGCTTTTAGCAGCTCAATGCATGAAATCGCCTCAGGTTTTGACCCTTGTTTACCAATCTGACCCGGCGTACGGTTGCATTATTCCTGCCGGCCTTGACTGTACACGACTGTAGCGGCCAAAATCTGATCTCCAACTCGGATTCGACGGATCGGGCTGCCTCGGTGAAGCACAAAGAACATGCCAAACCCTTATAACCTTCAAATATCATCGGCTGTAAATCCGGAGTAATGAATATGACTCTAACGTAGACCCTTCCAAGCTTGTTCCATGGTCAACTGCTAATCGCGCTTTCCGTCCTCCAAAGTGACCAGGGCGATTTGACTTGGCTTGGCGACTTGCAAAACCCTAACTTGCAAAACGTAGGATAACCACGGAAAGCTGCGAACTTCTCAATCTCCAGGGAAGATCCCTCCAAGAACTCAACACCACTATGCGCAGGCCCCACGGTGGGCGCCAACTATCGTGGATTGTCACGTCAGATGTCCTTAGTGTCAGGACTTAGTCGCGAGGCCAATGCATCTATGTGGTAGCTTGAGAGGGGTTGAGTGGGACGAGAGACGCAGGGCGGATCAACACGCAAGACAAGGATTTAGACAGCTTCGGGCCCCGGGAAACATCATCCGGTAATAGCCCTACATGCTGTTTGAGGCTAGGTCTCATTATCATCACGAGGGAGTCGCCGTAAACCGGCTCTCCTCTTTGTGTCTAGCCCTAGAGATTCTTTCTTCTTGCTTGTCGCTTGTCCTCTCTAACTCGTCCCTCTTTGGGGAGCCCTGCCCCTCCTTATATATGTTGAAGGGGCGGGTTACATGTGGAGTCCTATTAAGATAAGGACTAATCTATCTCTAATACAAACCGGATACAAGTCCGGGTCTTCCTTGTAAAGTAAATATTCCTCACGCCTTTTCTCTTAAACCGGCGCACCATAGCATGATCCGGCCTTCCATAAACCGCCCGTTGGGCCACCGGGTCTTGTCGCTCCTCTGACCCGCCTGCCGGATTACCAATGAACCGTAAACCGCCATGTCCAAGTGGGTTGCCAGTGAATCGCCAAACTCTAGCCGGGTCATACATCTGGCGGTTTATACCGCGTGGTATATCCCCGACACATCCCTTGAATGTTATAGTTCATCACGAAGCTCTTGTAGCTTGGTTGCAGTAATTGAAGATGTCAATAACACTATCATCCGGAAGATTAACTCCCAGTTGAATCAAGTGATTGCTATACCCAGACATTCTGCGTATATGCTCACTGACAGAACTATTCTCCTCCATCTTGCAGATGTAGAACTTATTGGAGAATTTTCTTGATCCGGGCATTTTCTTGAAAAATTAACTTCAACTCCTGGAACATCTCATATGCTCCATGACGTTCAAAACGTCGTTGAAGTCCTGGTTCTATGCCGTAAAGCATGGCACACTGAACTATCGAGTAGACATCAGCTTTGCTCTGCCAAACATTCATAACATATGGTGTTACTCCTGTAGTAGGTTTGGCACCTAGCGGTGCTTCCAGGACGTAATTCTTCTGTGTAGCAATGAGGATAATCCTCAAGTTACGGACCCAGTCCGTGTAATTGCTACCATCATCTTTCAACTTTGCTTTCTCAAGGAACGCATCAAAATTCAATGGAACAACAGCACAGGCCATCTATCTACAACAACATAGACATGCAAAATACTATCAGGTACTAAGTTCATGATAAATTAAAGTTCAGTTAATCAAATTATTAAAGAACTCACACTTAGATAGACATCCCGCTAATCATCTAAGTGATTGCGTGATCCATATCAACTAAACCATGTCCGATCACCACGTGAGATGGAGTAGTTTTCAATGGTGAACATCACTATGTTGATCATATCTTCTATATGATTCACGCTTGACCTTTTTGTCCCTAGTGTTCCGAGGCCATATCTGCATATGCTAGGCTCGTCAAGTTTAACCCGAGTATTCTGCATGTGCAAAAATCGCTTGCAACCGTTGTATGTGAACGTAGAGCTTATCACACCCGATCATCACGTCGTGTCTCGGCACGATGAACTTTTGCAACGGTGCATACTCAGGGAGAACACTTACCTTGAAATTTAGTGAGAGATCATCTTATAATGCTACCTTCGATCTAAGCAAAATAGGATGCATAAAAGATAAACATCACATGCAATCAATATAAGTGATATGATATGGCCATCATCATCTTGAGCTTGTGATCTCCATCTCCGAAGCACCGTCATGATGACCATCGTTACCGGCGCGACACCTTGATCTCCATCTTAGCATCGTTGTCGTCTCTCCAAATATTGCTTCTACGACTATCTCTACCGCTTAGTGATAAATTGAAGCCATTACAGGGTGATTGCATTGCATACAATAAGGCGACAACCATATGGCTCCTGCCAGTTGCCGATAACTCGGTTAAAAAACATGATCATCTCATACAATAAAATATAGCATCATGTCTTGAGCATATCACATCACAACATGCCCTGCAAAAAACAAGTTAGATGTCCTCTACTTTGTAGTTGCAAGTTTTACGTGGCTGCTACGGGCTGAGCAAGAACCGTTCTTACCTACGCATCAAAACCACAACGATAATTTGTCAATTTAGTGCCGTTTTAACCTTCTCAAGGACCGGGCGTAGCCACACTCGATTCAACTAAAGTTGGAGAAACTGACACCCGCCAGCCACCTGTGTGCAAAGCATGTCCGTAGAACCAGTCTCGCATAAGCGTGCGCGTAATGTCGGTCCGGGCCGCTTTATCCAACAATACCGCCGAACCGAAGTGTGACATGCTGGTAAGCAGCATGACTTGTATCGTCCACAAATGACTTGTGTTCTACTGGTGCATATAACATCTACGCATAAACCTGGCACGGATGCCACTATTAGGGAACGTAGTAATTTCAAAATTTTCCTACGCACACACAGGATCATGGTGATGCATAACAATGAGAGGGGAGAGTGTGTCCACGTACCCTCATAGACCGAAAGCGGAAGCGTTAGCACAACGCGGTTGATGTAGTAGTACGTCTTCACGGTCCGACCGATCCAAGTACCGAACGCACGGCACCTCCGAATGCAGCACATGTTTAGCTCGATGACGTCCCACGAACTCCGATCCAGCTGAGCTTGATAGGAGAGATCGTCAGCACGACGGCATGATGACAGTGATGATGATGCTACCAATGCAAGGCTTCGCCTAAGCACTACTACGATATGATCGATGTGGATTATGGTGGAGGGGGGCACCGCACACGGCTAGGAGAGATCAACAGATCAACTTGTGTGTGTAGAGGTGCCCCCTACCCCCATATATAAAGGAGCAAGGGGGGAGGCCTGCTGGCCCCTGTAGGCGTGCTAGGAGGAGGAATCCTCCTCCTTGTAGGAGTAGGACTCCCCTCTTTTCCTACTCCTACTAGGAGGGGGAAAGGAAGGGGAGAGGGAGAAGGAAAGGGGGGCGTCGGCCCCCTCTCCTAGTCCAATTCAGACTAGAGGGGGAGGGGCGCGTAGCATGCCCTAGGCCAGCCCTCTCTCTCTCCACTATGGCTCATAAGGCCCACTATTTCTCCCGGGGGGTTCCGGTAACCCTCCGGCACTCCGGTTTTCTCTGAAACTACCCGGAACACTTCCGGTGTCCGAATATAGTCGTCCAATATATCGATCTTTATGTCTCGACCATTTCAAGACTCCTCGTCATGTCTGTGATCATATCCGGGACTCCGAACTACCTTCGGTACATCAAAACAAAAAAACTCATAATACCGATCGTCACTGAACTTTAAGCATGCGGACCCTACGGGTTTGAGAACTATGTAGACATGACCGAGACACGTCTCTGGTCAATAACCAATAGCGGAACCTTGATGCTCATATTGGCTTCCACATATTCTACGAAGATCTTTATCGGTCAAACTGCATAACAACATACATTGTTCCCTTTGTCATCGGTATGTTACTTGTCTGAGATTCGATCGTCGGTATCTCAATACCTAGTTCAATCTCGTTACTGGCAAGTCTCTTTACTCGTTCTATAATACATCATCCCGCAACTAACTCATTAGTTACAATGCTTGCAAGGCTTATAGTGATGTGCATTACCGAGTGGGCCCAGAGATACCTCTCCGACAATCGGAGTGACAAATCCCAATCTTGATCCATGCCAAATCAACAAGTACCATCAGAGACACCTGTAGAGCACCTTTATAATCACCCAGTTACGTTGTGATGATTGGTAGCACACAAAGTGTTCCTCCGGTAATCGGGAGTTGCATAACCTCATAGTAATAGGAACATGTATAAGTCTTGAAGAAAGCAATAGCAGTAAACTAAATGATCAAGTGCTAAGCTAACGGAATGGGTCAAGTCATCATTCTCCTAATGGTGTGATCCCGTTAATCAAATGACAACTCATGTCTATGGTTAGGAAACTTAACCGTGTTTGATTAATGAGCTAGTCAAGTAGAGGCATACTAGTGACACTCTGTTTGTCTATGTATTCACACATGTACTAAGTTTCTGGTTAATACAATTCTAGCATGAATAATAAACATTTATCATGATATGAGGAAATAAATAATAACTTTATTATTACCTCTAGGGCATTCTTCCTTCACCAAGAAGATCCTAAAGGCTTTACTTGGCACAAACACTAATTAAAACATAAAAACACAATCATAACAGAGGATAGATGATTTATTTATTACTAAACAGGAACAAAAAGTAAAGAACAAAAATAAAATTGGGTTGCCTCCCAACAAGCGCTCTCGCTTAACGCTCCTAGCTAGGCATTGATAATTTCAATGATGCTCACATGAAAGACAAGAATTGAAGCACAAAGAGAGCATCATGAAACACATGACAAACACATCTAAGTCTAACATACTTCCTATGCATAGGTATCTTATAGGCAAACAAATTATCATAGCAAGCAAAAACTAGCATATGCAAGGAAGCGGAAAGAACCAATAACAATATCAACATAACGAGAGGTAATTTAGTAACATGAAAATTTCTACAATCATATTGTCCTCTCATAATAATGACATGTGGGATCATAAGAAAATTCAACAAAATAGCTATCACATAAAATATTTTCAACATGATCCCACATGCATGTAAAGATGACACTCTTCCAAAATAGTGGGATTAACATTAACTAAAGTCATGACCTATCCAAACCCAGTTTTATCAAAAACTTCATAAGATTGAACATTCTCCAAATATGTTGGATCTAAAGTTGACACTCTTCCAAACGCACTTTCAATATTATTGCAAACATTATTATTAATCTCATATTCATCATGGGGCTTAAATAAATTTTCAAGATCATAAGAAGAATCACCCCAATCATGATCATTGCAACAAATAGTAGTCATAGCAAAACTAGAATCCCCAAGCTTGAGGTTTTGCATATCATTAACACAATTGACATTAAGAGAATTTATAATAACATCATTGCAATCATGCTTTTCAACGAAGGAACTATCAAGTATGGGTGCAATAGCAACGATCTCATGTTTAACATAAGGAACTATAGAAAATTCATCTTCATAAATATTGGCATCATGGCCACAAGAATAGCAAGCATCATGTTCATCAAGGGATATTTCAATCAAATCATCGGAATCATAATTATCTATAGATTCATGCATATCATTATTTTCTTCCAAAGCAGCGGTCATTTTTTCAATAAATTCTTTGACATAGACATTATAAGCATAGTTTTCATAGCAATGTTTAAGTATGTCAAGATTTTCAGATTCGTAGAGAGTAATATCATACTTTTCAATCAAAGAAGCAACTTCATAAGCATCCTAAAAAGCAACAAATTCTTCAATTTGTTCGATATCGTAGTAACTATAAACACCCTTTGCATAAGAAGAAAAGATTTCATTATCATTAATCTCACATAGGTAGGGGAGGTGTTTTTTAGGGTTCTTAGAGAAACAAGTAAAATCATAAATTTCACAAAGATTCCAAGCGTAACACAACAATATGTTTATTTGATCCCATAAGAGTCTCCCTTTTTCAGACAAATGGTGACGCACATAATGAGTATGCTCATCTAAAGATTTCCCATCAACTAGGCTAGTTGGGGTTTCAGCACGAGCGCATAAGTATCGAAGATGATCCAAGTAGACCACTTTAAGTGGATCCATATCAATAGATTTTTAGCAAACAAAGATGCAAGCAAAATGGAGGGCACAACGAAACACAAACAAAGATACAGACGGGAAGAAGGCGAAGAAAAGGCAAAGGTTTTCGAAATCGTTTTAGAAGTGGGGGAGAGGAAAACAAGAGGCGAATGTCAAATAATGTAATGTGAGGGAGAAGAGTTTGTGATGGGTACTTGGTATGTCTTGACTTGAGAATCGATCTCCCCGGCAATGGCGCCAGAAATCCTTCTTGCTACTCCCTCCGTCCGGAAATACTTGTAATCAAAATAGATAAAAGGGGATGTATCTAGATGTATTTTAGTTCTATATACATCACTTTTTATCCATTTTGATGACAAGTATTTTCAGACGGAGAGAGTACCTCTTGAGCATGCGTTGGTTTTCCCTTGAAGAGGAAATGGTGATGGTGCAAAGTAGTGTAAGTATTTCCCTCAGTTTTTGAGAACCAAGCTATCAATCCAGTAGGAGATAACATGCAAGTAACCTAGTACCTGCACAAACAATGAAGAACCTCGCAACCAACGCGATAAAAGGGGTTGTCAATCCCTTCACGGTCGCTTACGTAAGTGAGGTCTGATAAAGATAATAAGATAAATATTTTTGGTATTTTTGTTGTATAGATTGTAAAATACTAAACAAGATGCGATAATAAAAGGGATGCAATATAATAAGTAAGAGACCCGCGGGCCATAGGTTTCACTAGTGGCTTCTCTCATGATAGCAAGTATTACGTGTTGGGGAAGGCAGTAATTTCAAAAAAATTCCTACGCACACGCAAGATCCATCTAGGTGATGCATACCAACAAGAGGGGAGAGCGTTGTCTACGTACCCTCGTAGACTGTAAGCGGAAGCATTATATCAATGCGGTTGATGTTGTCGTACATCTTCATGATCCGACTGATCCTAGCACCAAAGTTATGGCACCTCCGCGATCTGCACACGTTCAGCTCGGTGACGTCCCATGAACTCTAGATCCAGCTGAGTGTCGGGGGAGAGCTTCGTCAGCACGACGGCATGATGACGGCGATGATGAAGTTACCGACGCAGGGCTTCGCCTAAGCACTACAACGTTATGACCGAGGTGGAAATATATGGAGGGGGCACCGCACACGGCTAAGAGATCAACTTGTGTGTCTATGGGGTGCCCCCTCACCTCTATATAAAGGAGTGGAGGAGGGGAGGCCCAACCCTCTCTATGGCACGCCCTAGGGGGAGTCCTACTCCCACCGGGAGTAGGATTCCCCCCTATCCCTAGTAGGAGTAGGAGAGAAGGAAGGGGAATATAGAAGGAAGGAAGGGGGCACCCAATTCGGATTGGGGGGGACACGCCCTCCTCCTTGGCCTTCCTCTCCTCTATTCCACTAGGGCCCAATAAGGCCCATATACACCCCGAGGGGTTCCGGTAACCCCCCGGTACTCTAGTAATTGCCCAAACTCACCCCGAACCATTCCGATGCCCAAATATAGGCGTCCAATATATCGATATTTATGTCTTGACTATTCGGAGACTCCTCGTCATGTCCGTGATCATATCCAGGACTCCAAACTACCTTCGGTACAAAAAACACATAAACTCATAATACCGATCGTTAAGCGTGCAGACCCTACGGGTTCGAGAACTATGTAGACATGACCGAGACTCATCTCCGGTCAATAACCAATAGCGGAACCTGGATGCTCATATTAGTTCCTACGTATTCTACGAATATCTTTATCACTCAAACCGCATAACAACATACGTTGTTCCCTTTGTCATCGGTATGTTACTTGCCCGAGATTCAATCGTCAGTATCTCAATACCTAGTACAATCTCATTACCGGCAAGTCTCTTTACTCGTTCCGTAATGCAACATCTCGTAACTAGGTTATTAGTCACATTGCTTGCAAGTATTATAGTGATGTGCATTACCGAGAGGGCCCAAAGATGCCTCTCCGATACACGGAGTGACAAATCCTAATCTTGATCTATGCCAACTCAACAAACACCATCGGAGCATCGTCCCATAACTTATACCTGTAGAGCATCTTTATAGTGACCCAGTTACGTTGTGACGTTTGATAGCACACTAAGTGTGCCTCTGGTATTCGGGAGTTGCATAATCTCATTGTCATAGGAACATGTATAAGTTATGGAGAAAGTAATAGTAGTAAACTAAACAATCAAAGTGCTAAGCTAACGGATGGGTCAAGTCAATCACATCATTCTCTAATGATGTGATCCTGTACATCAAATGACAACTCTTTTTCCATGGCTAGGAAACTTAACCATCTTTGATCAACGAGCTAGTCAGGTAGAGGCATACTAGTGACACTATGTTTGTCTATGTATTCACACATGTACTAAGTTTCCGGTCAATACAATTCTAGCATGAATAATAAACATTTATCATGATATAAGGAAATATAAATAACAACTTTATTATTGCCTCCAGGGCATATTTCCTTCAGTCTCCCACTTGCACTAAAGTCAATAATCTAGATTACATTGTAATGATTCTAACATCCATGGAGTCTTGGTGCTGATCATGTTTAGCTCGTGAGAGAGGCTTAGTCAACGGGTCTGCAACATTCAGATCCGTATGTATCTTGCAAATCTCTATGTCTCCCTCCTTGAATTGATCACGGATGGAATTGAAGCGTCAAGTGATGTGCTTGGTTCTCTTATGAAATCTGGATTCCTTTGCCAAGACAATTGCAACAGTATTGTCACAAACGATTTTCATTGGACCCGATGCACTTTCAACCAGACACCTTCATTTGCTGCTTCTAAAGCAGCTATGTACTCCGCTTCACACCTAGATCCCGCCACGATGCTCTGGTTGGAACTGCACCAACTGACTGCTCCACCATTCAACAAAAATACGTATCCAGTTTGTGACTCGGAGTCATCCGGATCAGTGTCAAAACTTGCATCAACGTAACTGTTTACGGCGAGCTCTTTGTCACCGCCATAAAAGAGAAACATATCCTTAGTCCTTTTCAGGTATTTCAGGATTTTCTTGACCGCTGTCCAGCGATCCAGTCCTGGATTACTTTGGTACCTCCCTGCTAGACTTATAGCAAGGCACACATCAGGTCTGGTACACAACATTGCATACATGATAGAACCTATGGATGAAGCATAGGGATTGCCTTTCATTTTCTCTCTATCTTCTGCAGTGGTCGGGCATTGAGCCTGACTCAATTTCACACCTTGTAACACAGGCAAGAACCCTTTCTTTGCTTGATCAATTTTGAACTTCTTCAAAACTTTATCAAGGTATGTCCTTAGTGAAAGTCCAATTAAGCGTCTTGATCTATCTCTATAGATCTTGATCCCCAATATATAAGCGTCTTTCATTGAAAAATTCTTATTCAAGTATCCTTTTATGCTATTCAGAAATTCAGTATCATTTCCGATCGGCAATATGTCATCCACATATAATATCAGAAATGCTACAGAGCTCCCATCACTTTCTTGTAAATACATGCTTCTCCAAAAGTCTGTATAAAACCATGTGATTTGATCACACTATCAAAGCATATATTCCAATTCCGAGGGGCTTGCACCAGTCCATAAATGGATCACTAGAGCTTGCACACTTTGTTAGCACCTTTTGGATCGACAAAACCTTCTGGTTGCATCATATACAACTCTTCTTTAAGAGTTCCATTAAGGAATGCAGTTTTGACATCCATTTGCCAAATTTCATAATCATAAAATGCGGCAATTGCTAAAATGATTCGGACGGACTTAAGCATCGCTATGGGTGAGAAGGTCTCATCGTAGTCAACTCCTTGAACTTGTCGAAAACCTTTTGCAACAAATCGAGCTTTGTAGACAGTAACATTACCGTCATCGTCAGTCTTCTTCTTGAAGATCCATTTATTCCCTATTGCTTGCCGATCATCGGGAAAGTCAACCAAAGTCCACACTTTGTTCTTATACATGGATCCCATCTCAGATTTCATGGCCTCAAGAAATTTTGCAGAATCTGGGCTCATCATCGCCTCCTCATTGTTCGAAGGTTTGTCATGGTCAAGTAACATGACCTCCAGAACAGGATTACCGTACCACTCACTCTGGTGCGGATCTTACTCTGGTTGACCTACAAGGTTCGGTAGTAACTTGATCAAAAGTTTCATGATCATCATCATTAGCTTCCTCACTTACTGATATAGGAATCACTGGAACTGATTTCTGTGATGAACTACTTTCATATAAGGCAGCATGTACAATTACCTCGTCAAGTTCTACTTTCCTCCCACTCACTTCTTTCGAGAGAAACTCCTTCTCTAGAAAGGATACATTCTTAGCAATGAATATCTTTCCTTCGGATCTGTGATAGAAGGTGTACCCAACAGTCTCCTTTGGGTATCCTATGAAGACACATTTCTCCGATTTGGGTTCGATCTTATCAAGTTGAAGCTTTTTCACATAAGCATCGTAGCCCCAAACTTTAAGAAATGACAACTTGGGTTTCTTGCCAAACCACAGTTCATAAGGTGTCGTCTCAATGGATTTTGATGGTGCCCTATTTAACATGAATGCAGCTGTCTCTAAAGCATAACCCCAAAATGATAGCGGTAAATCAGTGAGAGACATCATAGATCGCACCATATCTAATAAAGTGCGGTTATGACGTTCGGACACACCATTACGCTGTGGTGTTCCAGGTGGCGTGAGTTGCGAAAGTATTCTGCATTGTTTCAAATGAAGACCAAACTTGTAACTGAAATATTCTCCTCCATGATCAGATCGTCGAAACTTAAATTTCTTGTTACGATGATTTTCCACTTCACTCTAAAATTGTTTGAACTTTTCAAATGTTTTAGACTTTTGTTTCATCAAGTAGATATACCCATATCTGCTCAAATCATCTATGAAGATAAGAAAATAATGATACCTGCCGCGAGCATCAACACTCATCGGACCGAATACATCAGTATGCATTATTTCCAACAAGTCTGTTGCTCGCTCGATTGTTTTGGAGAACAGAGTCTTAGTCATCTTGCCCATGAGGCATGGTTCGCAAGCATCAAGTGATTCATAATCAAGTGATTCCAAAAGTCCATCAGCATGGAGTTTCTTCATGCACTTTACACCAATATGACCTAAACGGCAGTGCCACAAATAAGTTGCACTATCATTATTAAACTTATATCTTTTGGCTTCAATACTATGAACATGTGTATCACTACTATCAAGATTTAGTAAAAATAGACCACTCATCAAGGGTGCATGACCATAAAAGATATTACTCATATAAATAGAACAACCATTATTCTCTGATTTAAATGAATAACCGTCTTGCATCAAACAAGATCCGGATATAATGTTCATGCTCAACGCTAGCACCAAATAACAATTACTTAGGTCTAAAACTAATCCCGAAGGTAGATGTACAGGTAGCATGCCGACGGTGATCACATCGACTTTGGAACCATTTCCCATGCGCATCGTCACCTCGTCCTTAGCCAATATTTGCTTAATCCGTAGCCCCAGTTTCGAGTTGCAAATATTAGAAACAGAACCAGTATCAAATACCCATGCACTAATGCGAGCATTAGTAAGTTACACATCAATAACATGTATATCAAATATACCTTTCACTTTGCCATCCTTCTTCTCCGCCTAATACTTGGGGCAGTTCTGCTTCCAGTGACCAGTCCCTTTGCAGTGGAAGCACTTAGTCTCAGGCTTAGGTCCAGAGTTGGGCTTCTTCACTTGAGCAGTAACTTGCTTGTCGTTCTTCT
Organism: Triticum dicoccoides; assembly: GCF_002162155.2. Taxonomy (NCBI): domain Eukaryota; kingdom Viridiplantae; phylum Streptophyta; class Magnoliopsida; order Poales; family Poaceae; genus Triticum; species Triticum dicoccoides. The sequence continues at coordinate 106,094,189 of NC_041382.1, read as the reverse complement.
TGAAGTTCCCCTTCTTCCCTTTACCCTTTTTCTTGAAACTGGTGGTCTTCTTGACCATCAACACTTGATGCTCCTTTTTGATTTCTACCTCCACAGCCTTTAGCATTGCGAAGAGCTCGGGAATCGTCTTATCCATCCCTTCCATATTATAGTTCATCACGAAGCTCTTGTAGCTTGGTGGCAGTGATTGAAGAACTCTATCAATGAAACTATCATCATGAAGATTAACTGCCAGCTAAGTCAAGTGGTTGTGGTACCCCGACATTCTGAGTATGTGTTCACTGACAGAACTATTCTCCTCCATTTTGCAGCTATAGAACTTATTGGAGACTTCATATCTCTCAATCCGGGCATTTGCTTGAAATATTAATTTCAACTCCTGGAACATCTCATATGCTCCATGACGTTTAAAACATTGTTGAAGTCCCGGTTCTAAGTCGTAAAGGATGGCACACTGAACTATCGAGTAGTCATCAGCTTTGCTCTTCCAGACATTCAAAACATCTGGTGTTGCTCCTGCAGCAGGTCTGTCACCTAGCGGTGCTTCCAGGACGTAATTCTTCTGTGCAGCAATGAGGATAATCCTCAAGTTACGGACCCAGTCCATGTAATTGCTAGCATCATCTTGCAACTTAGCTTTCTATAGGAACGCATTAAAATTCAACGGAACACCAGCACGGGCCATCTATCTACAACAACATAGACATGCAAAACACTATCAGGTACTAAATTCATGATAAATTAAAGGTCAATTAATCAAATTACTAAAGAACTCCCACTTAGATAGACAGCCCACTAATCATCTAAGTGATCACATGATCCAAATCAACTAAACCATGTTCGATCATCACGTGAGATGGAGTAGTTTTAAATGGTTAACATCACTATGTTGATCATATCTACTATATGATTCACGCTCGACCTTTCGGTCTCAGTGTTCTGAGGCCATATCTGCATATGCTAGGCTCGTTAAATTTAACCCGAGTATTCTGTGTGTGCAAAACTGGCTTGCACCCGTTGTATGTGAACGTAGAGCTTATCACACCCGATCGTCACGTGGTGTCTCGGCACGACGAACTATAGCAACGGTGCATACTCAAGGAGAACACTTATACCTTAAAATTCCGTGAGAGATCATCTTATAATGCTACCATCGAACTAAGAAAAATAAGATGCATAAAGGATAAACATCACATGCAATCAATATAAGTGATATGATATGGCCATCATCATCTTGTGCCTTTGATCTCCATCTCCAAAGCACCATCATGATCACCTTCGTCACCGGCTTGACACCTTTATCTCCATCGAAGCATCACTGTCGTCTCACCAACTATTGCTTCTACGACTATCGCTACCTCTTAGAGATAAAGTAAAGCAATTACATGGTGATTGCATTTCTTACAATAAAGCGACAACCATATGGCTCCTGCAAAAACTCTGTTACAAAACATGATCATGATCATCTCATACAATAAAATTTATCATCATGTTGACCATATCACATCACAACATGCCCTGCAAAAACAAGTTAGACGTCCTCTACTTTGCTGTTGCAAGTTTTACGTGGCTGCTACGTGATGAGCAAGAATCGTTCTTACCTACGCATCAAAAACCACAACGCGACATAGTGATTGCTTTTTGATCTTGAGAAAGAACCCCGTTCATTGAATCCGATTCAACTAAAATTGGAGAAACTGACACCCACCAGCCACATGTCTGCGAAGCACGTCGGTAGAACCAGTCTCGCGTAAGCGTACGTGTAATGTCGGTCTGAGCCGCTTCATCCAACAATACCACTGAATCAAAAATCAACTAGTGATGGCAAGCAATATGTATATACCCACGCCCACAACTCCTTTGTGTTCTACTCGTGCATATAACATCTACGCATAGACCTGGCTCGGATGCCATTGTTGGGGAACGCGGTAATTTCAAAAAAATTCCAATGCACACGCAAGATCCATCTAGGTGATGCATAGCAACGAGAGGGGAGAGTGTTGTCTACGTACCTTCATAGACTATAAGCGGAAGCGTTATGACAACGTGGTTGATGTAGTCATATGTCTTCATGATCCGATTGATCCTAGCACCGAAGGTACGACACCTCCACGATCTGCACATGTTCAGCTCGGTGACGTTCCACGAACTCTAGATCCAGTTGAGTGTCGGGGGAGAGCTTCATCAGCACGACGGTGTGATGACGGTAATGATGAAGTTACCGACGCAGGGCTTCGCCTAAGCACGACAACGATATGAACGAGGTGGAAATCTATGGAGGGGGCACCGCACACGACTAAGAGATCAACTTGTGTGTCTATGGGGTGTCCCCTCCCCCGTATATAAAGGAGTGTAGGAGGGGAGGACCGGCCCTCTCTATGGCGCGCCCTAAGGGGAGTCCTACTCCCACCTGGAGTAGAATTCCCCCCTTTCCCTAGTAGGAGTAGGAGAGAAGTAAGGGGAAGAGAGAAGGAAGGAAGGGGGCCCGGCCCCCCACCCAATTCGGATTGGGCTAGGGGGCGCCCTCCTCCTTGGCCTTCCTCTCCTCTATTCCACTAAGGCCCAATAAGGCCCATATACTCCCTTGGGGGTTCCGGTAACACCCCGGTACTCCGGTAAATGCACAAACTCACCCGGAACCATTCAGATGTCCAAACATAGGCTTCCAATATATCGATCTTTATGTCTCGACTATTCCGAGACTCCTCGTCATGTCTGTGATCATATACGGGACTCCGAACTACCTTCGGTACATCAAAACACATAAACTCATAATACCGATCGTCACCAAACATTAAGCGTGCGGACCCTACGGGTTCGACATCTATGTAGACATGACCGAGACTCATCTCCAGTCAATAACCAATAGCGGAACCTGGATGCTCATATTGGTTCCTACATATTCTACGAAGATCTTTATCGGTCACACCGCATAACAATATATGTTGTTCCCTTTGTCATCGGTATGTTACTTACCCGAGATTCGATCATTCGTATCTCAATACCCAGTTCAATCTCATTACTGGCAAGTCTCTTTACTCGTTTCGTAATGCAACATCCCGTAACTAACTCATTAGTCATATTGCTTGCAAGGCTTATAGCTGTGTTCATTACCGAGAAGGCCCAGAGATACCTCTTCGATACACGGAGTGACAAATCCTAATCAAGATCTATGCCAACTCAACAAACACCATCGGAGACACCTTTAGAGCATCTTTATAGTAACCCAGTTACATTATGATGTTTGATAGCTCACTAAGTGTTCCTCCGGTATTCGGGAGTTGCATAATCTCATAGTCATAGGAACATGTATAAGTTATGGAGAAAGCAATAGCACTAAACTAAACGATCAAAGGTCTAAGCTAACGGATGGGTCAAGTCAATCACATCATTCTCTAATGATGTGATCCTGTTCATCAACGAGCTAGTCAGGTAGAGGCATACTAGTGACACCGCAAGATTGAACCCAAAGCTAAGCACTTCTCCCATTGCAAGAAAGATCAATCTAGTTGGCCAAACTAAACTGATAATTCGAAGAGAATTTAAAGAGACTTGCACAGATATCAAATCATGCATATAAGAATTCAGAGAAGAACCAAATATTATTCATAGATAAACTTGATCATAAATCCACAATTCATCGGATCTCGGCAAACACACCGAAAAAAGTATTAAATCGAATAGATCTCCAAGAACATCGAGTAGAACTTTGTATTGAGATCCAAAGAGATGGAAGAAGCCATCTAGCTAAAAACTATGGACCCGAAGGTCTGTGGTAAACTACTCACAATCATCGGAGAGGTTATGGTGTTGATGTAGAAGCCCTCCATGATAGAATTCCCCTTCGGCAGATCACCGGAAAAGGTCCCAAGATGGGATCTCATGGGTACAGAAGGTTGCGGCGGTGGAAAAGTGGTTTCATGGCTCCCTTGGATGTTTTAAGGGTATAAGAGTATATATAGGCGAAAGAAGTATGCCGATGGAGCTACGAGAGGCCCATGAGGGTGGGGGCGCGCCTACCCCCCTAGGCGTGCCCTTCTGCCTCGTGGCCGCCTCGTTGTGTCTTTGACTTCCAGTCCAAGTCTCTTGTATTGTGTTTGTTCCTAGAAAGTTCCTCGCGAAGGTTTCGTTCCGTTTGGATTCTATTTGATATACCTTTTCTGCGAAACATTGAAATAGGCAAAAAATAGAAAGTAGCACTGGGCCTCCGGTTAATAGGTTAGTCCCAAAAATAATATAAAAGTGCATATTAAAGCCCATTTAACATCCAAAACAGATAATATAATAGCATGGAACAATCAAAAATTATAGATACGTTGGAGACATATCATTTGGTGTGATTGTATAATTTATTTATGGTGTTGTCCTACGGTGCCCTCCATGTTGCGCAAACGGAGGGGCCCCCGCTGTAGGTGTTGGGCAACGTTGCATGGAAAACAAAAAAAATTCTACGCACACGCAATGATCTATCCATGGAGATGCATAGCAATGAGTGGGAGAGTGTGTCTATGCTACCTCTTGAGCATACGTTGGTTTTCCCTTGAAGAGGAAAGGGCGATGCAGCACAGTAGAGTAAGTATTTGCCTCAGTTTTTGAGAACCAAGGTATCAATCCAGTAGGACGTAACACGCAAGTCACCTAGTACCTGCACAAACAAATAAGAACCTCGCAACCAACGTGATAAAGGGGTTGTCAATCCCTTCACGGTCACTTACGAAAGTGAGATCTGATAGAGATAATAAGATAAATATTTTTGGTATTTTTATTATATAGATTGGAAAATAAAGATTGCAAAATAAACGGTAATAAAAATAGCAAATTGATATGAAAATAATATGATGGAAGATTGACCCGGGGGCCATAGGGTTCACTAGTGGCTTCTCTCAAATAGCAAATTCTACGGCGGGTGAACAAATTGTTGTCGAGCAATTGATAGAAAAGCGAATAATAATGAGAATATCTAGGCATGATCATGTATATAGGCATAATGTCCGCAACAAGTAGACCGGAACGATTCTGCATCTACTAGAATTACTCCACACATCGACCGCTATCCAGCATGCATCTAGAGTATTAAGTTCATAAGAACGGAGTAACGCATTAGGCAAGATGACATGATGTAGAGGAATGAACTCAAGCAATATGATATAAACCCCATCTTTTTATCCTCGACGGCAACAATGCAATACATGCCTTGCTGCCCCTGCTGTCACTGGGAATGGACACTGCGAGATTGAACCCAAAGCTACACACTTCTCCCATTGCAAGAAAGATCAATCTAGTAGGCCAAACCAAACTGATAATTCGAAGAGACTTGCAAAGATATTTAAATCAGGCATAAGTGATTTCAGAGAAGAATCAAATATTGTTCATAGATAATCTTGATCATAAACCCACAATTCATCGGATCTCGATAAACAACCCGCAAAAAGAATTACGTCAAATAGATCTCCAAGAGAATCGAGGAGAACTTTGTATTGAGATCCAAAGAGAGAGAAGAAGCCATCTAGCTAATAACTATGGACTAGAAGGTCTGTGGTAAACTACTCACACATCATAGGAGAGGCTATATTGTTGATGTAGAAGCCCTTCATGATCGATTCCCCATCTGGCAGAGCGCCGGAGAAGGCCCCAAGATGGGATCTCACAGGTACAGAAGGTTGCTGCGGTGGAAATAGGGTATCGTGGTGCTCCTGGATGTTTTCGGGGTATATGGGTATATATAGGAGGAATAAGTACATCGGTGGAACTGCGAGGGGCCCACAAGGGTGGGGGCCGTTCCTACCCGCCTAGGCATGCCCTCCTGTCTCGTGGTCTGCTTGCTTCTTTCTTGACGTCCACTCCAAGTCTCCTAGATCACGTTTGTTCCAACAATAACTCCCCCGAAGGTTTCATTCTGTTTGGATTCCGTTTGATATTCCTTTTCTGCGAAACACTGAAATAGGCAAAAAACCAACAATTTGCACTAGGCCTTTGGTTAGTAGGTTAGTCCCAAAAATAATATAAAAAGGTATATTAAAGCTCATTAGACATCCAAAATAGATAATATAATAGCATGGAACAATCAAAAATTACAGATACGTTGGAGACGTATCAAGCAACCCCAAGCTTAATTCCTGCTCGTCCTCGAGTAGGTAAATGATAAAAACAGAATTTTTGATGTGGCATGCTACCTAGCATAATTCTCAATGTAATTTTCTTTATTGTGGAATGAATGTTCAGATCCAAAAGATTCAAGAAAAAAGTTTAATATTGACATAAAAATAATAATTCTTCAAGCATACTAACAAAGCAATCATGTCTTCTCAAAATAACATGGACAAAGAAAGTTATCCCTACAAAATCGTATAGTCTGGCTATGCTCTATCTTCACCACACAAAGTATTTAAATCATGCACAACCCCGATGACAAGCCAAGCAATTGTTTCATACTTTTTCAATCTTCATGCAATATATGAGCGTGAGCTATGGATATAGCACTATAGGTGGAATAGAATGGTGGTTGTGGAGAAGACAAAAGGGAGAAGATAGTCTCACATCAACTAGGCGTATCAATGGGCTATGGAGTTGCCCATCAATACATATCAATGTGAGTGAGTAGGGATTGCCATGCAACGGATGCACTAGAGCTATAAGTGTATGAAAGCTCAAAAGAAACTAAGTGGGCGTGCATCCAACTTGCTTGCTCACGAGGACCTAGGGCATTTTGAGGAAGCCCATCATTGGAATATACAAGACAAGTTCTATAATGTAAAATTCCCACTAGTATATGAAAGTGACAACATAGGAGACTCTCTATCATGAAGATCATGGTGCTACTTTGAAGCACAAGTGTGGTAATAGGATAGTAGCATTGTCCCTTCTCTCTTTTTTGGGCCTTCTATTTTTATGGCCTTTATCCTTTTTTTCTTTTTCGTCCGGAGTCTCATCCCGACTTGTGGGGGAATTATAGTCTCCATCATCCTTTCCTCACTTGGTACAATGCTCTAATAATGATGACCATCACACTTTTATTTACTTACAACTCAAAAATTACAACTGGATATTGATACGTCTCCAATGTATCTACTTTTCCAAACACTTTTGCCCTTGTTTTGGACTCTAACTTGCTTGATTTGAACAGAACTAAACCGGACTAATGCTGTTTTGAGCAGAAATGCCATGGTGTTATTTTTTTGTAGAAATAAAAGTTCTCGGAATGACATGAAAATCAAAGGAGAATATTTTCGGAATATATAAAAATACTGGCAAAAGAGTCAAGGCAAGGGGGCCCACACCCTGTCCACGAGGGTGGGAGGCGTGCCTACCGTGCTGGGCGCGCCCCCTGCCTCGTGGGCCCCCTGGTGGTCCACCGACCTCAACTCCAACTCTATATATTCATGTTCGGTGAGAAAAAAATCAGAGAGAAGGATTCATCGCGTTTTATGATACGGAGCCGCCGCCAAGCCCTAATCTCTCTCAGGAGGGCTGATCTGGAGTCCGTTCGGGGCTCCGGAGAGGGGAATCTGTCGCCCTCGTCATCATCAACCTTCCTCCATCACAAATTTCATGATGCTCACCGCCGTGCGTGAGTAATTCCATCGTAGGCTTGCTGGACGGTGATGGGTTGGATGAGATTTATCATGTAATTGAGTTAGTTTTGTTAGGGTTTGATCCCTAGTATCCACTATGTTCTGAGATTGATGTTGCTATCACTTTGCTATGCTTAATGCTTGTCACTCACTAGTGCAGAACTGGGCAATAGCACCGGTTCGTAAGGGCCTTTAGTGCCAGTTCGGTAACCGGCACTAAATTGTAGGCACTAAAGGCCCCCCTTTGGTACCGGTTCAGCATGAACCGGTGCTAAAGGGCAACCACGTGGCACGAGCCAGCTTCGGGGGCAGGGAGCCCTTTAGTACCGGTTGGTGTCACCAACCGGTATTAAAATGTTGGGGGGGTTTTGGGTTTATGATTTCTTTTTCATTTAATTTTGTGTTTTCCATCTAATTCTTTTTCGTTTGCTGGTATTTTACGATACTACATATTGTACACGTTATGCATATATACAAATAGAATTTCTAGTAGAACCGATCATAATATATATATATATATATATATATATATATATATATATATATATCATCGAATGTCTCACAACCACCATTAATTAATTCACACATATATACACACATGTATATATATATATATACAATTTCTCCTAATTGGTGCCTTCGGAGCCAGTGGCATTAGCCTAGCTAATTGGTGCCTTTGGAGCACGATAACAATTGGAAGTGGTTCATGGGGCGGTAGCGGGTAATAGTATTCTCCTTTGGGATGTATGACCTGGTCGAGCAAAAATCCCGCTATTTCCTCTTGAATTGCTTCTATGCGGTCCTGTGCTAGGAGCTTGTCCCACACCTCTTTGAACTGTTAAGAAGGAGATCAATATGCATGTGTATTAGTTGTGTGACTAGATATCGATAATGGTGTAAAAATTGTGAATAGTGTTCTGACAATCAATATCGTACCCACTCCTGTCTTTGAGATTTGCTCCTTTCGGACGCCATCATGCGAATGTTCTCGCAAACGTAGTATGCACATAGATCATTCCCCGGCGCCTGCCTCAGGGCCTTTACGAGAATGGAATTTTGATTAGATAATAATTAATCAAGCATGATAATTAAAGAGATGACAGCTAGCTAGTACTACTTAACTACTTACCTTGGGTCAATACCATTTCAGACTTTGTTTCCATGGGCCTGGAGTGACCCTGATGAACTTTGCCCAAGCCCTGCCCGCCGACAAAGAAAATGAATAAATGGGTTATTAAATAGTTGTTATCAGGAAATGACGAACTAATTAAATAGGCCGAGATATAGTTAATAACGATTGAAATTCCCTGTTGACTATCCCGTTCATGATGGTGTATTCACTTGCTTTCTTAAGTAGCGAGTCTAGTACTTCAACTGTTCCTTCATCAACTTTAATGATTAACAAGATCCAGTGATATCTGCATGCACACACGTTTGCATGTCTTAATTAAGCAGGCATATGTAAGCAAAAACATGTAGCTATAGCTAGTAGCGAAAAACAGAATTTGTAGTACAAGACAGTGTGACTCACTGGAAGTTGTAAGGAAGTAGTATATCTTCATTGTATTTGAGTTCCTTGAAGAACTGTAGCATGCTTTCCTCTACACATTTTGCGTGATATGGATCTAATTTCCATGTGTATTCATTAATGGTATTTCGGTCAACGAACCCAATGCCATAGCGTCCACCTTTTTTCATTTCATAAATCTTCATCCTACATAATACCACAGAAAAGAATATAGTGAGGATAATTATAGGTAATGATTGATCAAAATGATTAGCTAGCTTGAGACTTAAATTACAGAAAGGAATCACTTACAGACAATAGCAACTGACGATAGATTTGTTGAGTGCGTCTTTATTGTATAGCTGAAAAAGTTCTGAATACTCAACGGTCACAACTTTCTTATGGTAGTAATGCTCCTCGTTGACATTCACCATGAGGGACTCTCAATTGGAAATCTTGGTAATGTCCATGTACCATTGATGCAATTCATACATTCTTGTTGGGAGCTTATTGACCTCCTCTGGCTCAACCAAAGGTTGGCCCCGGGCATATTTTCGTTTTATTTCCTCCTCTCTAGTCGGAGACATGGGCTCGATATCGAGGAGTTGTCCAACAGTGATCCCGATCGATTTAGCCTGCGCAATATGCTCCTCGGTTATTACCACATCGACCGCCCCGGGAATGTTAACGGTTTGCCCACAATAATATTGGGCGCGCCTACTCTCATGTGTTGTTGGCACAACAAGCGGGGGGATTGATTGCGCAGCCTGTTCTCCCAGCTGGGGAACGGTTTTACCACTCCTTTTGCCAGTTGATTTGCTCGAGCTTGAGCTCACCTCTTTCTGTAGACGTGCTCGATTTAACTTCCTGAGGTGGCGCTCATAGTCTGTGTCAACAGGCTTGGGAGCTAGTGGTTTAGCCATACGAATGAAGTGGTCAATCTTTTCCACAGGCACTTTCTCCCTTGGCGGCGGTGGCGGTTTCGGTGCAAAATGGGCTTCCACCTCGGCCTTCGATATGGCTACGTTTTCCTCCTCGGACTTGTCGTAAGGCCTCTGCGGAAGAGGCGCGAGGCTTGGACCATATTGAAATCCCTTGCCTCCGCCTATACCTGCAGTACTACCTCGACTTGTACCGCTACGCACCATAGCTGAGGCGGCTCTCTTCTATGATTGCTGAGGCGGCAAAGACGGCTGACGTGGCTGAGTTGGAGGAGGAGGAGTGGCCTGAAGCTGTGCCGGACTTGGAGGAGGAGTGGCCTGACGCGTTGGTGGACTTGGAGGAGCGGGACTCACCTGACTCGGTGGCGGACTGCGATGAGGAGTCGGATGACGCGGTGTCGGTGGCCTTCGAAAGATGATGCAATCCTTTCTCCATAGGATGATACGATGGTTGGCCTCTCCTAGTGTGTGCTCATCGGTACCTCCAGGAATGTCAAGCTGTAGCCCCAAATATTGGTCCACCACCTCATCAACCAAGACACGAGCATAGCCCGCTGGAATCGGGTTGCAATGGAAGGTTTCCTCGGGGGGATTGGTAAAAGCAAGGGCGCCTGCCACCTTCATGGATATGTTCTTCATTTTGAAGTGTAGCTCGCAGTTAGTGTTCTCCATGATGTCATCCACTGGGTAGCTATCCAGCAATGCGTCGCCCATGGCGGAACCCACGCTGCTTCTCGACATGGATGGGACGGAGCTATCCATTGGTGGATCATCCGCTAGCTGCTGAGACCCCCTTTGCTGGCTAAGTGAGTCGATCTGCTCCTGTTGCCGCTGGAATTTGATTGCCAAGTCTGTGTGCGCTGATTATAGGCTTTGAAGGCGTTCATAGTCTAGCTTCCTCTACTCCTCCTCCATCTTCCTCTTCTTCTCCTCCGCAATCTTCTTTCTCGCACGGGTTCTATAGTTGGCGTTCCTGTCCGAAAACCCCTCATACCACTGAATAGCGCCCATGCCTCGTGTTCTTCCTGGGTGTTCAGGATTTCCCAGGGCATGCGTAAGCTCGTCGTTCTCTCTGTTGGGCTCGAACAACCTGGATCGAGCGTCTTCTGTTGCAACAAGTAGCTTATCTTCGGCTCAGTCCAGACATGCCTTCTTGGAAACTTTGTCTGTCTTCGGGTCCAACTCCCCCCAAATGCGCATAGAACCAAGTCCTGCACCTGGGGGCCAGCGCAATGTTTCTGGAGTGACACCTGCATCCAGCATCTCTTTCTCAAACTTATCCCACTTAGGCATTCCCACCGCATAGCCACCTGGCCCCAGCTTATGGAACTTATCCTTTTTTGCGGCATTGGCCTTCTTTATTCTCGACCGTTCCTTAGATAATTCCAAATCCTTGAATTTCACGAAATCGTCCCAATGAGCACTTTAGTTCTCTAGTGTTCCCTCGAATACTGGAGTCTTCCTTCCTCCGTTGACGTACTTGGCCCATTCACAAATCTTGTGGTTCTTGAATGCAACCGCCATCTTCCTAAGAGTAGCGTCCTTGACATTCTCCACATCTGCATTTGTGAAATGATCTGGTAGGGTGAAATGTTCCATGAGCGTTTCCCAAAGCAAATATTTTTGTCTGTCGTCGACAAAAGTAACTCCTGGACGTGGCTTTGATGGCTCTCTCCATTCTTGAAGGCAGATTAGGAGTTGGTCCTTCACAAGAACTCCGCACTGACGAATGAACTTGTCCGCAATCTTCTTAGGCGCGAATGGTTCGCCATTAGGTCCGATTGCTTCGATATTGTACTTTACGCCCTCCTTCAAATTTTTGTTCGGGCCTCGTTTCGTCCTCTTGCCTGAAGATTTTCTCGATCCGGATGGATGAAAGAAGAAAGATTGATTCGTTAATATATCTTCAATTCATTTAAAACATGTGATGATCACCAGATGCCTGCTTATATAAATATATATACCTCGCCGGTCATTGTTGTTTCAAGATCAACATTTTCTTCGTCATGTTCATAGTTCACGACTTCATCAATTCGGTCGTCACGATCGAATATCATATCACCCTCCCCGGTGTTGTTTAGATATTCGGAGTCGTCATGATCTTCTTCATTCTGATCATCATCTGGCCCGCGAGGATTGCGTATGATATTGAACAGGGCCTCTTCTCCCTCTCTGCCGGTATTGTCCGCCATAGGTTTTGTTTAACTAATCCAAAATAAATATATTCAAAGTACAATGCATGGATGCAATCAATTAATAAGGAAAAACTGAATCAATCATACTACATAATAAGCATCATCGAATATAATCTCGAATACGTCGTCTCGAATAATAGATATAATCTCGAATACATCGTCTCGAATAATAGATATAATCTCGAATACATCGTCTCGAATAATAGATATAATCTCGAATACATCGTCTCGAATAATATATAATCTCGAATACATCGTCTCAAATATTATATATCGAGTACATCACTGGCTAGGTAGCTAATAAAGATCGAATACTACAGAAGAATCTAGGACACTCGCGGTTCCTGCGGCACGGGCGGTGGACACCCAAAGAGAAGGAACCCTCACAGGATCGTAGCTGAAGTGAGATCCCTGAAGAAACTGCCAGGTATTGCAGAACCTGCCGCCCTCTAACGCAACCATGTAGCGATGGACGTGCTCGTCCTCCTCCCTAACACGGTGACGTACCACCTCCGGCGAGTCCGGCTCCCTCCGCACCGAAAGTGGCCCACGCGAACGCCACTAAACGAGATCAGGGTCGACGACGGGACCCGGGGCCGGGTTCCTCATCTAGCGGCGCCCCCCTCGAGGCAGCACCTCCCTGTGCCAGCCCGACGGAGCCCAGTCCCGGACATGGGTCAGCCGGACGTCGTCGCAGACGGGTCGACGGCGAGGATGCGGGCCGGGCATCGTCGAGAACAAATACTAGCTATATGCCCGCAAAAAGTAACATTTTTTAATGATTGGATTTTGATAACTAAAATTTCTAACATTTCTATATAACTAACATTCCTATAACATTTCTAACAATGCTATATAACTAACATTTCTATAACATTTCTAATATTTCTATAACTAAAAAACAGAAAAAAATTATAACATTTCTATATATATAACTAACATTTGTATAACATTTCTAATATTTCTATAACTAAAAAAAGAAAAATTTCTAACTTTTTTATAACTATTTCTATAACTAAAAAACAGAAAAATTTCTAACAATTCTAACATTTCTATAACATTTCTAACAATGCTATATAACTAACTATTTCTATAACTAAAAAAAGAAAAATTTCTAACATTTTTATAACTATTTCTATAACTAAAAAACTAAAAAAATGTATGTGTGTGTGCTCACCGGCGAGGCGAGAGGCGACGGGGGGCGGCGACGGGAACAGCGACGGGCGTGGCGATGACGGGGATGGCGACGACGGGGACGGGCCGGGGCGGCGACGATG
>NC_041382.1:106042776-106080250 GCF_002162155.2 Triticum dicoccoides | reverse complement strand
TGACGGGGACGACGGGGACGGGGACGACGGGGCAGCGACGACAGGGACGGGGCGGCGACAAGGGATATGGAGACGGGGGCGGCGGGCGGCGGGCGACGGGGCAGAGGAGAAGAAGCAGATGAGAAACTGAAATTTTTGAAGTGTTTAGTTATATAGGATGGAACTTTAGTACCGGTTGAAGCCACCAACCGGTACTAAAGGCCTGTTTTGGCCAGGCCAAGCGGCGGGAACCGCACCCCTTTAGTACCGGGTGGTGGCTCCAACCGGTACTAAAGACCCCCCCCCCTTTAGTACCGGTTTGAGGCACCACCCGGTACTAAAGGGGGTGCGCTGGCGCAGGTGCGGTGCGAAATGTTTAGTCCCACCTCGCTAGCCGAGGGGCGTCCGCACTGGTTTATAAGCCCCAGTGCGGTAGCTCCCTCGAGCTCCTCTCCAAAGCAGGCCTACCGGGCCCAAATGTTCTGTGCTGCCCTGTGGGCCTACTGGGCCTTTGCGGGCCGCATCCTGGCCCAACAACAACTTGGGTTTCTAGTCGTATGCAGGCCGCTGTGCCGCAGTAGGTGGGCTTTTGTTTTCTTTTTTTTCGCTTTATTTATTTTTGTTTGAGTTGTTTTTTGCTGTATTTAGAGTTTCTTTGTGAATAATTTTGCTTTAGTTACAAAAAATTACAAACTTTCTGTTAGTACCGGTAGTTTACAAATTTGAATAGTTTAAATCTTGATTTATTTGAAATTTCTGTGAATCACTAGTTTGTGAATAACTTAACTTTGAGAATAGATTTTGCATTCTTATGTTTAATATTAGTGTGTTTTATCATTATATTCAATTTGGTAATGCTTAGGTTATTTAAAAAAATGAAATGCCTTTTGTAACTGATGAGTTTTCGTCTGAAACCCTGATAGTTCGAGAGAGATTGTCCATTTAGTACACAAAGTGCATCCAGTTTTTGCGGTAACCCTCTCTACTTTTTTGCACATGCTATGTGGGTGAAATTATGATACCATGCCAACTTTCAACCTTTTCTGAGTTCATTTGAAATGCTTTTCAATTTCAGGGTCATTTAGCTTTAAAAAATCAGTAAAGGCATGAAAGAATTTGTTTGCACATAAAATTTCTTCGCGTTTCAAATGCCAAAACACATAACTACCCTAACTATTACAGAGATTCCCTCCTGGGTGTGAAACACGGAAGAAAGTGATGATAGTGAAGCCGATCACATCCCAGATCTTTGGGTGTGAAACTTTTTCTTCGCGACTGTCCCTTTGCACCGTAACCATGGAAAATCTTCATCATTCAACGGGATGCTCGGGTCAATATTCACTGTGAATGGAGCAATTTCATCAAACTTTTCATAATCTTCTGACATGTCTGTCTTGTCATCCACTCCCACGATGTTTCTCTTCCCAGAAAGAACTATGTGCCGCTTTGGCTCATCGTACGATGCATTCGCTTCCTTATCTTTTCTTTTTCTTGGCTTGGTAGACATATCCTTCACATAGAAAATTTGTGCCACATCATTGGCTAGGACGAATGGTTCGTTTGCATACGCAAGATTGTTGAGATCCACTGTTGTCATTCCGTACTGCGGGTCTTCCGTTACCCCGCCTCGTGTCATATTGACCCATTTGCACCAAAACAAAGGGACCTTCAAACCACGTCGATAGTCAAGTTCCCATAGGTCCTGTATATAACCATAATATGTTTCCTTTCCTGTCTTGGTTTCTGCATCAAAGCAGACACCACTGGTTTGGTTGGTGCTCTTCTTATCTTGGGCGATCGTGTAAAATGTATTACCATTTATCTCGTACCCTTTGAAAGTCATTATATTCGAAGATGGTAACTGGGACAGCAAGTACATGTCATCTTCAATAGAGGTGTCATGCATGGTACGTGTCTGCAACCAGCTGGCGAAACTCCTGGTTGGTTCACGTGTAATCCAGTCATCAGACCGCTCCGAGTGTTTGGAGCGTAGCAAATTCTTGTGTTCATCCATATACGGAGCCAGCAAGGCGGAATTTTGTAGAACTGTGTAGTGTGCTTTAGTGAGAGAATGTCCGTCCATACATATTATGTGTTCCCCTCCTAGCATGCCTTTTCCATCCAGTCTGCCCTTATGCCGCGATTCAGGAACACCAATCGGCTTAAGGTTAGGAATAAAGTCAATACAAAACTCAATGACCTCCTCATTTTCATGGCCCTTGGAGATGCTTCCTTCTGGCCTAGCACAATTATGAACATATTTCTTTAAGACTCCCATGAACCTCTCAAAGGGGAACATATTGTGTAGAAATACATGACCCAAAACGTTAATCTCTTCGCATAGGTGAACTAGGACGTGCGTCATGATGTTGAAGAAGGATGGTGGGAACACCAACTCGAAACTGACAAGACATTGCACCATATCATTCTCTAACCTTGGTATGATTTCTGGATCGATTACCTTCTGAGAGATTGCATTGAGAAATGCACATAGCTTCACAATGGCTAATCGAACGTTTTCCGGTACAAGCCCCCTCAATGCAACCGGAAGCAGTTGTGTCATAATCACGTGGCCGTCATGAGACTTTAGGTTCTGGAACTTTTTCTCTGCCATGTTTATTATTCCCTTTATATTCAACGAGAAGCCAAACGATACCTTAATACTAAGCAGGCATTCAAAGAAGATTTCTGTCTCTTCTTTGGTAAGAGCGTAGCTTGCATGACCCTGATGTATGCCGTCTTTTCCGTGCATACGTTGCTGGTCCTCCCGTGCCTTAGGTGTATCTTTTGTCTTCCCATACACGCCCAAGTAGCCAAGCAGGGTCACACAAAGATTCTTCGTCATGTGCATCACGTCGATTGCGGAGCGGACCTCTAGGTCTTTCCAATAGGGCAGGTCCCAAAATATAGATTTCTTCTTCCACATGAGTGCGCGTCCGTCAGCGTCATTCAGAACAGGTTGTCCACCAGGACCCTTTCCAAAGACCACCTTCAAATCCTTGACCATATCATGTACATCAGCACCAGTACGGTGGCGAGGCTTCGTCCGGTGATCCGCCTCACCTTTGAAATGCTTGCCTTTCTTTCTTTCGGGATGCCTCCTCGGAAGAAATCGACGATGTCCGAGGTACACATTCTTCTTACAATTAGCCAAATATATACTGTCGGTATCGTCCAAACAGTGCATGCATGCGCGGTATCCCTTGTTTGTCTGTCCTTAAAGGTTACTGAGAGCAGGCCAATCATTGATGGTCATGAACATCAACGCCTTTAGGTCAAATTCTTCCCCCATGTGCTCATCCCACAGACGTACACCTGTTCCATTCCACAGTTGTAAGAGTTCTTCAACTAATGGCCTTAGGTACACATCAATGTCGTTGCCGGGTTGCTTAGGGCCTTGGATGAGCACTGGCATCATAATGAACTTCCGCTTCATGCACAACCAAGGAGGAAGGTTATACAAACATAGAGTCACACGCCAGGTGCTATGGTTGCTGCTCTGCTCCCCAAAAGGATTAATGCCATCTACGCTTAGACCAAACCATATGTTCCTTGCATCATCTACAAACTCCTTCCCATACTTTCTTTCGATTTTTCTCCATTGCGACCCGTCAGCGGGTACTCTCAACTTTCCATCTTTCTTACGGTCTTCTCTATGCCATCGCATCGCCTTGGCATGCTCTTTGTTTTGGAACAAACGTTTCAACCGTGGTATTATAGGAGCATACCACATCACCTTGGCAGGAATCTTCTTCCTGGGGCGCTCGCCCTCAACATCATCAGGGTCATCGCGGCTGATCTTATAGTGCAATGCACCGCATACCGGGCAAACGTTCAAATCCTCGTACTCGTCGCGGTAGAGGATGCAATCATTAGGGCATGCATGTATCTTCTGCACCTCTAACCCTAGAGGGCAGACAGCCTTCTTTGCTTGGTACGTACTCTCGGGCAATTCGTTGTCCTTTGGAAGCATATCCTTTATCATTACCAGCAACTTTCCAAATCCCTTGTTAGATACACCATTCTCTGCCTTCCATTTGCAGCAATTCCAGTGTGGTGCCCAGCTTTTTCTTGTCACCTTCACAATTCGGGTACAATAATTTTTTGTGATCCTCTAACATGCGCTACAACTTCTTCTTCTCCAAATCACTTGCGCAGTTTCTCTTTGCATCGGCAATGGCCCGACCTAGATCATCAACGGGCTCATCCGATGCCTCTTCTTCAGCTTCTTCTCGCATTGCCGGCTCAGCTTCTTCTCGCATTACCGGCTCAGCTTCTTCCCTCATTGTTGTATCATCGTATTCAGGGAACCCATGGCCAGGATAGCTGTCGTCGTCCTCTTCTTCTTCATTGTCTTCCATCATAACCCCTCTTTCTCCATGCTTGGTCCAAACATTATAGTGGGGCATGAAACCGGACTCAAACAGGTGGACGTGAATGGTTCTTGACGTAGAGTAATTGCGACCATTCCTACAGCCAGCACATGGACAATGCATAAAACCATCCACTCGCTTGTTTGCCTCAGCTGCAAGCAGAAAAGTACGCACGCCATTAATGAACTCGGGAGAGCATCGGTCATCGTACATCCATTGCCGGCTCATCTTCAATACACAGCACCGAAAACATCAAATTAATACAATACATAAAGTTCATACATAAAGTTCATACATAAAGAGCATACAACACTTCAATGCAACAAACAAATAACTCTCTAGATAAAGAATTTAAGTGCAACAACAAATGTGATCAAGATCGCAACTAAGGTAACAATTGATCCAACAGCATAATGATACCAAGCTCACTATGAATGGCATATTTTCTAATCTTTCTAATCTTCAAGCGCATTTTATTCATCTTAATCTTGTGATCATCGACGACATCGGCAACATGCAACTCCAATTCCATCTTCTCCCCCTCAATTCTTTTCAATTTTTCCTTCAAATCTTCGTTTTCTCTTTCAACTAAATTTAACCTCTCAACAATAGGGTCGGTTGGAATTTCGGGTTCAACTACCTCCTACATACAAATATCTATGTCAACTTGATGGGCATAATTTGTCATAAACACGAAATGCAATGAATATTTTTAAAAGAGAATATACCACATCTGAATCATAACTCGGACGAGGGCCGACGGGGACGGATATCAAAACCATGGCACTACGCATAACAAACAACGTATGGGTAAGATAATTATACGAGTAACTATATATCCAAATCACACAAACATCATTTTTTATATAAAACTTCATGAACAAGAGGCTCACCACAAGGTGGTGCCGGCGACGGGACGTTGCGAGCGATCGACGGTGGTTACGACGGAGATTTAGAAGGTACTTAGTAAACCACACCTACATATGCAAAAGTAAGTGTTATTTTTGACCTCAAATTGCATATAAATCAAATACTAGCACATATATATAATTCCTCCCAAATTACTAAACTCAAAAATCAATCACTATATAAAGCATTGCACGAGCTAATCTAGCAATGAGAGATGAAAGGAAAGAGTTGCTAACCTTTGTGATCATTTGAATGGATGGGGGCCTTCAAATCTTGGGCAAAATGTGTGATGAGCTGGAGAGGAAGAGGGAAAAGGACAGAGAGAGGAGAGGGGAAGGGGAAGAACAGAGCGAGCTCGGGTGGACGAAGGGTCTATGTAGGACGACCTTTAGTACCGGTTCGTGATACGGCCTGGTACTAAAGGTGCTGGAGGGGCCCCGGACTGACAACATCCTGCCACCACTCACTTTAGTACCGGTTCGTGGCACGAACCGGTGCTAAAGGTTCGCCATGAACCGGTACTAATGACAGCGGCCCGGCTAGCCGTTGGAACAGGCACTAATGTACACATTAGTGCCGGCTCAAATTCAAACCGGCACTAATGTGCTTCACGTTTGACCCTTTTTCTACTAGTGACTAGAGCCCGTGATTTCGGATCTGAACCTATTATGTTTTCCTGAATATATGTGAGTTTTTGATCCTATCTTGCAAGTCTATAGTCACCTATTATGTGTTATGATCCGTTAACCCCGAAGTGACAATAATCGGGATACTTACCTGTGATGACCGTATTATGAGGAGTTCATGTATTCACTATGTGTTAATGCTTTGGTCCGGTACTCTATTAAAAGGAGGCCTTAATATCCCTTAGTTTCCAATAGGACCCCGCTGTCACGGGAGGGTAGGACAAAAGATGTCATGCAAGTTCTTTTCCATAAGCACATACCACTATATTCGGCATACATGCCTACATTACATTGATGAAGTGGAGCTAGTTCTATGTCACCCTATGTTATAACTATTGCATGAGGAATCACATCCGACATAATTATCCATGACTGATCCATTGCCTATGAGCTTTTCATATATTGATCTTTGCTTATTTACTTTTTCGTTGCTACTGCTACAATCGCTATAAAACCAAAACTATTACTTTTGCTACCGTTACTGCTACTATCATACTACTTTGCTACTAAATACTTTGCTGCAGATATTAAGTTCCAGGTGTGGTTGAATTGACAACTCAGCTGCTAATACTTGAGAATATTCTTTGGCTCTCCTTGTGTCGAATTAATAAATTTGGGTTGAATACTCTACCCTCAAAAACTGTTGCGACCCCCTATACTTGTGGGTTATCAAGACTATTTTCTGGCGACGTTGCCTGGCAACATATCTCTATTCTTTGAGTCACTTGGGATTTATATCTGCTGATCACTATGAAGAACCTGAAAGATAAAAGAACCAAGATTTTTCCCTCAACTACGAGGGGAGGTAAGGAACTGCCATCTAGCTCTGCACTTGATTTACCTTCTGTTTTGAGTAAACGTGTGACACCTACTCCTGCTATTCATTCTGATATGTCGCATGTTATTGATGATGCCACTTCTGCTTTGCATGATACTTATGATGAAACTACTTCTATGCTTGATAATACTGTGCCATTAGGTGAATTTCTTTATGAACAACTTGCTAGGGTTAGAGAGAATGAAATTATTGAAACTGATAATATTCACGGAAGTGATGATGAAGATTCTCCCCCTAGATATGAATTGCCTATTGTGCCTGAGGGTTATGTTATGGATGAAGACACTACTAGAGGCTTTTTAGCTTGCAATGATAGATATGATCTTAAGAAATTATTATCTAAGCTTAAAGAAAAGTCTTTGAATGCTAGATTGAAATATGACCCTGCTTTTGCTACTTCACCTATCTTTATTTCTGATAAGGATTACAATTTCTCTGTCGACCCTGAGTTAATTACTTTTGGTTGAATATGATCCTTTTTATGGCTATGAATCTGAAACTGTTGTGGCACATCTATTAAATGGTATAGCCACCCTGTTCACTAATGATGAGAAAACTCGCTATTATTTTATCCTTAAGTTGTTTCCGTTCGCATTAAAGGGTGATGCTAAAACATGGTTTAATACTCTTGATCCTGGTTGTGTGTGTAGTCCCCAGGATATGATTTATTACTCATGTGCTAAATATTTCCCCACTCATAAGAAACAAGTTGCCTTAAGGGAAATATATAATTCTGTGCAAATTGAAGAAGAGGGTCTCCCACAAGCTCGGGGGAGGCTTCTCCAATTACTTAATACTTTGCCTGATCATCCTCTTAAGAAAAATGAAATACTTGATATCTTTTATAATGGACTAACTAATGCTTCGAGAGACCACCTAGATAGTTGTGCTGGTTGTGTTTTCAGGGAAAGAACTGTCGATCAAGCTGAATTGCTATTGAATAATATGTTGAGTAATGAAAATGATTGGACACTTCCTGAACCAACTCTAAGCCAACTCCGAAGAAAAGGGGTATTCTATTTCTTACTCCTGAAGATATGCAAGAGGCAAAGAAATCTATGAAAGAGAAAGGTATTAAAGCTGAAGATGTTAAGAATTTACCACCTATTGAAGAAATACATGGTATTGATAACCTAACACGGGTAGTAAAGGTAAATTCTCTCTATAGATTTGATAAATGTGAAATCCCATCTAGTAAGTTTGCTAGCCAATGCTTAGATGAGTTTGATAATTTTATGGTTAAACAAGAAGACTTCAATGCTTATGTTGGTAGACTATTGAAATGAAATGCTTTTATGATTGAACACTTGAGTAATTATATGTCTAGAGTTAAAGGTGAACTTAAACTCATTAGTAAACATGCTTCTATGGTTACCACTCAAGTAGAACAAGTACTTAAAGCTCGGAATGATTTGGTCATTGAATTGAATAATAAGAAAATGATAATGCTATTAGAGTTATGACTAGAGGGGGTAAAATGACTCACGAACCTTTCTATCCTGAGGGCCACCCTAAGAGAATCAAGCAAGATTCTCAGAGAACTAATGCTGATGCACCTAGTTCTTCTAAGAAGAAGAAAAAGAAGAATGATAGGACTTTACATGCGTCTAGTGAACCTGTTGTTGACACACCTGAGAATCCCAATGATATTTCTATTTCTGATGCTGAAAAATGATCTAGTAATGAACATGAACCCGGTGATAATGTTAATGAAGATGTTCATGTTGATGCTCAACCTAGCAATGACAATGATGTAGAGATTGAACCTGCTGTTGATCTTGATAACCCACAGTCAAAGAATCAACGTTATGATAAGAGAGACTTTGTTGCTAGGAAGCACGGTAAAGAAAGAGAACCATGGGTTCGAAAACCCATGCCCTTTCCTCCTAAACTATCCAAGAAAAAGGATGCTGGGGATTTTGAGCGCTTTGCTGAAATTATTAGACCTATCTTTTTGCGTATGCGTTTGACTGATATGCTTAAAATGAATCCTTATGCTAAGTACATGAAAGATATTGTTACTAATAAAAGAAAGATACCGAAAGATGAAATTTCCACCATGCTTGCTAATTACACTTTTAAAGGTGGAATACCAAAGAAACTTAGAGATCCAGGAGTACCAACTATACCATGCTCCATTAAGATTTACTATGTTAAAACCGCTTTATGTGATCTCGGAGCCGATGTTAGTGTTATGCCTCTCTCTTTATATCGTAGACTTGAATTGAATAAGTTGACACCTACTGAAATATCTTTGCAAATGGTTGATAAATCAACTGCTATACCTGTCGGTTTTTTTGAGGATGTGCCTGTTGTGGTTGCCAATATTACTATTTTAACGGACTTTGTTATTCTTGATATTCCCGAGGATGATAGTATGTCTATTATTCTTGGAAGACCCTTTTTGAATACTGCATGGGCTGTTATTGATTGCAAAAAAGGCAATGTCACTTTTCATGTTAATGTAATGAGCATATGGTACACTTTCCGAGGAGACAACCTCAAGATCAAAGTATTAATTCTATTAGAAAAACTTCAACGATTACTATTGGAAGTTTTGAATTTCCTCTTCCTACTATCAAGAAGAAATATGATATTCTTATTGTTGGGGATGTGCATATCCCCGTTGAGGTAACCTAGTGTTATTCGAAAATTCTCCGGTTTCCTACTATTTGAAATGAGTTTGTTAAGAAGACTTGATCAACCTTGTTAGTGATTCCTTTTGATGAGCATGAGATGGATGAAGTTAGAAAGCACAACTCTCTGTACCCTCTTTTTACTTTATGTTATTTAGTTTAAATAAAGCAAAAATAGCATGTTCTGTCTATTTTATGAATTATCCTTACAACAAAAAATACCTCAAAAATAAAAGTTCTCCAAATGCCCTGAAAATTTAATATGATTTTTTCTTGAATATTTAAGAATTATTGGCACTGAGAACACACTAGGGGGCCTCACCATGTGCCCATGGGGGTGGAGGGCGCGCCCTACCCCCCTGGGCGCGCCCCGTGCCTCATGGACCCCACGTGGGCCCCCTCCACTTATTCTTGCACCCACACACTTCGTCTTCCTCCAGAAAAAAATCACCCACCAGCTCAAACCCGAGTTCTAGCTCATCTTGCTACCATTTTCGATCTACTTGCTCCAAGCTCCATTCACAAAACTACTTTGGGGGATTGTTCTTTGGTATGTGACTCCTCCAATGGTCCAATTAGTTTTTGTTCTAGTGCTTTATTTATTGCAATTTTTTGCTGCTTAGGTGACCCTGTTCTTGAGTTTTCATGTCAAATTTATTTGGTCCCAAGTAATTCTAATGCATGATATGGCCTCTAGGCACTTCTAGGAGTAGTTGCTATCAATCTTGTTGAGTTTGGTTCACTTTTATTTTTGAGCTACTAAAAATTTCAAAAAAAATTCAGAGGAATAAATATGTTTAGGAAAATGTACCAAGGTGGTTCCTCAAGGAAGCAAGGCTCAAGGCCTGTGATATGTGAGCCGGACCATGAACTACCAAGAGAAGCTCAAGTGCGGCCTTCTGAATGGCCGTCAGAAAATTTCATTGTCCAAGCAGGAATTAAGGAGGAATTTGAAGCATATGTGCGTAACGCTGAACTTGAGGGCTTCTTGTCAGATGAGGGCCCCCAGTACCACTACCTAACTGATTCCTTTGTGAGAAGGTTTAAATTTACATCATCACGCAATTCTCACACTTTCCTATTTGATCTTTATGATAAATCTTATACCATGGACTTAGAAGATTTTAATACTGCTTGTAAACTCTCGCAGTGGGGTAGTGTTAATGAACCTCGCAAATATGAATTTAAAGAATTTCTTGCTAGTATCACTGTGGGGGAATATAGAGAAATAACACAAGCTATCATAGGGAGCATTCATTTTCCTGCCATACATTATTTTGCTCTCTTTATAGGTAGATGCATAAACGGTAAGGATGAGGCATGTCATATGTGTGTTCCGGATCTTAGTGTTCTCAAGAGTGCTATATTAGGAGATAGACAATATAACTTGGGGGCCATTGTTGCACGTAGGTTGCATAATAACAGTATTAATGGAGATTTGTTCGGTGGAATTTACGCAACCCGTTTAGAAATGATATGGAGTTGCCCCCTACTTATCTAGATTATAATGCTATGGTTCGTCATCAGTTTGTTGAGAGGAACGAACAGTTCCTCCAATACCGACTAATCTTTGACAGATGTCGCACTGTCCATGTTGCTCTCCCTGCTCCTGGTTTCTTTGACTTTCAGGCAAAAAGGAGATATATTATAACCAGGGAGGAGGCGAACGAGTATGAGAGGTGGACGGAGGTAGCTCGCCTCCAAGCTGTAGCTCATGAGGCAATTGCTGCCGCATCTTAGTACGACCCCAGTTACAACTTTGATCCATGGGCATAGACCTACTTAGGCCAAAAGCCTAAGCTTGGGGGAGTACGTATTTCTCACTGACATTACATTGATGTTCACACACTCATTCTAGTTGTCGGTGCTCATACTTTTTCATTGTACTATCCATGCTAGTTTATTTTCTTTTTAAGCTTTCTTCTTGTGTGTTTGAAAAACCTTAAGAAAAACCAAAAAAATTAGTTGTAGCTTTTAGCTAGTTTACTTTCCATGCCTGTAGTAGTAATAATTAAAAGAAAACCCAAAAAGATTTCCTGTTCTTCTTTTGCTTGTTGGGAGCTTTCCCGTGTAAATAGTTTCATTTCTTTCCTTTGGGGGTCGAGAGGAGAAGACCTTGATGAAAATGTTGAGTGGATCTCATATGCATTATTCTTGATCTAACAAAGAGCGCATATTACCTTGTCTTCTCCCTTGAATTGAATGCTTGCAGGTTCCAGCTTAGTCCAATGCACGTGCACTATTATAATTATCCACACCATTCGGTTGTGCAAGTGAAAGGCAATAATGGCGATATATGATGGACTGACTGAGATGAGAGAAGCTGGTATGAACTCAACCTGTCTTTTTTTGTAAATATGATTAGTTCATCATTCCTGATTCAGCCTATTATGAATGAGATACGTTTGCAATGACAATTAGAGATTATAGTTGCTCATGCCATGCTTCATTTGCTAGGAGTTTATAATGGTTTACCTTGCGTGCCAACATGCTATTAAAATGGTTGTGATGTGGTATGATAGGGTGGTATCATCCTTTGAACGATTTGAGTGGCTTGACTTGGCACATGTTCACGCATGTAGTTGAAATAAAATCAACATAGCCTCTACGATATTTATGTTCATGGTGAATTATATCCTACTTGTGCTTGCATTCAATGTTGATTAATTTTAATGCATGTTCATGACTGTTGTCGCTCTCTAGCTGGTCGCTTCCTAGTCTCTTTCTAGCCTTCAATTGTACTAAGCGGGAATACTGCTTGTGCATCCAAGTCCATAAACCCCAAAAGTTATTCCATATGAGTCCACCATACCTTCCTATATGCGGTATCTACCTGCCGTTCCAAGTAAATGTGTACGTGCCAAACTCTAAACCTTCAAATGAAATTCTGTTTTGTATGCTCGAATAGCTCATGTATCAACTAGGGCTATCTGTATATTCCATGCTAGGCAGGTTATTCTCAAGAGGAGTGGACTCCGCTCCTCACTCATGAGAAAATGGATGGTCACCGGGATGCCCAGTCCCATGCTCAAATCAAATCAAAATAATTGCAAACAAAACTCCCCTAGGATTGTTGTTACTTGGAGGCACCCGTTGTTTCGGGCAAGCCATGGATTGATGCTTGTTGGTGGTGGGGGAGTATAAACTTTACCATTCTGCTTGGGAACCGCCTATAATGTGTGTAGCATGGAAAATATCGAGATCTCTCGGTTGTTATGTTGACATGAAAGTATACCGCTCAAAATATTATTCATCTCTATTTCAAAATCGAGCTTTGACACCTCTACAAATCCCTGCTTCCCTCTATGAAGGGCCTATCTATTTACTTTTATGTTGAGTCATCATCCTCTGATTAAAAAGCACCAGTTGGAGAGCACCGCTGTCATTTGCATGCATTACTATTAGTTTACATTGAGTATGACTGTGACTGGATCTCTTTTACCATGAATTACAATTTCCAGTCAGCCCTTGATCTTCAGGGGTGCTCTGCATTTATGTTTTGCGGTCTCAGAAAGGTATAGCGAGATACCATCTTGTTATATCATATTTAAGCTTGTTTTGAGAAAGTGTTGTCATCCGAGATTTATTATTATTGCTCGCTAGTTGATTATGCCATTGATATGAGTAAACATGAGACCTGAATGTTATTGTGAATATGGTTAGTTCATAATCTTTGCTGAAAACTTGAATGCTGGCTTTACATATTTACAACAACAAGAGCAAACAGAGTTTGTAAAAGTTTTTCTTTATCACTTTCAGTTTGTCAACTGAATTTCTTGAGGACAAGAAAAGGTTTAAACTTGGGGGAGTTGATACGTCTCCAACGTATCTACTTTTCCAAACACTTTTGCCCTTGTTTTGGACACTAACTTGCATGATTTGAATGGAACTAACCCGGACTGGCACTGTTTTCAGCAGAATTGCCATGGTGTTATTTTTGTGCAGAAATAAAAGTTCTCGGAATGACCTGAAAATCAATATTTTTGGAATATATGAAAAATATTGGCGAAAGAATCAAGGCCAGGGGGCCCACACCCTATCCACGAGGGTGGGGGCATGCCCCCCGCCTCATGGGCCCCCTAGGCGAGCACCCCTGCCTCATGGGCCCCCTGTTGCTCCATCGACCTCAACTCCAACTCTATATATTCACGTTCGGGGAGAAAAAATCAGAGAGAAGTATTAATCGCGTTTTACGATACGGAGCAGCTTCCAAGCCCTAATCTCTCTCGGGAGGGCTGATCTGGAGTCCGTTCGGGGCTCCGGAGAGGGGAATCTGTTGCCATCGCCATCATCAAGCTTCCTCCATCACCAATTTCATGATGCTCACTGCCATGCATGAGTAATTCCATCGTAGGCTTGTTGGACAGGGATGGATTGGATAAGATTAATCATGTAATCGAGTTAGTTTTGTTAGGGTTTGATCCCTAGTATCCACTATGTTCTGAGAGTGATGTTGCTATGACTTTGTTACGCTTATTGCTTGTCACTAGGGCCCGAGTGCCATGATTTCAGATCTGAACCTATTATGTTTTCATTAATATATGTGAGTTATTTATCCTATCTTGCAAGTCTATAGTGACCTATTATGTGTTATGATCCGTTAACCCCGAAGTGACAATAATCGGGATACTTAGCGGTGATGACTGTAGTATGAGGAGTTCATGTATTCACTATGTGTTAATGCTTTGGTCCGGTACTCTATTAAAAGGAGGCCTTAATATCCCTTAGTTTCCAATAGGACCCCGCTGCCACGGGAGGGTAGGACAAAAGATGTCATGCAAGTTCTTTTCCATAAGCATGTATGACTATATTCGGAATACATGCCTACATTACATTGATGAACTGGAGCTAGTTCTGTGTCACCCTATGTTATAACTATTGCATGAGGAATCGCATCGGACATAATTATCCATCACTGATCCATTGCCTACGAGTTTTTCATATATTGACCTTTGCTTATTTACTTTACCGTTGCTACTGTTACAATCGCTAATAAACCAAAACTATTACTTTTTCTACCGTTACTATTACTATCATACTACTTTGCTACTAAATACTTTGCTGCAGATATTAAGTTCCAGGTGTGGTTGAATTGACAACTCAGCTGCTAATACTTCAGAATATTCTTTGGCTCCTCTTGTGTCGAATCAATAAATTGGGTTGAATACTCTACCCTCAAAAACTGTTGCGACCCCATATACTCATGGGTTATCAAATACTAGAACAAAATATGACTATATGAATGCCTTCGGCAGTGTACATGTGCAATGAATCAAGAAGTGACATGTATGAAAGAATTATGAACGTGGCTTTGCCAGCAATACGATGTCAACTACATGATCATGCAAAGCAATATGACAATGATGAAGCGTGTCATAATAAACTGAATGGTGGTAAGTTGCATGGCAATATATCTCGGAATGGCTATAGAAATGCCATAATAGGTAGGTATGGTGGCTGTTCTGAGGAAGGTAATTGGTGGGTTTATGGTACCGGCGAAAGTTGCGCGGTACTAGAGAGGCTAGCAATGGTGGAAGGGTGAGAGTGTGTATAATCCATGGACTCAACATTAGTCATAAGAACTCACATATTTATCGCAAAAATCTATTAGTTATCGAAACAAAGTACTACGCGCATGCTCCTAGGGGGATAGATTGGTAGGAAAAGACCATCGCTCATCCCCGGTCGCCACTCATTAGGAAGACAATCAATAAATAAATCATGCTCCGACTTCATCACATAACGGTTCACCATACATGCATGCTACATGAATCACAAACTTTAACAGAAGTATTTCTCAAATTCACAACTACTGAACTAGCAGGACTCTAA
Organism: Triticum dicoccoides; assembly: GCF_002162155.2. Lineage (NCBI taxonomy): Eukaryota > Viridiplantae > Streptophyta > Magnoliopsida > Poales > Poaceae > Triticum > Triticum dicoccoides. The sequence continues at coordinate 106,064,997 of NC_041382.1, read as the reverse complement.
TATCACCATCTTCATATCTCAAAACCATCATCAAGTATCAAACTTGTCATAGTATTCAATGTACTTTTTATGATAGTTTTTATTATACCCATCTTGGATGCCTCATATTAGGACTAATTTTATAGCCAAAGAAAATTTCCATGCTGTTATATAAGACTCTCAAAATAATATAAGTGAATCATGAGAGATCAATAATTTCTATAAAATAAAACCACCACCGTGCTCTAAAAAGATATAAGTGAAGCACTAAATCAAAATTATCTAGCTCAAAAGATATAAGTGAAGCACATAGAGTATTCTAATAAATTCCGATTCATGTGTGTCTCTATCAAAAGGTGTGTGCATCAAGGATGATTGTGGTAAACTAAGAATTAAAGATTCAAATCATACAAGACGCTCCAAGCAAAACACATATCATGTGGTGAATAAAAATATAGCCTCAAGTAAAGTTACCAATAAACGAAGACGAAAGAGGGGATGCCTTCCGGGGCATCCCCAAGCTTAGGATTTTGGTTGTCCTTGAATTTTATCTTTGGGTTCCTTGGGCATCCCCAAGCTTAGGATCTTGCCACTCCTTATTGCAAAATCCATCAAATCTTTATCCAAAACTTGAAAACTTCACAACACAAAACTTCAATAGAAAATCTAATGTGCTCCGTTAGTATAAGAAGACAAACCACCACTTCAAGGTACTGTAATGAACTCATTATTTATTTATATTGGTGTTAAACCTACTGTATTGCAACTTCTCTATGGTTCATACCTCCGGTACTAGCCATAGATTCATCAAAATAAGCAAACAACACAGGAAAAACTGATTCTGTCAAAAACAGAACAGTCTGTAGTAATCTATAGGTTTCGAATACTTATGTAACCCCAAAAATTCTGAAATAAATTGGTGGACGTGAGGAATTTTTCTATTAATTATATGCAAAAATAATCAACCTAATCACACTCTCCAGTAAAAAATAGCAGCAAATCTCGTGAGAGCTAAAGTTTCTATTTTTTACAGCAAGATCGCAAAAACTTCCCCCAAGTCTTCCCAAAGGTTCTACTTGGCACAAACACTAATTAAAAACATAAAACCACATCTAAACAAAAGCTAGATGAATTATTTATTAGTAAACAGGAACAAAAATAAAATTGGGTTGCCTCCCAACAAGCGCTATCGTTTAACGCCCCTAGCTACGCATTGACAATTTCAATGATGCTCACATGAAAGACAAGATTTGAAGCACAAAGGGAGCATCATAAAACACGTAACAAACACATCTAAGTCTAACATACTTCCTATGCATAGTCATCTTATAGGCAAACAAATTATAAATTCAATCAAAAACTAGCATATGCAAGGAAGCGGAAAGAAACAATAACAATCTCAACATAACGAGAGGTAATTTAGTAACATGAAAATTTATACAACCATATTTTCCTCTCTCATAATAATTACATGTAGGATCATAATCAAATTCAACAATCTATCTATCAAAAACATATTTTTAACATGACCCACATGTATGCAAAGTTGACACTCTTCCAAAATAGTGGGATTAAAATTAACTAAAGTCATGACCTCTCCAAACCCACTTTTATCAAAAATTCCATAAGATTGAACATTCTCCAAATATGTGGAAACTAAAGTTGACACTTTTCCGAACCCACTTTCAATAATATTGCAAACACTATTATCAATCCCATATTAATCATGGGGCTTAAATAAATTTTCAAGATCAAAAGAAGAATCACCCCAATCATGATCATTGCAACAAGTAGAGGACATAGCAAAACTAGCATCCCCAAGCTTAGGGTTTTGCATATCATTAACACAATTGACATTAATAGAATTTATAATAACATCGTTGCAATCATGCTTTTCATTGAAGGAACTATCAAGTATGGGGCAATAGCAACGACCTCATGTTTAACATGAGGAACTATAGCAAATTCATCTTCATAAATATTGGCATCATGGCCACAAGAATAGCAAGAATCATGTTCATCAAGGGATATTTCAATCAAATCATCGGAATCATAATTATCTATAGATTCATGCATATCATTATTTTCTTCCAAAGCAACGGTCATAATTTCAATAAATTCTTTGACATAGACATTATGAGCATAGTTTTCATAGCAATATTTAAGTATGTCAAAATTTTCCAATTCGTAGAGAGTAATATCATACTTTCCAATCAATTAAGCAACATCATAAGCACCCTTAAAAGCTACAAATTCTTCAATTTGTTCAATATCGTAGTAACTATAAACACCCTTTGCATAAGAAGATATGATTTCGTTATGATTAAACTCACATAGATAGTTGAGGTGTTTTTTAGGGTTCTTAGAGCAACTAGTAAAATCACAAATTTCACAAAAATTCCAAGCATAACACAGCGATCTATTTATTTGATCCCATAAGAGTTTCCCTTTTTCAGACAAACGGTGATGCACAAAATGAGCATGCTCATCTAAAGATTTCCCATCAACTAGGCTAGTTGGCGTTTCAGCACGAGCGCATAACGACTGAAGATGATCCAAGTAGAACACTTTAAGTGGATCCATATCAACAGATTTTTAGCAAGCAAAGATGCTAGCAAATAGAAGGCGCATGGAAACACAAACAAAGGTACATACGGAAAGAAGGCGAAGAAAAGGCAAAGGTTTTCGAAAATCATTTTAGAAGTGGGGGAGAGGAAAATGAGAGGCAAATGACAAATAATGTAATGCGAGGGATAAGAGTTTGTGATGTGTACTTGGTATGTCTTGACTTGATGCAACCTCCCCGGCAACGACGCTAGAAATCCTTCTTGCTACCTCTTGAGCATGCGTTGGTTTTCCCTTGAAGAGGAAAGGGTAATGCAGCACAGTAGCTTAAGTATTTCCCTCAGTTTTTGAGAACCAAGGTATCAATCCAGTAGGAGGGAACATGCAAGTCACCTAGTACCTGCACACACAAACAAGAACCTCGCAACCAACACGATAAAGGGGTTGTCAATCCCTTCACGGTCACTTTCAGATCTGATAGTGATAATAAGATAAATATTTTTGGTATTTTTATGATATAGATTGGAAAATAAATATTGCAAAATAAACGGTAATAGAAATAGCAAATTCATATGAAAATAATATGATGGAAGATAGGCCCGGTGGCCATAGGGTTCACTAGTGGCTTCTCTCAAGATAGCAAATTCTACGGTGGGTGAACAAATTACTGTCGAGAAATTGATAGAAAAGCGAATAATTATGAGAACATCTAGGCATGATCATGTATATAGGCATCACGTCCACGAGAAGTAGACCGAAACGATTCTGCATCTACTACTATTACTCCACACATCGACTGCTATCCAGCATGCATCTAGAGTATTAAGTTCATAAGAACAGACTAACACATTGAGCAAGATGACATGATGTAGAGGGATAAACTCAAGCAATATGATATAAACCCCATCTTTTTATCTTCGATGGCAACAATAAAATACGTGCCTTGCTGCCCCTGGTATCACTGGGAAAGGAGACCGCAAGATCGAACGCAAAGCTAAGCACTTCTCCCATTGCAAGAAAGATCAATCTAGTAGGCCAAACCAAACTGATAATTGAATTGACTTGCAAAGATATTTATATCATGCATAAAAGATTTCATAGAAGAATCAAATATTGTTCATAGATAATCTTGATCGTAAACCCACAATTCATCGGATCTCGACAAAGACACCACAAAAAGAACTACATCGAATAGATCTCCAAGAGAATCGAGCAGAACTTTGTATTGAGATCCAAATAGAGAGAGAAGAAGCCATCTAGCTAATAACTATGGACCCAAAGGTCTGTGGTAAACTACTCACACATCATTGGAGAGGATTTGGTGTTGATGTAGAAGCCCTCCGTGATCGATTCCTCCTCCGGCAGAGCGCTGGGAAAGGCCCCAAGATGGGATCTCACATGTACAGAAGGTTGCGGCGGTGGAAATAGGGTTTCGTGGTGCTCCTGGATGTTTTCGGGGTATATGGGTATATATAGGAGGAAGAAGTACGTAGGTGGATCTGCAAGGGGCCCACGAGGGTGGGGGCGCGCCCTCCTGCCTCATGGCCTCCTTGCTTCTTTCTTGACGTCCACTCCAAGTCTCCTGGATCATGTTTGTTCCAAAAATAACTCTCCCAAGGGTTTCATTCTGTTTGGATTCCGTTTGATATTCCTTTTCTGCGAAACACTGAAATAGGCAAAAAACAACAATTGGCACTGCGTCATTGGTTAGTAGGGTAGTCCCAAAAATAATATAAAAATGTATATTAAAGCCCATTAAACATCCAAAACAGACAATATAATATCATGGAACAATCAAAAATTATAGATACGTTGGAGACGTATCAGTCTACGTATCCTCATAGACCGTAAGCAGAAGCGTTTCACAATGCGGTTGATGTAGTCGAACTTTCTTCGCGCTCCAACTGATCTAGTACTGAAGGCACGTCACCTCCGCGTTCTGCACATGTTCAACCAAGTGACGTCCTCCGCCTTCTTGATCCAGCAAGACGGTGAGGTAGTAGATGAGTTCCGTCAGCACGACGGCGTGCTGACGGTGATGGTGATGTGATCTCCGAAGGGCTTCGCCTAAGCACTACAAAAATATGACCGAGGGAGTAAACGGTGGACGGGGGCGCCGCACACGGTTAAGACAATGTTGTGTGTTCTAGGCGCCCCTCCCCACATTTATATAGGTGGGAGGGGAGGAGAAGCAGCCAGGGGGCGCTCCAAATAGTATCTCAATCCTTCTTGGTGTTTCCTCAAGTGGCTCCCCTTCCTTATTTGACCGAAGAACAAAGGGAAGGGGAAGAGAGAAAGGAAGGGGGGCCGAACTCCCCCCCCTTTTCCTTCTCCAATTCGGCCACATGCCATAGGGGGCGCGCGCCACCCCTTGTGGGCTGGTGTGCTCCCTCTCATGGCCCATATGTCCCATATATTCCCCCTCGGGGGTTCCGGTAACCCCCCGGTACTCCGATAAATACCCGACACATTCCGGAACACTTCTGGTATCCGAATACTTTCGTCCTATATATCAATCTTGATCTGTCCACCATTTGGAGACTCATCGTCATGTCTGTGATCTCGTCCAGGACTCCGAACAACATTCAGTCACCAAATCACATAACTCATATAATACAATATTGTCATTGAACATTAACCATGCGGACCCTACGGGTTCGAGAACTATGTAGACATGACTATGACACCTCTCCCGTAAATAACCAATAGCGGAACCTGGATGCTCATATTGGCTCCTACATATTCTACAAAGGTCTTTATCGATCGAATCGTTATGACAACATACGTTATTCCCTTTATCTGTCAGTATGTTACTTGCCCGAGATTCGATTGTTGGTATCTTCATACCTAGTTCAATCTTATTACCGGCAAGTCTCTTTACTCGTTTCGTAATTATTCATGCTATAATTGTATTAACCGGAAACTAAGTACATGTGTGAATACATAGACAAACACAGTGTCACTAGTATGCCTCTCCTTTACTAGCTCGTTAATCAAAGATGGTTAAGTTTCCTAGCCATAGACATGAGTTTTCATTTGATGAACGGGATCACATCATTAGAGAATGATGTGATTGACTTGACCCATCCGTTAGCTTAGCACTATGATCATTTAGTTTATTGCTATTGCTTTCTCCATAACTTATACATGTTCCTATGACTATGAGATTACGCAACTCCCGAATACCGGAGGAACACTTAGTGTGCTATCAAACTTCACAACGTAAATGGGTGATTATAAATATGCTCTACAGGTGTCTCCGATTGTGTTTGTTGAGTTGGCATAGATCGAGATTAGGATTTCTCACTCCTATTGGCGGAGAGGTATCTCTGGGCCCTCTCGGTAATACACATCACAATAAGCCTTGAAAGAAATGTGACTAAGGAGTTAGTTGTGGGACGTTGCATTACAGAACGAGTAAAGAGACCTGTCGGTAGCGAGATTGAACTAGGTATGATGATACCGACGATCGAATCTCGGGCAAGTAACATACCGATGACAAAGGGAACAACGTATGTTGTTATGCGGTTTGACCGATAAAGATCTTCATGGAATATGTAGGAACCAATATGAGCATCCAGGTTCCGCTATTGGTTATTGACCGGATATGAATCTCGGTCATGTCTACATAGTTCTCAAACCCATAGGGTCCGCACGCTTAACGTTTGATGATGATATGTATTATGAGTTATGTGATTTGATGTAGCGAAGATAGTTCGGAGTCTCAGATGTGATCATGGACATGACGAGGATTCTATAAATGGTCGAGACATAAATATTGATAAATTTGAAGGCTATGTTTTGACACTGGAAAGGTTTCAGATAGGTTCGGGCATCTTACAGAGTACCGAGGGGTTACCAGAACCACCCCGGGGAGTTAATGGGCCTTAATGGGCCATGGTGGGAGAGAGGAGGAGGCGGCCAAGTGGGAGGTGCGCCCCCCAAGCCCAATCCGAATTTGGAGGGGGGCTGGCCCCCCTTTCGTTCTCTCCCTCTTCCTTCTTCTCCTACTCCAACTAGGGAAGGGGGAAACCTACTCCTACTAGGAATAGGAATCCCCCTTGGGGCGCGCCATTGGAGGCCGGCCCTTCCCTCCTCCAGTCCTTTATATACAAGGGAGGGTGGCACCTCATAGACATACAAGTTGATCTCTTAGCCGTGTGCGGTGCCCCCCTCCACTGATTTCCACCTCGGTCACCTTATCGTAGTGCTTAGGCGAAGTCCTGCGTCTGTAACTTCATCATCACCGTCAACATGCCGTCGTGCTGACAAAACTCACCCTCGGCCTCATCTGGATCTAGAGTTCGAGGGACATCACCGAGCTGAACATGTGCAGATCGCGGAGGTGCTGTGCGTTCAGTACTTGATCAGTTGGATCACGAAGACGTTCAACTACACCAATCGTGTTACTTAACGCTTCCGCTTTCGGTCTACGAGGTTATGTAGACACACTCTCCCCTCTCGTTGCTATGCATCCCTAGATAGATCTTGCGTGATCGTAGGAATTTTTTTTGAAATCCTGCGTTCCCCAACACTCTAAGGATAATTTTGACCGTTGTCTAATGATCTACTCCTAGATCACTATTGTACCTCTGGCCAAACTCATGGCAAGACACACAATAGGTCTGGTACACAACAAGGCATGTTTTATAGAACCTATTGTTGAGGCATAGGGAATGACTTTCATTCTCTCTCTATCTTCTTCCGTGGTCGGGTTTTGAGTCTTACTCAACTTCACACCTTGAAATACAGGCAAGAACCCTTTATTTGACAGATCCATTTTCAACTTCTTGAAAACTTTGTCAAGGTATGTGCTTTGTGATAGTCCTATTAAGCGTCTCGATCTATCCTTATAGATCTTGATGCCCAATATGTAAGCAGCTTCACCGAGGTCTATCATTGAAAATATTTCTTATTCAAGTGTCCTTTTATGCTATCCAGAAATTCTATATCATATCCATTCAATAATATGTCATCCACATATAATATCAGAAATGCTATAGAGCTCCCATTCACTTTCTTGTAAATACATGCTTCTTCGAAAGTCTTATGCTTTGCTCACCTCATCAAAGCGTATATTCCAACTCCAAGATTCTTGCAGTACTCCATAGATGGATCGCTGGAGTTTGCACACTTTGTTAGCACCTTTAGGATTGACAAAACCTTATGGTTGCATCATATACAACTCTTCTTTAAGAAATCCATTAAGGAATGCAGTTTTGACGTCCATTTGCCAAATTTCATAATCATAAAATGCGGCAATTGCTAACATGATTTAGAGTGACTTAAGTATCGCTACGGGTGAGAAGGTCTCATTGTAGTCAACCCCATGAACTTGTCAAAAACCTTTTGCAACAAGTCGAGCTTTGTAGATGGTGACATTACCATCAGCGTCAGTCTCTTCTTGAAGATCCATTTATTCTCAATGGCTTTCCGATCATCGGGCAAGTCCAACAAAGTCCATAATTTGTTCTCATACATGGATCCTATCTTAGATTTCATGGCCTCAAGCTATTTATCAGAAGCTAGGTTCATCATAGCTTCTTCATAGTCCGTAGGTTCACCATGGTCTAGTAACATGGCCTCCAGAACAGGATTACCATACCACTCTGGTGCGGAACATGCTCTGTTCGACCTACGAGGTCCAGTAGTAACTTGATCTGAAGTTTCATGATCGTCATCATTAGCTTGGTGTAGGCATCACGAGAACGAATTTCTTTGATGTGCTACTTTCCAAATTGAGAGAAGGTACAATTATCTCATCATGTTCTACTTTCCTCCCCCTCACTTCTTTCGAGAAAAACTCCTTCTCTAGAAATGTTCCATTCTTGGCAGCAAAGATCTTGCCTTCGGATTCGTGGTAGAAGGTGTACCCAGTTGTTTCCTTAGGGTATCCTATGAAGACACACTTCTCTGATTTGGGTTCGAGCTTATCAGGCTGAAGCCTTTTGACATAAGTGTCGCAACCCCAAACTTTAAGAAACGATACCTTAGGTTTCTTTCGAAACCACAGTTCATACGGTGTCGTCTCAACGGATTTAGGTAGTGCCCTATTTAACGTGAACGCGGCTGTCTTTAATGCATAACCCCAAAACGATAGTGGTAAGTCGATAAGAGACACAATAGACCACACCATATCTAATAAAGTATGATTATGATGTTTGGACACACCATTACTCTGTGGTGTTCCATGTGGCGTGAGCTATGAAACAATTTGTAACATCCCAATTTTCAATTTGGATGTTAAATTAGGTCATCATATGCATCCATGCTCTATGCATTTTTATTTGGTTTTATTTGAACAGTTTGATCCTAGAGGCCTTAAGCAACTCAAGGACCATTTGAGAGAGTTGGAGGTTTTCATAAAATTCCATTTTTGAATTTTCAAAATTGGTAAATTGGATCAAAGTGATTTTTATTTGAAATTATTTTTCAGATTATTTTGAAAGTAAATAAAATAATTAGAAAAGATAATATGACTTCTTCAAAACAGAGGAAATAATGGAAATTTAATTTTAAATAAATTTTATTTTATTTAATTTTTTATTGAGATTTCATTTGATTAAATTAAGAAAATAATTGCATTTTTCAAAATTGCATTTTAGCCAAGAAAAATGTTATGTTGTCCTAAATATTAGTAGAGGACCGTGAAAAGTATTTTTGGGATATTAGGATTTTTATTTATTTTATTTTGGGTTTTATATCCGTTCAACAAAATTATTTAAAAAAAACTACGTGCGACCCAACCGGGCTGGCCCAGCCGAGCCGGGCCTTGGCCCAGCAGGCCGCCACAACCTTCCCCGCGCCGCCCCGCCGTGCCACCGCCGGACTCCGGAGGAATCCGAGCACGCCCCGTCCCGCGCCGCCCGACCCCTCCCCCAAGTCGGACGGGGCCGCCGCCTCGCCCCGGCCTTTATAAGGCACCGCCCCGGCCCCCTCTCTCCTCAGCCGCCGCATCCACCGCCTGCCACCGCTGTCGTAGCCGCACGCGTCGCCACCCTCGCTGCCAACGCCCCGCCTGCGCTGCGCTGTTGCCTCCGCGCCACTCTGCCGCTGACGCCGCTCACCCGAGAAAGACACCGTCGCCGCCGGTTTTTCTGCCTCGAACCACCCCGAACCGGTATAAAACCAAACCGCCGCCCCAGTTTTTTCGGTTTATTCGTTTAGATCAATTTTATTTTTAGGGTTCGCTAATTAGTGAACGTTCACCCATTCTTCTCTGTTAGCGAACGTATTCGTTTGTTAGATTCTGTTAACAAACGTTCGTTCTTTAGGTTTTTTTAGTTTAATTTTCGGCCAGGCACCTATCTGTAATTACTTTTATCGCAGATTAGTCCCTAAACTTCAAACCTTCGCTACTTTTTGCTCTTTTGTCGAAATCCAATGAAACCAACGCCAAAATCTTCATCTTATTCCCCTCTACAGATAATGAACTTAAACATGATTTTGACAATTTAAATTTGGTTTCCAGCTGATTTGAATTTGAACCTCTTTTGATCATAGTTTGAGTTCCGTAACTTCAATTTGATTGATCCTTTTTGCAAATCGAAGCTCTTCGCTTGAACTTTCAGTTTAGATCTTTTCTTTTGGGTTTTACCTTTACGTCTTATTCTTGAGTGCTTATGTATGCTATTGTTTGTTCACGATAGACTTTTCGGAGTGCGAGGCTTGCTACTACGAATAACTAGGGTTTTCCGATCATCAGCAAGGCAAGTAACACTTTGATCATATCCCTTTATTACCTAGTTTTTTGTGCATTAGTTTCAACCCTCAAACATTGCATGAGTAGGATTGATAACATGTGGGTATCAGGAAGTAGTTGATGAGGTAGGAACCTACTATCTTATATTCAAACCTTGGGTGTTACTACGTTATGCTTATACTGCTATGCTATGCTCGTAGACGTGGTTTGGTTTTGAGAGAATTCATGAAAGATGTGAGAGTTAATTTTTAACTAAGGGTTACCTTAAGGTGGCTACTTTAATACACATCTGGGTGGATTGGTTGTGGGCACCTCGCGAATCTGGTGTTGTCCTAGGAGATCCCGGGGAACCTGTGTGATCATCCTATGGTTTGCCACCCAAGCTCAAAGGGATCAGAAGATTATTCATGCTATAAAATTCCATGTGCAGCCAGAAGCCAATATGGGCTCTAGCATAGTTGAGTAAGTTGTGGGAATCCTTTCCATGATGGGCTAGCAGATGTAGGGGGTGTAGGTGTACCGGCCTATCTATCGGTTAAGAGGACTTCTTCAGAAAGACCGTGTCTCGGTCATCCGTTTCTCAAACATCAGGTAGTGTGAGAAATACAATGGAGGAGATCGAGTCTTGTGGGGGAAAAGTGCGCAAACCTCTGAAGAGTGTACAAACTAATCATGGTTAGCTGTGTCCCTGGTTATGGACATCTTGAGTATCTGGTGCTTGAATTACTATGTTGATCTCATCACTTTACTTAATTAATTTGTTGGGTTATTAATTTTAATTTTGGGATTGAGTTGGGGTTACCTTCTCAATGTTTTCAACAAACTTTGTAGATAAATATAATATATTCCTTTGATGTAGGGAAAAACTAGCTTTATGCAAATGATAACCATAGAGCCTCCACCAGCCATATATGCATGTAGTGATAGCTGTTATTTTGTTCATTGCTCTATAGTGTTATGTTGCCAGCATATTCCATGTGCTGACCTGCACATGCTACAATGTATTATGTTGCAGAATTTTCAAACATGGAGTAAGGTGCGCTAGGTCGTTGTCGTGCACTCAATTTTGCCGTGGAGTTGGATGAACTCAATTTATCTTTGATGCTTCCACAGTTATCTTATTTTAGATGGCCTTCAGCCATATTATTGTAATAAGTTGTCTTTTTGACACACTCGATGTAATAAGTGTGTGATTGAACTCTGCAATAAATCCTCGAGTACTATGTGTGTCAGCAATACCGATCCTGGGATCACACTTAAGCACAGAGACTTGATCGTCTGAGGTCGGGTCGCTACAAGATGGTATCAGAGCCCACGCTAACTATAGGACGTGACGACTAGGATATGCCACATGATACTCTTCTCTACTCATTTCTGACTCTTCTCCATTTCTACTCTATAGATGGCGACCCAAGGAACAAGTTCACTCAACCGGATGACGACACACCTTTTGGACGACACTTGAAGGAAGGCACTAGGTACCTGAGCATCGGAATACCAAGCTTCACCGGGACATACACCACCACTCTACCCGAAGAAGAGCGTTGGATGATTCGAGTTCATATTCCAGGAAGGACGTTCACGCCAGTTTCCGAGCCCATCGAGTTTTCCTTTGATACACCAACCTGGAGTCTAGGAAAGAGCATGGCCGCCCACATCACCATTGGACGCATCAGCGAGGTATACAACAAGGATCTTAAGGACACCATCTACCAGATATGTGGATGCCGAGATGAGCAATGGGAGATGATTTGCACCAGGAAGGACAAACCTATTGCAGCCTACATGAAGGAGTTGAACCAGCACATTCGTCGCCAGGAGAACCAGATGTGCGCCAACATGATAGACATGAAGAAGATGATGACCAGGAACATGGAGCTATAAGAGGAACTCAAGTCTACATGCGATGGATATAAAGAAGAAATTGCAGTACTACTGGAGAAGAATGAAGACCTAGACAAGAAGCTAGGAGTATTCATGGGAGATCTCGAACCTGAAAAGGACATCTGTTCTGAAGACTACATCATACTCGACGACACCGAATCCGACCCCGACAGCGATGATGACTATGAAGACGAAGCTAGAGCAGATATCATGGAGTCCTCCACCCATCAAAATTTCTAGTTGACCACCATATTATTAGTAGTATTCTCCCATGTATATAGTAATAGTCAAAGCATTTTGTAACGTTAGCTTAGATCGATTGTATGATCTTTTTTGAATTGAGTGGTATGAAATGAATGTGTTTGTCTCATGTGCATATGGGTAGTGATATCTCTTTAGACCTCACTCTATTCTATTCTCACTCCTATAAACCTATCAGATGCCCCCGAGACATGACCCCTGATTTTTCTTCCCACCAAAGCTCACTCAGTTGATCCAACAGCAGAATGCCCTGATGCAGTTGCTAGTCCAGAACCAAGGCAACCACAACAACAACAACAACAACCCGCCGCCACCACCACCAGTTGACAACTTAGCCATTTTCTAAGGTTGAATCCGCCGATGTTCTCTAGTAGCACCGAGCCGATTGTTGCTGATGACTGGCTCCGCAGGATTGGAAGGGAGCTGACCACCGCAGGTTGCACAGATGCTAAGAAGGTGCGCTTTGCCGCACATCAACTGCATGGACCCGCAGCCTCATGGTGGGAGAAATACACTGCCACTTTCCCCGTGGCTAATGTCACTTGGGATCAATTTCAGCAAACCTTCCGCAATGCACATGTCTCAACCGAAGCTATGACCATGAAGAAGCATGAGTTTCACAACTTAAGCCAGGGAAATCGTACTGTGGGATAGTACGTGGAGGAGTTCGGCAAGTTAGCTCGCTATGCCGCAGATGATGTGGCCACAGATGCCGTGAAGTAGGAGAAGTTTGTGGAGGGGCTTAACGGTGAGTTGAGTATGCAGTTGATGGTGGCAACATTCACCAACTACCAGGAGTTGGTAGATAGGGATCTCATGATTGAAGGCAAGCATCAACAGATTGAGAACCGCAAACGGAAGTATGGATAGGGGAAGTACAACTCTAGAGCTCAGCAGAAGCCCCATTTTACCCCGAACTCGGGAGGACATAACCATCATAACCATGGAGGCCACACTCACAATGGAGGGAGTTTGCATAACCACAGTGGTCCTAAGAGTGGAAATGGGAATGGAGGAAGCAGCAGTCAGAGCCGTTCCAACCCAGCAACACCCGCTAAGAAGGATTTGAATCATGTCACCTGTTACAAGTGCGGGAAGACTAGACATTATGCCAATGAATGCCCTGAGATAAAGAATGTCAATGGAAATGGAAGCTCTGGAAAGAAGCCCAACCCTTTCACCAGAGGACAGGTGAACCACGTTAACATGGAGGAAGTTGAAGAGTAGTCGAATGCAGTTATCGGTACGTTTTTGATTAATTCAATTACTGCTATTGTTCTTTTTGAAATTGCTGCATCGCATTCATACATATCGAGGGTATTTGTGGATAAGTTTAAGTTGCCCACCGTAGCCCTTAAGACACCTATGTTAGTAAGCTCACCTGGAGCGGAGTATATGGTAAGGTGAGGATGTTTTCAGATGCCATTGACCATAGGTGGGCATGTTTTTCCCTCAGACCTAATAATTTTGGAGTCACAAGGATTGGATATAATACTTGGTATGGATTGGTTATCAAACTATGGAGCAAACATCGACTGTGCTAGTAAATAGATACTACTCACCACCCCTGAGGGAAAGAGGATCAAGTATGTATCTAGGCATGCGCCAAGGAGGACTCAAGTGAATTCACTATGAGGAGTTGTTCAGGAGGAAGTGCCAGTTGTGAAGGATTACCCCGATGTATTCCCAGAGGAATTAGCAGGCATGCCACCAGATAGAGATATAGAATTTTTGCTAGAGCTGTTACCAAGCACCGGACCAATATCGAAGAGACTGTATCGGATGCCCACAAATGATCTGGAGGAAATCAAGAAGCAGATTAAGGAGTTATTGGAGAAAGGTTACATTCGACCAAGTTCATCACCGTGGGGAGCCCCAGTGCTCTTAGTTGAGAAGAAGGATGGATCTTTGAGAATGGTTGTTGATTATCGTGCATTCAACGAAGTGACTATCAAGAACAAATAGCCACTACCGATGATCAACGATTTGTTTGACTAGCTACAGGGAGCCAAAGTATTCTGCAAGATCGATCTTTGATCGGGATACCACCAGCTGAAAATCTGAGAACAGGATATACCTAAGACAGCTTTTACCACAAGGTATGGGCTATATGAGTACATGGCCATGTCTTTTAGATTAACTAACGCCCCTGCCTATTTTATGAGTATGATGAATAAGGTGTTCATGGAGTTCTTGGATAAGTTTGTTGTGGTGTTCATTGATGACATATTGGTGTACTCGAAGAAGGAAGAAGAACACAAGGAAGATTTACGCTTAGATCTCGAGAAGCGCAGGGAACATCAGCTATACGCCAAGTTCAGCAAATGTGAGTTGTGGTTGAAGGGAGTTGGATTTCTTGGACATGTTATATCAGGAGAAGGAATAGTAGTAGACCCTACCAAGGTTCAGTCTGTTACTGAGTGGTTAGCACCCACCTTAGTTGGAGAGATACACAGTTTTCTTGGACTCACAGGATATTACCGAAGATTCATTGAGAATTTTGCCAAGATTGCGAAACCCATGATGGAATTGTTTAAGAAGGACACAAAATTCAAATGGACTGAAGAATGTGAGGCCAGTTTTCAGGAGTTGAAGAAACATTGAGTTATAGCCCAGTGCTAATTCTCGCATGGGACTTGGAGGTGTACTTATGCAAGACGGAAGAGTTGTTTCATATGCCTCACGGCAACTTTCGACCTCATGAGTTGAATTATGCTACACATGATTTGAGTTAGCAACCGTAGTGCATGCGCTCAAGACCTAGAGACATTTTCTTATTAGAAACCGTTGTTATGTATACACGGATCATAAGAGTTTGAAGTACATTTTCACGGAGAAGGAGTTGAATCTCAGGCAAAGGAGTTGGTTGGAGCTCATAAAGGATTATGATATGAAGTTACACTATCATCCAGGAAAGGCCAATGTTGTAGCAGACACTTTAAGCCGCAAGAGTTATGTAAATACTCTAGTAACCGGAGGTTTACCGCAAGAGTTAACAGACAATCTCAGAGAACTACGGATGGAGATAGTTCCGAGAGGTTTTGTTGGAGCTTTGGAAGTTCAGTCCATGTTATTGGGAAAAATTCGAGAAGCCCAGAAGACTAATAAGGAGATTGCTGAGATAAAGGAGAAGATGAGTAAAGGAAAAGCCAAGGGTTTTTGTGAGGATGAACACGAAAATTTATGGTTTGAAGACCATATTTATGTGCCTAGTGACTCAGAGATCAGGAAGTTAATACTTCAGGAAGCTCATGACTCGCCATACTCAATTCACCCCAGAAATACTAAGATGTATTTAGATTTGAGCGAACGTTTCTGGTGGACAGGTATGAAGAAGGATATCGCCGAGTATGTAGTAGTATGTGATGTATGTCAGAGAGTTAATAAGGCAGAACATCAGAAGCCAGCAGGATTACTTCAGCCTATGCGGATACCCGAATGGAAGTGGGATAAGCTTGGCATTGATTTTATCACCGGATTACCCAGGAAAAAATCAGGCTATTACTCCATCTGGGTAGTAGTTGATCGTTTAACCAAAGTGGCTCACTTTATCCCTGTGAAAACCACCTATACAAGCGCAAAGTTGGCCAAGATATATATGACCAGGATCATATGTCTGCATGGAGTTCCGAGGACCATCACATCAGATAGAGGAACCCAGTTTACCTTGAAGTTTTGGAATCGGTTACATCAGACTTTGGGTACCAGGCTAGAGTTCAATACAACCTTTCATCCATACACAGATGGAGAGACTGAGAGAGTCAATCAGATTCTGGAGGACATGTTGAGAGCTTGTGCACTAGATTATGGATCTGGTTGGGATGATAATTTGCCTTATGCAGAGTTCTCATACAACAACAACTAGCAGGCTAGTTTGAAGATGGCCCCTTTCGAAGCCTTGTATGGAAGGAGGTGGAGGGCACCATTGATATGGGATGAAGTTGGAGACCGTCAGTTGTTCGGACCAGATTTAATCAAAGAATCTGAAGAGAAGGTTAAGCTGATTCGTGATAGACTAAAGGTAGCTCAGTCCAGGCAGAAGAGTTGTGTCGATATGAAACACGAGGAGGTAGCCTATGAAATCGAAGACAGAGCATATCACCATGTGTCACCACTACAAGGAGTTAAACAATTTGGAGTCAAACGAAAGTTAGCCCCAAGGTTTGTAGGACCATACCGAGTTCTGGAATGTATGGGAGAAGTGGCCTACAAGCTGGAATTACCCGAAGCTTTTTCAGGAGTTCATGATGTGTTTCATGTTTCCCAGTTAAAGAAGTGCCATGTAGAGATGGTCGATATTCCTTTGAGAGATACAGTTCCCCTGGAAGCAATTCAGTTGGAGAATGACCTAACCTACAAGGAGAAACCCGTCAAGATTCTTGAGTTTGCCAGCCGAGTTACACGCAACACGATTATCAAGTTTTGCAAAGTTTAGTGGAGCCACCATACTGAGGAAGAAGCCACCTGGGAGCGAGAAGAAGACCTATGAAAAGACCACCCACACCAATTTGCTAGCCAACCCAAATCTCGAGGGCAAGATTCATCTTAAGGGGTGTAGGTTTGTAACATCCCAATTTTCAATTTGGATGTTAATGATTAGGTCATCATATGCATCCATGCTCTTTGCATTTTTATTTGGTTTTGTTTGAACAGTTTGATCCTAGAGGCCTTAAGCAACTCAAGGACCATTTGACAGAGTTGGAGGTTTTCATAAAATTCCATTTTTGAATTTTCAAAATTGGTAAATTGGATCAAAGTGATTTTTATTTGAAATTATTTTTCCGATTATTTCGAAATAAATAAAATAATGAGAGAAGATAATATGACTTCTTCGAAACACAGGAAATAATGGAAATTTAATTTTAAATAAAAATATTTATTTTATTGGAATTTTTATTGAGATTTTACTTGATTAAATTAGGAAAAAAATTGCACTTTTCAAAATTTCATTTTAGCCCAAAAAAATGTTCATGTTATCCTAAATATTAGTAGAGGACCATGAAAATTATTTTTGGCATTTTATGATTTTTTTATTGTTTGGATTTTTTTCCGTTTGGCGATTTTTAAAAAAAAACTGCGAGCGACCCAACTGGGCCAGCCCAGCTAAGCCGGGCCTTTGCCCAGCAAGCCGCCACTGCCTTCCCCGCGCCGCCCCGCTGTGCCCCCACCGAACTCCGAAGGAGTCCGAGCACGCCTCACGCCGCGTCGCCCGACCCCTCCTCCAAGTCTGACGAGGCCGCTGCCTCGCCCCAGCCTTTATAAGACGCCGCCCCGGCCCCCTCTCTCCTCAGCCACCGCACCCCGCCACCCGCCGCCGCCTGCCACCACCGCCACAGCCGCATGCTCCGTCGCCCGCGCTGTCGTCGCCCGCGCTGCCGACGCCCCACCTGGACCACGCCGCTACCTCCGCGCCACTTCGCTGCCGAAGCCACCTGCCACCGCCGACGCCGCCTGCCACCGCCGCAGCCGACGCCGCCCGATGCCGCTGCCGCCGCTCGCTGGAGCAAGACACCGTCGCCACCAGCTTTTCCGCCCCGAACCACCCCGAACCGGTATAAAACCGAATCGCTGCCCTTTTTTCTTCGGTTTATTCGTTTAGATCGGTTATTGTTAGGGTTCCCTAACTAGCGAATGTTCACCCGTTCTTCTCTATTAGCAAACGTATTCGTTCGTTAGATTTTGTTAACGAACGTTCGTTCGTTAGTTTTTTTAGTTTTATTTTCGGCCAGGGACCTATGCATTATTACTTTTATCGCGAATTAGTCCGTGAACTTCAAACCTTCGCTACTTTTTGCTCGTCTGTCCAAATCCAGTGAAACCAACGCCAAAATCTTCCACTTGTTCTCCTCTATCCATATAATCAACTTAAACATGATTTTGAAAATTTAAAAGTTGGTTTCAAGAAGCTTTGAATTGAACTTCTTTTGATCATAGTTTGAGTTTCTTAACTCCTATTTGATTGACTCTTTTTGCAAATCGAAGCTCATCGCTTGAACTTCCAGTTTAGATATTTTATTTTGGGTTTTACCTTTGCATCTTATGCTTGAGTGCTTATGTATGCTATTGTTTGTTCATGATAGAGTTTATGGAGTGCGAGGCTTGCTACTATGAATCACTAGGGTTTTCTGATCGTCAGCAAGGCAAGTAACACTTTGATCATATCCCTTTATTACCCAGTTTTTGTGCATTAGTTTAAACCCTCAAACATTGCATGAGTAGGATTGATAACATGGGGGTATTGGGAAGTAGTTGATGAGGTAGGAACCTATTGTCTTATATTCAAACCTTGGGTGTTACTACGTTATGCTTATACTGCTATGCTATGCTCGTAGACGCGGTTTGGTTTTGAGAGAATTCATGAAAGATGTGAGAGTTAATTTTTAACTAAGGGTTACCTTAAGGTGGCTACTTTAATACACATTAGGGTGGATTGGTTGTGGGCACCTGTAACACCCCAAAAATTTAACTAGGTTTTTGTTATTAAAATTTTGCCAAGAGTTTAAAATTTTTGTCTGCAAGAATATCCCTGTTGATTTCAAAACTTTTATTTTAATATTAAGGAGTTTTTCCCAAGTGGATCCTTCCAAAATATATTGGACTTATTTTCCCTCTCTTTAAAAAAAACATCTCTCAATCAGGAGATTTATTTATTAAATTATTTCACTCTGAGCTTTATTCCTTAAAATGACTTTCTTTAAGTTTTGGAGCTCTTTTTGAACTGCAACCATTTGATATATTATTCTAAAAACCCAAACAAAATTTGGAGATATCATGTGATGTCTCTAAATCACTTTTGTGCAATAATATATTTCATTCATTGGATATTTTGAGTTCTACACCAAGTTTTCAAATCTGGTCCAGTGGGCAATTTTACACTACAACCTATTTAAATATTTATTTAAAACTTCTACCAAAATTAGGGGAGGTCAGTAGGAGCCTATTATTCCACTTTGTGCAAAAACCTATTCATGTTCTTTGAAAAAATTGAGTGAATCATCCTCTTTTTCATTCTGGTCCAGCCTTGTGATTTCTACTGCAACCCTATTTAATTTTGCTCCAAAGATCTTGTGTTTTCTCCTACTTGTTGACAGCCCTACCAAACCCCTAAATCCAGGAGCATGCACCCATTGGATTAATTTTGGTTCATGAAATAATGTCTTTTATTTCCTGTCCAGAATTGTAGTTTTGCAAAACTTGTACTAACAAGTTTCTCCTTTTGCCAAACTAACCCTACCACTCTCTCTTGCATCTAAGGAGACACTGATCTGGAGTTTTTGACCACCCCAAGACTTGCCTAAGTGCCCTTGGCATTTTGTCAAACACCTTATGGGCATGATCTGTTTTGGCATGAATTTTTGGTTTGCACTGTGAACCTGATCCCCTGACCAAACCAGCTTGTCCATTGATCTCCTTGCAAGCCATAGCCCAGACCTGCTAACTCCCAGCTCCAACCAAGCGCTCTGGAGTGCCATGGCATTTCGCCGAGCATCTGGTGTGCGTGCGCTGGGGGCGCCCAGAGCGCGCAAATTGCAGCCGCGCACACGAGCCGCCGCGTTGCGCCCCTGTCTTGGCCCACACTGCAGAACCTCGCCACGCACTCCCCGCCTCGCCACAACACGATAGCCCGCCCTGGCGCCCTACAGCGCCACCGCTAGAGCACTTTTGGCGGCACGCCGGCGTCGGCCGACAGCCCTGCGCCGTTCAGCGCCGCCCAAGCCACCCCGGCTCGCCACCTGCCCCAAGGAATAGTGCAATCTTATCCTCCGCTCGTCGGCTAGCTCCCGTCGTCGCCACAACGCCCTGACGCTACAGGGAGGCGGTTCGCCATCGTCCTTATCGCTGGCCGCCGCAGAACCGCCTTGCCTCGCCTATATAAGGACCCCCGAACTCATCCGAGCACGCATGCAACCTCAATCCACCTCCCTAGTTTCCCCATGGCAGCCAATCGACCTGAGGAGGTCGTCTTCTTCGTCTCCGGCAACTCCTGCTGCCGCCACTGTCCCGTCCATTCCAGCGCCACCAGGGCCTCTCCCTCCCATTTCTCTTCACCAAGAACACCTCCTTCCTTCCAGGAACCCAACCCCCTACTTGATTTTGATCGGGAGCCATCACCGCCACAAAATCACTTTGTCACCGAAGCCCCCTCCGCGATGGAGCTCGCCGCCGGCACCTCCCTCCACCCCCGGCGACCCTGCGACCACCGGAAGGACCGCCTAGGAGTGGCGGATCCATCCCTGCGCTCAGATACCCGCGAAGAAACGCCGTTCGCCGGCGACGATCGCCAGACGCCCCGCCTCGGCTCGGGACAGAGGAAGAGGAGGGAGAAGACTAGTCAACCCTGACTAGTGGGCCCCCTGGACCCACTGTCAGCGACCCCGCACCTGTCCACGTGGGATTAAGTGGAAGCGTAAACTCCCTAGTATGTTTTCCCTGCACCGAAAGCGTGTTCTGTCTGAAACATTTTCTTTTTCTATTTTATTTTTAAAAACAGATTTTGACCAAATCTTTGACTGCCTATAACTTTTTAAATATAACTCCAAATGAAATGATTCTTTTTCCTACCTCTCTCAAATTTCACCTAGTTTATTTTAAGATTTATTTGAAAAAATTTCAGAACAACTTTTGGTGCTGTTTTTATTTTGTGTGTTAATTCTTTTATATTGCTAAAATAGGATTTTTGAAGAGAGGAGAAATGTTTCAAGTTTTAGAGTGCACCCTGCCTTTCCACACATTGAAGGCAAGCATTCTGAACCCTGGCATAATATTGTTGTGTGTTCGATGACACGTTCATAACATCACCTCACTTTGGAGAAACTTGTTATTTCATGTGATATGATCATATGCATGGGTGCATGTTATTGATTTCCATGCTGTTGGGAATGGACACACTTGTGATGATAATCACCCTCATGTGCCTTGCATGCATACCGGCAGGATCCTGGGAAAACCTCTGCCTTGGGTAGGCATGAGTTTGTCGCCGGTCTCCGTCGGGACGGTTATGTCTGGTATGGCATGGCAAGGTGATATTAGCGGTGACTCTGTTGGTTGAAATATATTCGTCATGCTAATCATGCAGGGAATACTTAAACCTCCTGAGTCGACCGTAGATCGAGTCTTGTGCCAGTAACCCCCATACTTGTTTCGTACTACCACTCGTCTCTACAGCAAGTAGAGTACGGTTCAGTAAGTTGTCAACCTCTTTCTAGCACACACCGTATAGAGAGGCCATGGTGGAAGATACCGGTTGTAGCTGGTAGGCAGGCCACCTCGACCGGGGGCATGGGTGTTTCCGGTTGGGACCGAGAGGGGAGGCCACCCCTTAGAGCATGCGATATAAATTTGATCCCATGCTACGCGAGGTTGTAGCCTCCCCACTTAGAGTTTGCTTGACAGATGTCGTGGGTGATTCCAGACACGTGTGAGTTAAGCTGGTGTGTGCAAGTTAGGTGTGTTTTCAACAAAAAGACCGTAGATGGAATTAGTCCCGATGGACTAAAGAAATCCGTTACTCGTGGGTAAAGAGTACACCCTCTGTAGAGAATAAACCTATTCGAATAGCCATGTCCATGGTTAAGGATTACAGTCTGGGATGGGTCAGGTGTCGGTCTTGATGTCGGTCTTCGGAGGTGAAACTGTTAACCAGAAATGGAATTACTACTTGTGACTTGTGATAACTATGATTATTATTATTGTTGACTAACCCGTGATATTATTGTTATTATCGAGTATCTCTGGGATGGTTCTACCTCCGGGATATTCACTATGATTGTTTATTTTAAAGCCCTTTATGTGGTGTCGCTCAGACGCCCGACTGTGGCATTTCTTTTAAA
>NC_041382.1:105946524-106042281 GCF_002162155.2 Triticum dicoccoides | reverse complement strand
CTCAGACGCCCGACGCTGGCATTTCTTTTAAAGCCCTTTATGTGGTGTCGCTCAGACGCCCGACGCTGGCATTTCTTTTAAAGCCCTTTATGTGGTGTCGCTCAGACGCCCGACTGTGGCATTTCTTTTAAAGCCCTTTATGTGGTGTCGCTAAGACGCCCGACTGTGGCATTGCTTGTTATTCGTTTCATAAATTTTAATACTACCATGTTATTGCATTTTTATAAATAACTTGCTTGCACGCATCAGAGTTTCATTTATCTTTTGTGACTGACGTCATGAGCATAAAATATTTTCAGCACATCATTGTTATATTATACCTGTGTTCTTGATGTTTGCGAGTACATTCAAAGTACTCACTGGCTTGTCCCTGGCTATTGTCTTGGCCAGATTTCTTGCGCGGAAAGGAGCAACCATGTTGAAAGCCCCGGAACCCACACAATGGAGATAGCAGCCTCGCGAAGATAGGAGTTAACCTGGTCAGCTGTTCCTGTTGGGAAATGGAGTCCCATAGACACTGATGTTTCACAACCCGCTTCCGCCATCAACCACTAGAAACCTTTTGTTGTACTCACAGGCCAGAACGGTCTTGTACTACATATTTTGTATTTGCTTGGAATTTCTGTATCAAGTTGGAGCCTCATCAGCTAACAGTAATCCTGGGGCTGATGAGCACGACGGTCTTTTTCTGGAAATTTATACCCGGAAAACCGGTCGTGACAGCACCTGGGGAATCCAGTGTTGTCCTAGGAGATCCCGGGGAACCTGTGTGATCATCCTATGGTTTTCCACCCAGGCTCAAAGGGATCATAAGATTATTCATGTTAGAAACTTCCGTGTGCATCCACAAGCCATTATGGGCTCTGGCATAGTTGAGTAAGTTGTGGGAATCATTTCCATGATGGTCTAGCAGATGTAGGGGATTGTAGGTGTACTGGCCTATCTATTAGTTAAGGGGACCTCTTCGGAATGAATGTGTCTCGGTCATCCATTTCTCAAACAACAGGTAGTGCGAGCAATACAACGGAGGAGGTCGAGTCTTGTGGGGAAAAGTGCGCAAACATCTGCAGAGTGTACAAACTAATCGTGGTTAGCTGTGTCCCCGGTTATGGACATCTTGAGTATCTGGTGCTTGAATTACTATGTTGATCTCATCACTTTACTTAATTAATTTGTTGGGTTATTAATTTTAATTTTGGGATTGAGTTGGGGTTACCTTCTCAATGGTTTCAACAAACTTTGTAGATAAATAAAATATATTCCTTTGTTGTAGGAAAAAACTAGCTTTATGCAAATGATAACCATAGAGCCTCCACCAGCCATATATGAATGTAGTGATAGCTATTATTTTGTTCATTGCTCTATAATGTTATATTGCCAGCATATTCCATGTGCTGACCTACACAAGCTGCAACGTATTATGTTGCAGAATTTTCAGACGAGGAGTAAGGTGCACTAGGTCGTTGTCATGCACTCAGTTTTGCCGTGGAGTTGGATAGACTCAATTTATCTTTGATGCTTCCGCAGTTATCTTATTTTAGATGGCCTTCAGCCGTATTATTGTAATAAGTTCTCTTTTTGAGACACTCGATGTAATAACTGTGTGATTTAACTCTGCAATAAATCTTCGAGTACTGTGTGTCAGCAATACCAATCCAGGGATGACACTTAAGCACAGAGACTTGACCGTCTGAGGTTGGGTCGCTACACAATTCCACACTGTTTTAAATGAAGGCCAAACTCGTAACTCAAATATTCGCTTCCGCGATCAGATTGTAGAAACTTTATTTTCTTGTTATGATGATTCTCCACTTCACTCTGAAATTCTTTGAACTTTTCAAATGTTTCAAACTTGTGTTTCATTAAGTAGATATACCCATACCTACTCAAATCACCTGTGAAGGTTAGAAAATAATGATATCTGCCACGTGCTTCAATACTCATTGGACCACATACAGCACTATGTATTATTTCCAATTAGTCATTAGCTTGCTCCATTGTTCCCGTGAACGGAGTTTTAGTCATCCTGCCTATGAGGCATGGTTCCCAAGTATCAAATGATTCATAATCAAGTGATACCAAAAGTCCATACGCATGGAGTTTCTACATGTGCTTTACACCAATATGACCTAAACGGCAGTGCCATAAGTATCACTACTAGGGAAAATCTTATAGACAGAACTTTAGCAGAAGCGCTAGGTAAAATAGGGCGCTACTAGAAGTTGCACAAGGCAAAGGAAGGCGGTACTGCTATCAGGACCCCGACTCAATGCCACATAGATCTAGCATGTAACCCTTCATATCACTTTGCGGCCTCACGCACGGTATTCCCACGGGTGTCGCCTTACCTTTACCCGGGACCGTTTGCGCCTTTTGGCACACGTATATGACAGTGTCGCTAGCATCCATATGATAAGGAGCCCGGGCTGACATGGCTAGTCGTAAACCCAAAGTGGCACAGACTTACAGGGACAGGCATCCATGACCCAGCATCGAACGTGTCGGTCATCAGCGAGTGAATCCAGGCTGTAGCACTGGGCTAGCAGGACTCCGGTGAACCGGGCTGTAGCGGGCTAACAGGACTCCGGTATTCATCGCGTGACATTTCCCCGAAGGGACAGACACAGGAACGAAGAAGGACACATGCCGGCCAGCCTAAGTGTTCCGGAGCAGTAGCAAGCTACCATGGCTCAGTGGAAACACTAGGAGACATTTCCCGGTAAGAGAGGCTACTAAGGATAAACAACTAGATAGTCAGATCCCACACATACCAAGCATTTCAACAACATACACACAATATGCTCGATATGTGCAGATACAACATGGCATCACAACATGACTCTACGACTCAGGTAATTTATTCAATAGGCTCCGAGGAGCGAGACATTACAAACATGGGTCTCATGACCCAACAACTAGAGCATACAAGTCAAAGCACAAGCGGAAGCTTAACATGTCTGAGTACATACAACTATAAATGAAAAAGGCTGAGAAGCCTGACTATCTACCAGATCCTGCCAAGGGCACAAGATCGTAGCTGAGGTAACAAGCTAAACGTCGAAGTCCACGTGGAACTACTAGTGAGACTGAAGTCTCTCTGCAAAAACATAAATTAAGCAACGTGAGTACAAATGTACCCAGCAAGACTTACATCAGATCTATCTACATATGCATCATTATCAACAAAGGGGTGGTGGAGTTTAACTGCAGCAAGCCAGCTTTGACTCGGTGGCTAACCTGAACTACGACTGCAAGTAACCCTTTTGGGGTGGCGCACACGAGTCCACATATTCACCATATCAGTACACCACTATGGATCCGCTCCCGTCTCCCTACGAGAACGCCATCCATAGCACTCACGCTTATCTTGCGTGTTTTAGAGTATCCACTTTCACTTGTCTATGAACTATGCAAGGGGTCCAAGTTTCCATATCCGAGGAATCCGGCTATTCGAATAGATGATGTTAACCCTGCAGGGGTGTACTTCTTCACACACGCTTTCGACACTTATCACCCTGTACACGTCATGTACCTCGGCAACCTTCAAGCGGAAGCCGGGCGAGGGAGTCGGCCACGACCTGACTAACCGAACAAGTCTCTAGTCCAGGTTTATCGCCTATTCGGGTTCCATCCGCAAGGAGATCCGGCCGGGGTGTCGCTCATGGCCCCAAACGATGTGAGCAGGGTTCCCAAGCCCACCATCCGGGTGCCACTTGGTACACCGTGCCACTGTGCCTAGTCTGTCCCAAGCCCACCTGTACCGGGTGCCACTTGGTAGACTACTAACACTACCTACAAACACCAGAAACTAGTTGCAACTCCTGGACAGAGATCATGTTGATTAATAAGTCGAGAGGGGTCGAGTTACCGGAACCCAATGTGTGGTAGTAACTGTTCATGGATCACAAACACAGAACTCAGTTCCTGAGGACGGCTGCAATGAGACAACCCACCATGTACTCCTACATGGCCTCTCACCGCTACCTTTACCAAATCTTGTTCACACACTTAGCTCACACCCAGTAGGACATGTTCACACGCCTCTGATTCATCCCCGATGAATCAGACCTGACTCAACTCTAAGCAGTAGCAGGCATGACAAACAAACATGAATGAGTAGGCACAACAGGGCTCAAACAACTCCTACTCATGCTAGTGGGTTTCATCTATTTACTGTGGCAATGACAGGTCATGCAAAGGATAAAGGGGTTCAGCTACCGCAGCAAGTAACAATATGTCGTTGTTGTCCTAATGCAGTAAAGAGAGCAGGAGCGAGAGAGTGGGATTTTATCGGAATGAACAAGGGGGTTTTGCTTTCCTGGCACTTCTGAAGATAGCATTGAGTCTTCATCAGTGTCAACGATCACAATGTCGGAACAATGTCTACCGAGGGGGAACAACACCGGCAAACACAGAAGAAACACGATCAATGCAATGCACAATATGATGCATGCTATGACATGGCAAAATGAATGTGTTTTGGGCTAATGCATCTAGCAACAAGTTAAATGGGGTTGGTTTGAATACAAGATTCAAATTCAAACCCCATATGTGATTATTTAAATGCCATTCACTTCATTTGTCCTAAACAGTAGTGATAAGTTGTTCTAACATGCATGGAAATGGTACAGATGGATTCCTTGAATTTTTCTGATAATTTTTCACATATAAATTATTTAATTTGGAGCTACGGTTGAATTTCTATGAATTTTAGAAGTTTTAGATATTTCTGGAATTTCCTGATTATTATAAAATAAACTAAATTCCAGAAAAGGAATATTGCGTCAGCATGACCTCACCCTGACGTCATCAGGTCAACAGGGCGGGTCCAGGTCAAACCTGACGTGTGGGGGCCACACGTCAGTGACACAGGAACTAATCCCGGTCAAACCCAGCGCTGGCTGGGGTTTGACCAGGGGTGGGGCCCAGTGTCAGTGTCTGTAGGTTGATTAACCAGCTGGGTTAGCTCCTAATGACGGAGCCACGTCAGCTCCCGCCAGAGTTTCGCCGGCGACGACCAACGGAGCGGCGGAAACGCATCGGGTTCGCGCTACAGGGCACAGTTTAGGGTGCGGTTGGGTTCTACGGCGAGCTGGGACTCGTGCGCATCGAACGGTGGTGGTGGCCGTGCCGGTGATGGCCGGTATCGACGACGGCGAGCTCGTGAGCAGCGGCCGGAGTTCGGGTGGATGGCGGGTTTGGCGCTACGAGCGGTGGTTTGGCGCGCTGAGGGCACTAGGGAGAAGCTCTTGCTCCTCCGCATCCAAAGGAATGGGCGGGAGGCCGCGAGGTGGCCGGAGTTGAGCACGGCGTCGACCTCGGCGGCGGCCGGAGCTCGGGCGAGCTCGGGGACGGTGTTAGGGAGCACGGCAGGAGGCGTTGTGGGTGTCTACGGGTTCATGCGATCGTGTTGAGCACGATGGTGGGCTCGGGAGCGAGCTGCGGTGGCTGTGGCCACGGCCACGCCATGGCCGGAGGCGAGAAGCTCTCGGCCGAGGTGGGGAAGCTAGCTAGGGGAGGGGAACGACGGGGATTCCAGGGGGGAAAAGAAGAGTGGCTCACGTAGGGACTAGCAGAGTCGACGACGAGGTCGGGGAAGCTCTGGACGACGCGAATTTACGGCGGCGATCTCCGGGCACCGGAGATGAAGACGACGATGCTCCGGTCGACTGGGGCCTCCTCTGGTCGCGTGCCTCGGTGTGCAGCTCCATGGGGTCGGGACGAGGCTCAGGAATGTGGAGAGGGAGCGAGGGGTGGCCGGTGGTCATGGCTACGGCGAGCGGTGCTCTCAGGTGCGTTCGGTGACGAGAGGGAGGGAGAGCAGAGGAGGAGGAGGGGGTCCAGAGAGAGTGGGGAGATCGAGGGGATGGCTCTGGGTGTCTCCGTGGCGTCGCGAGGATGTCGGGGAGGCTTCCACGGCGAAGCAGGAGGTGGAGGCCCGGCCACGGCGCGTCGACACGCCTCTGCCAGTAGGCAGAGGTTGAAGACGGCGGTGCCCCTGGTGGGCTGGGCCGCCAAGTGGACTGGCAGGGTGGGCTGGGCCAGCACAGGTGAGGCGCAGGTAAGCGACAGGTAGGCTTCTACTCTTTTTTTAATTTTCTGTTCTGTTTTATTTTTATTTAATTCTTTTGCCACTGTTTTGAATTTAAAATAATTCAAACAATGCCAAAAATTCCTCTGAATATTTTTATTTGGCTAGATGGACTTTTCCAAAAGCTCATAAAATATTTCAGGGGTATTTGAAATTACATTCTAGTTATATGAATATAATTCAAATTCAAATAGCTAATGATTTAAATTCAAAGTCCCAAAAATAAATCCTTAAAAATGTTCAATATTTTGGTTGGGACCAGAACCCTTGCCAAAAATTATCAAACATTTAAGAAGAGCATTTTGGAACAATGAATGAGATTTTTAGGGTTTTGCCCTACTTTTATTTAGGGTTTGAGGCTTCTAAATTCCTCAGTTCAAGTTTCAAAAATTTAAACATGATGCACAGATGAAGCTAGCCTAGAGCATTACCAGAAGCTAGGGATGTGACAACTCACCCCCACTAAACAAGAATCTCGTCTCGAGATTCAAGCGTAGGGTAAGATGAAGGGGAAACGCAAACTAGTATAATCTTCACGATCCAGGTTGCACTTCAAATGAACGTTGATTCAATCACCATCATTGTCTTGATGTCTTGCTCTAAGAACTCTAGCTAATCATGACAAGAAGAGGAAAGGAAAACTCTAGAAGGATCGATCTTCTCGAAGGTCGAACAACTCACGGAATGAGACATAGAACCATCTCTCGGGTTGAGACACGAGATACACATCAAGAGGGGTGGAAGAAACGGATGACGAAGGTTCACTAGGTGGACAATAATTCCACACTTAAGAAGGTGGTAAACGATTGTTAACGTAGCAAGGAGTTGAGTTGCCACGATACCATAACGGGGCACCTTAGGGAAGGTGACTTGTGGAAATATCCCCTTAAGTGGCAAAAAGAGTTACCTTTGATTCAAGGATCACTGATACTTTTCATACCAGCCTAAGGCAATTCACAACGATCGTTTGGCGGGGTGCAAAGGAATGGTACATCGGGACTAGAATGGATGATGTGGACTACCTTGTTGAAGACAACGTAATGGATGATTTTGCTTATCACCGGAAATGGAAGAGACCCATGGTAGAATGGCACATTGGTGGTGCAAGCTGGGAACAAAATGCAAATGCTGGGAATGATTCTAGTAACTGGGGAGAGGCTCAACAATAGAGAGTGAATTCACTGTTTGAAAAGGTCATAGCATTGCCGAGGAAACTGAGAGCAAACCCAGTTAGTGCTGATGATAACACGTAGCGCTTGTGCGTGCTCTCAAGAACTTGAGCATTTCCAAATTCATCAAGGTTTTACCAATATCTGTGTCAAGGATCCTGGCAACACAACTTACTACCATGATGAATGGTGATGGAGGATGCAGATGCAGAGGAGGATAACACCTTCTCAGATTTCACCCTTGGCGGGGCCAGGGAACAAAATCTGGATGATCGACCGAGAGACATTTAGCACTCCGCTTCTAATGTTCTCCTTGATGTGCTAGTGTAATCCATAGATAATTATGGTTTGATATCTAGAACATCAAGTAAAAGGTCGGACTTCGGGATCTCAAAAATCCATAGGGCAACTAAGGAGTAAATCCTACGAAATCCCTAAGGGGAGGTGGCCAACTTCCTCAATCAAGATATTATAATAACAGGTCTTCCGGCTGGGTGTGTTGGCCACGACATCCACTTTACCGGTTATCAAGGGACCAATATTATAGTTCTTGGGAAATGTTCCAACCATCATATCTGCCTGAGATTCAGATCTGGTTGGTGTCAGAATATTCCAGACCCATCGAGTCTAGGAAGGAAAACGAAAGTTTGCAACACAAATCGACGAGATGACGTTGCGAGATTCTCGGGAAATGAACTACGATAGTAAGCTCCAAAACATGAGCTGGTTCTGCTACAAACATGTGAACACGTTGTCCCAGACAAGCATGACCACGTGGTAGTCTTATAATAAAACACTACCGAGTTCAGGTGGGGAACCATCAACGAGGATATCAAAATCCTTGCATAAGGTATACTCTTAAGAAGGAACTTCTTCTCCTTGAACAAATCAATCAGTGGCTTGGTGTGCTAGGATATACATATGGAATGAAGATGATCAGTCTAACAGACCACAGAATTCTTCGCACGTGCATGACCGACTTGGGATGATTCCAAAGGAGCAAAAACAAACTTTCTCGAATTCACGACGGCAACTTACATCAAAATGCACGTGAATCAAAGGAAGTCACTCCTTTCATCAAACAAGTACTTCATGAGCTAGCATGAAGAAAATGCTTTCAAAAGTTTCCAACACTAACTTAATGTTCAACAACATCATGGAGGAGATAAGAATGTTGTCAATGGGCTCAACAACAACTCATCAGAATTTCCATATCACTGGACTTCCACCATCGTGTGAACACGGTGATAGCATTGGTCAGAACCAAAAGATATAATGGTGTATGCTCGAGGGATCAACCACGAGTAAGACAACATTACGAACATCGTTGGTTCTGACTTGATTTGACGATAGCCCACACTCAAATCAAAGGATTGATAAGACAGTAGGTGCAGCAACTGATCACAGGGACCAATCGATGAAGATATCATATTTCTTCAACACACACTACACAAGAAGATCCCTTTGGAACGAACCAAGTCAGGCAAGCTTTTATCTTCCAACCCTCCAAGTTGTCGTTTAGCTTAACCAACTAGCTCAGGGATATCTAACACCGATTCTTGGAGAGAAGGTGGTTCACAAGAAACCAACTTGATCACGAGCTGAACATAGCGGTCAGGTGACAACCTGGTAATACTTCCGAGAAGATCTTTGGAAATCATGAACCACCGATATGTTACTAAACTCGAGAACAATCTCGCTTTTGAGGGCAAGACGATATGATCAAATGGGTGAGGACTTGACAAGATCCTAACTCATCAAACGAAGGGTGCACCAAAATAAGGACTAGGTAGCACGATCAGTCTTAGAAGGATGATTCAAAAACCAACACACTAAGAATGAAATTATTGTCCTTTAACTACCCAGCAACGAGGTTGCTAGGCGTATTGATTTCACACATCACAATTCATTTGTCAGTATTCCGGTTGCATCAACACGAAGACCGAGGAATGACTAATGATGGCAAGAAGTATCACTGTACCAAGAGTTCATAGGATGGTGTGCAATTCCTATAACAATCCCGATATAAAGATGGTAATACTCCAAGGTAGAACAGAACAAAAGCTGGATTAGCAATTTGATCTGCGGAGCACAACTTCTTTGACCCAATCCTGGATATGGAAGAGGTATTGGAGTTTGTTTCTCCAAGTCATTCAGGATTAGAATGGCTTGACGGACCACAAGAGTAATAGGCATCGATAACGATTGCACACATACTCTTGACTATCAATTGACAGACGAGGGTCAGAAGACAACTAAAGAGGGACAACCCAAAGGAACATATGTTTTTCTGAGTTGTGGATGCATAGATTAGTATGTCGAGCAGAGCTCAACATGTTTCTTCCGGATAAACTATGCAGAAAGGTTGAACTGGCAGAGTCACAATGTAGAATGGGGAACCCATCGAGAGCACTCCTGTTGTGATCTTTTGATCCAACAAACTTCTGCCGTAAGTGGTTCATGGTATTTGGAAGAAGGATATACCATGGACCTCGAGGACTAATGCAAAGGTTACTAATAATCTAAAGAAAGTAGCAACACTATCAACATGAAGTAAGTAGAGTGAATCTTGGTTCGAAAACCCAGGAATAGAATACCTACCAACTAGTTGGCATCACATGATGCTTACGAGAATGATGGCCAGAATCATCACGCTGGGAACACAAAATATGGCTAGACTACTAGATGATCACCTAAGGCACCTAGGGTCATAATAATAACTCCAACATAAATGTCAAGGCAATAGAATACCTCAACTCAACAATTAGTGTGATTGAGCTGGCATAAAGGAACATCGAAACCAGAGGGAAAGGATTTTGTAAATGCATCAGATTGTTTAGAAACCTGGGATGACTCGGACAGCATGACGGCTGTAAATGCTCAGAAAAGATTTGAGACATTCACAAAAACGGTGGCATAACCACTCAGAAGCACAATATCAAGGTCTCGAGATCAATAATTAACATACAGAGGTAGAAACTGAACTGAGGCTTAATCCAACAATCTTATAAGTCTACGAATTATTAACATGTGATCCTGATAGAAAGAAGAGATAGCCTAGTTCTTAATCCCCGTAGGAAAGATAAGATGACTCAGATCAGAAAGGCATGAGGTATAAGGAGTAAAAAGAGCCTTACGTTCCATCCCACAATCAATTCCCTTACGTAACTAAAGCATTTCTAGACTCAACTTCGACCAGTCTGGCTTGGTAATCCTACAGGCAGTCAAGCTCTGATACCAACGCTGTCAGGACCCCGACTCAATGCCACATACATCTAGCATGTAACCCTTCATATCACTTTGCGGCCTCACGCACGGTATTCCCACGGGTGTCGCCTTACCTTTACCCGGGACCGTTTGCGCCTTTTGGCACACGTATATGACAGTGTCACTAGCATCCATATGATAAGGAGCCCGGGCTGACATGGCTAGTCGTAAACCCAAAGTGGCACAGACTTACAGGGACAGGCATCCATGACCCAGCATCGAACGTGTCGGTCATCAGCGAGTGAATCCAGGCTGTAGCACTGGGCTAGCAGGACTCCGGTGAACCGGGCTGTAGCGGGCTAACAGGACTCCGGTATTCATCGTGTGACATTTCCCCGAAGGGACAGACACAGGAACGAAGAAGGACACATGCCGGCCAGCCTAAGTGTTCCGGAGCAGTAGCAAGCTACCATGGCTCAGTGGAAACACTAGGAGACATTTCCCGGTAAGAGAGGCTACTAAGGATAAACAACTAGATAGTCAGATCCCACACATACCAAGCATTTCAACAACATACACACAATATGCTCGATATGTGCAGATACAACATGGCATCACAACATGACTCTACGACTCAAGTAATTTATTCAATAGGCTCCGAGGAGCGAGACATTACAAACATGGGTCTCATGACCCAACAACTAGAGCATACAAGTCAAAGCACAAGCGGAAGCTTAACATGTCTGAGTACAGACAACTATAAATGAAAAAGGCTGAGAAGCCTGATATCTACCAGATCCTGCCAAGGGCACAAGATCGTAGCTGAGGTAACAAGCTAAACATTGAAGTCCACGTGGAACTACTAGTGAGACTGAAGTCTCTCTGCAAAAACATAAATTAAGCAACGTGAGTACAAATGTACCCAGCAAGACTTACATTAGATCTATCTACATATGCATCATTATCAACAAAGGAGTGGTGGAGTTTAACTGCAGCAAGCCAGCTTTGACTCGGTGGCTAACCTGAACTATGACTGCAAGTAACCCTTTTGGGGTGGCGCACACGAGTCCACATATTCACCATATCAATACACCACTATGGATCCGCTCCCGTCTCCCTACGAGAACGCCATCCATAGCACTCACGCTTATCTTGCGTGTTTTAGAGTATCCACTTTCACTTGTCTATGAACTATGCAAGGGGTCCAAGTTTCCATATCCGAGGAATCCGGCTATTCGAATAGATGATGTTAACCCTGCAGGGGTGTACTTCTTCACACACGCTTTCGCCACTTATCGCCCTGTACACGTCATGTACCTCGGCAACCTTCAAGCGGAAGCCGGGCGAGGGAGTCGGCCACGACCTGACTAACCGAACAAGTCTCTAGTCCAGGTTTATCGCCTATTCGGGTTCCATCCGCAAGGAGATCTGGCCGGGGTGTCGCTCACGGCCCCAAACGATGTGAGCAGGGTTCCCAAGCCCACCATCCGGGTGCCACTTGGTACACCGTGCCACTGTGCCTAGTCTGTCCCAAGCCCACCTGTACCGGGTGCCACTTGGTAGAGTACTAACACTACCTACAAACACCAGAAACTAGTTGCAACTCCTGGACAGAGATCATGTTGATTAATAAGTCGAGAGGGGTCGAGTTACCGGAACCCAATGTGTGGTAGTAACTGTTCATGGATCACAAACACAGAACTCAGTTCCTGAGGAGGCTGCAATGAGACAACCCACCATGTACTCCTACATGGCCTCTCACCGCTACCTTTACCAAATCGTGTTCACACACTTAGCTCACACCCAGTAGGACATGTTCACACGCCTCTGATTCATCCCCGATGAATCAGACCTGACTACACTCTAAGCAGTAGCATGCATGACAAACAAACATGAATGAGTAGGCACAACAGGGCTCAAACAACTCCTATTCATGCTAGTGGGTTTCATCTATTTACTGTGGCAATGACAGGTCATGCAAAGGATAAAGGGGTTCAGCTACCGCAGCAAGTAACAATATGTCGTTGTTGTCCTAATGCAGTAAAGAGAGCAAGAGCGAGAGAGTGGGATTTTATCGGAATGAACAAGGGGGTTTTTCTTGCCTGGCACTTCTGAAGATAGCATTGAGTCTTCATCAGTGTCAACGATCACAACGTCGGAACAACGTCTACCGAGGGGGAAGAACACCGGCAAACACAGAAGAAACACGATCAATGCAATGCACAATATGATGCATGCTATGACATGGCAAAATGAATGTGTTTTGGGCTAATGCATCTAGCAACAAGTTAAATGGGGTTGGTTTGAATACAAGATTCAAATTCAAACCCCATATGTGATTATTTAAATGCCATTCACTTCATTTGTCCTAAACAGTAGTGATAAGTTGTTCTAACATGCATGGAAATGGTACAGATGGATTCCTTGAATTTTTCTAATAATTTTTCATATATAAATTATTTAATTTGGAGCTACGGTTGAATTTCTATGAATTTTAGAAGTTTTAGCTATTTCTGGAATTTCCTGATTATTATAAAATAAACTAAATTCCAGAAAAGGAATATTGCGTCAGCATGACCTCACCTTGACGTCATCAGGTCAACAGGGCGGGTCCAGGTCAAACCTGACGTGTGGGGGCCACACGTCAGTGACACAGGAACTAATCCCGGTCAAACCCAGCGCTGGCTGGGGTTTGACCAGGGGTGGGGCCCAGTGTCAGTGTCTGTAGGTTGATTAACCAGCTGGGTTAGCTCCTAATGACGGAGCCACGTCAGCTCCCACCGGAGTTTCGCCGGCGACGACCAACGGAGTGGCGGAAACGCATCGGGTTCGCGCTACAGGGCACAGTTTAGGGTGCGGTTGGGTTCTACGGCGAGCTGGGACTCGTGCGCATCGAACGGTGGTGGTGGCCGTGCCGGTGATGGCCGGTATCGACGACGGCGAGCTCGTGAGCGGCGGCCAGAGTTCGGGTGGATGGCGGGTTTGGCGCTACGAGCGGTTGTTTGGCGCGCTGAGGGCACTAGGGAGAAGCTCTTGCTCCTCCGCATCCAAAGGAACGGGCGGGAGGCCGCGAGGTGGCCGGAGTTGAGCACGGCGTCGACCTCGGCGGCGGCCGGAGCTCGGGCGAGCTCGGGGTCGGTGTTAGGGAGCACGGCAGGAGGCGTTGTGGGTGTCTACGGGTTCATGCGATCGTGCTGAGCACGATGGTGGGCTCGGGAGCGAGCTGCGGTGGCTGTGGCCACGGCCACACCATGGCCGGCGGCGAGAAGCTCTCGGCCGAGGTGGGGAAGCTAGCTAGGGGAGGGGAACGACGGGGATTCCAGGGGGGAAAAGAAGAGTGGCTCACGTAGGGACTAGCAGAGTCGACGACGAGGTCGGGGAAGCTCTGGACGACGCGAATTTACGGCTGTGATCTCCGGGCACCGGAGATGAAGACGACGATGCTCCGGTCGACTGGTGCCTCCTCTGGTCGCGTGCCTCGGTGTGCAGCTCCATGGGGTCGGGACGGGGCTCAGGAATGTGGAGAGGGAGCGAGGGGTGGCCGGTGGTCATGGCTACGGCGAGCGGCGCTCTCAGGTGCGTTCGGTGACGAGAGGGAGGGAGAGCAGAGGAGGAGGAGGGGGTCCAGAGAGAGTGGGGAGATCGAGGGGATGGCTCTGGGTGTCTCCGTGGCGTCGCGAGGATGTCGGGGAGGCTGCCACGGCGAAGCAGGAGGTGGAGGCCCGGCCACGGCGCGTCGACACGCCTCTGCCAGTAGGCAGAGGTTGAAGACGGCGGTGCCCCTGGTGGGCTCGGCCGCCAAGTGGACTGGCAGGGTGGGCTGGGCCAGCATAGGTGAGGCGCAGGTAAGCGACAGGTAGGCTTCTGCTCTTTTTTTAATTTTTCTGTTCTGTTTTATTTTTATTTAATTCTTTTGCCACTGTTTTGAATTTAAAATAATTCAAACAATGCCAAAAATTCCTCTGAATATTTTTATTTGGCTAGATGGACTTTTCCAAAAGCTCATAAAATATTTCAGGGGTATTTGAAATTATATTCTAGTTATATGAATATAATTCAAATTCAAATAGCTAATGATTTAAATTCAAAGTCCCAAAAATAAATCCTTAAAAATGTTCAATATTTTGGTTGGGACCAGAACCCTTGCCAAAAATTATCAAACATTTAAGAAGAGCATTTTGGAACAATGAATGAGATTTTTAGGGTTTTTGCCCTACTTTTATTTAGGGTTTGAGGCTTCTAAATTCCTCAGTTCAAGTTTCAAAAATTTAAACATGATGCACAGATGAAGCTAGCCTAGAGCATTACCAGAAGTTAGGGATGTGACAACTGCTATGAACATAGTAGTAGCACGGCCAGGGAAAAGAGCGCCATGACTAAAATTACCCCACCGTTGCCGCTAGGCTAAGTTTAGTAGTAGGGCTTTCCTCCAAAACCACACTACTGCTAATACAGCCTTATCCCCCCGCGCCCCCGCCCATTTCCTCACTCTCCTGTCTCACTGTCGCGGGCGTGGTCCTCCTCCTGCCATCACCCCCATCGCCTCATTGCTTTTTTGGCCACCGGCGTCGCCGCCATTCTTTGTCCTCCATAAGCCTCCTCCTTCTCCGCTTCCTCCTCCCTCCTCCGCCCCACTCCTCCTCCCCTCGTCCCTCCCCAGCTCGTCCCTCCTCTAGCCGCCCCTCCATCAACAACACCTCCTCCCTCCATAGCCCCTCATCCCTCCACAGCCCCTACTCCCTCCCCCTCTTCCCTCCATGTATTTTTCCGTGAATTTAAGCATGACTGGTGCTAGAATATGTAGGAAATATCGAGTGCCCCGGATTTGTGTGTTGAGTTTCCTCGTAGTTGTCTTCGATCGATTTTCAATTAATGTTTCAACTATGAACATAGGAAAGTTCTGACGACGAAAAGGATTTCGGTATGTGCGAATACTGCGAAGACAAGCACGGCCTGTGCGACAGACATGTCCTAGTTGATGATAGGCATTTCATCATCAAGCTAGATGAGAACTACGAAGTGGATACAGTAAGTCACAACGACAAGACCTTTTTCGTAATTAAGCATGATTTTTTTGCTTCTTTTGCTTCAACTTATAATTTTAATTTTTTACTATTCTACTAGCGTATCCCCTGCCATCCAAGAATTTTTGTCTTGGATAAGATTGGTTTTAGTCCTATGAAAACTATGGAGGTAAAGAGAGTTCACTTGAAGACAGAGCATGGTTATACTTTTGACGCAAAATTTTACAATGCAGACACCTACACCTATTTTGAATGCAAAAATTGGAGAGCATTATGCAAGGCTTATGCATTTGAGCCTGATATGCTTATCACTTTTGATATTCGTCCAGAAGATGATATTAAAGGCAATATCAACATATGGGTCGATGTGTAGACGCCTCCAGTTCTACCATTATGTGAGTTTCTCAACCATATTAAAGTCTTGGATATTACTTATTCAAAAATATTTGACAACTAATTTCTATTGACAGCTTATTTCCAATCAAGCAAACATGTCCGTCGCTTGGTAGAGATGACCTACTACTATCCCGAGGCTGAACTAAACCGTGAGGAGATAACTCATTACGTTTCATGGCTTGAGGATCTTGATACTATCAAGACAAATTATTTTCCTGGACTTCAAAATCTTAGTATTCAAAGCGTGCGACCAATAGCGTGCGTATTGAACTACGGTCACATCTATTTAGGAAAGATGGTAAGATTTTTACTATTTGTCCTTAATGCATCTTTTGCATACATTATTTTTAAACTAAACTTCATTGCTAAGTATGTTACTACGATGTTTTTCAATAGGGACTCCCGATGATAGTTGTGCCTCATTGTATCGATGGTAAAGGTCACATGAAAATGGTTAGCTTACAGTCAAGACATCCTACATTGCACATGAGTGCATTCAGGATTTCTAAAAAGCGAGCAAGTATTAATAATCAAAGACTTGAGCAGAATTGTGAAGGATCACAGAGAAGTACTAGGGGGGGGAGCAATCAGAAGCACATCCCACAGTTAGGAGATAGGTTCATCTGCATGCTCCAATATGATGAATCAGTAGTGCTACACATGTTCTATGCTATTTTACCTGAGAGAGAGCAACATGAGTGATTAGCTAGCTAGAATGAGTTTGAAGATGATGATGTGCTACACTATGACTTTTATGGTTAAATAGCTAGTGTTGGTGGTAATGACTATGATGATTAAATAGTGGTAATGACTATGATGATTATTAGCTAGTGTTGTTGGTGATGATATGATGCAAGAGTTTATATATTAATATGATGGTGATGATGATGAGTTACTATATCATTGGGTGAAAGAACCGTGAATTAGTTTCTAGTGGATGGATCCAAGTGATCAAGTCATGGATTCCATGACTTGATCACTTGGATCCATCCACTTGAAACTAATTCGCGGTTCATTCACCTAATGATTTAATAACTCATTATAATGTAAAAACAATCTCTAAATTGCTACTCTATGAAAAATTATATAAATATTTATGAATACGACATAAAATAAAAAATAAATTGAATACGAAATAATAGTAGTAGCGCGGGCAGTGAGACGCTCTACTACTAGGTAGATATAGCAGTAGCGCATGTGTAACACACGCTACAGCTAACCTTTAGTTGTAGCGTCGTAGCAGTAGCACGCTACTGATAGGCTAAAACCCGTGCTACTGCTAGGCTTTTCCCTAGTAGTGTATGTTGCACTATCATTACCAACTTTGCATCTTTTGGCATCAATATTATGAATATGTTTATTGCTATGATCGAGATTAAATAAACCATTTACATTTGGTGTATGACCATAGAAAGTTTTATTCATGTAAACAGATCAACAATTATTCTTTGACTTAAATGAATAGCCATATCGCCATAAACATGATTCAATCATATTCATGCTCAACGCAAACACCAAATAACATTTATTTAGGTCGAACACTAATCCTGAAGGTAGCGGGAGTGTGGGATGGTGATCTTATCTAGTCTCTGTTCATTTTGCAACTTCTGTTTTGAGTTACTAATCTTAGCAACTGAACCGGTATAAAATACCCAGGGGATACTATGAACACTAGTAAATTACACATCAATAACATGTATATCAAATATACCTTTGTTCACTTTGCCATCCTTCTTATCCGCCAAGTATCTTGGGCAGTTCAGCTTCAAGTGACCATTTCCTTTGATGTAGAAGGAGTCAGTTTCAGGCTTGGGTCTATATTTGGGTTTCTACATGGGAGCGGCAACTTGTTTGCCATTCTTCTTGAAGTTCCCTTTCTTTCCCTTTTGACCTTTTTCTTGAAACTAGTGGTCTTGTAAACCATCAACATTTGATGCTCTTTCTTGATTTCTACCTTCGTTGATTTCAGCATCGCGAAGAGCTCGGGAATAGTTTCCATCATCCCTTGCATATTATAGTTGATCACGAAGTTCTAGTAGCTTGGTGATAGTGACTAGAGAACTCTTTCAATCACTATATTATCTAGAAGATTAACTCCGACTTGATTCAAGCGATTGTAGTGCCCAGACATTCTCAGCACGTGCTCACTAGCTGAGCTATTCTCTTTCATCTTGTAGGCAAAGTACTTGTTAGTGGTCTCATACCTCGACACGGGCATGAGTCCCAAAAAGTAATTTCAGTTCTTGGAACATCTCATATGCTCCGTGGCATTCAAAATGTTTTTGAAGTCCCGGTTCCAAGCCGGTTAAGCATGGCGCACTAAACTATTAAGCAGTCATCATATCGAGCTTGCTAAACATTCATAACGTCTGCATGTGCTCCCACAATAGGTCTGTCACCTAGTGGTGCATCAAGGACATAATTCTTCTGTGCAGAAATGAGGATATATCGAAAATATATAGGAGCTATATCACGAGCTATCGATCTATAACATAGATATATAAATACTATCAGGACTAAGTTCATGATAAATTAAGTTCAATTAATCAAATTACTAAAGAGCTCCTGTCAGGACCGGTTTTTTTGGGATATTAATTTCCCAAAAGTGGCCCTTGTGCTCACTAGCCCCAGGATTACTGTTAGCTGATGAGACACCAACTTGTTACAGAAACTCCAAGCAAACTACAAAATATGTAGTACAAGACCATTCTGGCCTATGGGTACAACAATTGGTTTCTAGTGGTTGATGGCGGAAGCGGTTTGCGGATCATCAGCGTCTATGGGACTCCATTTCCCTCAGGAACAGCTGACCAGGATAACTCCTATCTTCGCGAGGCCGCTATCTCCGTTGCGTAGTTTCCGGGGCTGTCATCGCAACGTTCCTTTCCACGCAAGAAATCTGGCCAAGACAATAGCCAGGGACAAGCCAGTGAGTATTTTGAATGTACTCGCAAACATTTAAGAACACAAGTATAATATGGCCACTGATAATCGTGCTTTAAAATATACTATGATCACTTCGACAGTTATGAAATAAGGCTCATGATGCACGCAAGTAGATCATTTAAATAAAACATGAGTAAGCACTCTGGGTGTAGAAATGCAGAGCACCGATGTATAAAGTGATGCCTCGAAGGATAATAATATGAAGCATGCCTCAGTCGGGCGTCTGAGCGACAACACATAAAGGGCTTATAAGTAGATAAAATATCAAGCATGCCATAGTCGGGCGTCTGAGCGACACCGCATAAAGGGCTTATAAGTAAATAAAATAACAAGCATGCCATAGTCGGGATTCTGTGTGACACCACATAAAGGGCTTATAAGTAAATGAAATGACAAGCATGCCATAGTCGGGCGTCTGTGCGACACCACATAAAGGGCTTATATAAGAATTGTCACAGTGAATATCCAAGAGGTAGAACCGTCCCAAGGATACTCATAAATTTCTAATAATAAAACCGATTGGTCCACAATAATAATAATTATAATCACCATATGTCACAGATCATCACTAATCTTCTGGTTCAGTAGTTTTTCCTCCAAAGACCGACACTAAGACTGACACTTGAATCATCTCAGACTATAGTCCTTAACCATGGACACGGCTATTCGAATAGGTATAATATCTTTGCAGAGGGTGTACTCTTTACCCACTAGCAAGGGATTCCTTTAGTCCATCGGGACTAATTCCGTCCACAGTCTTTTGATTGAAAACACACCTGACCGGACACACCAGCCCAACTCACCAGTGTTTGGAATCACCCTTGACACCTGTTAAGCAAAACTCTAAGTGGGGAGGCTACAACCTCGACTAGCATGGGATCACAAAATTTATACCGCGCGCAAACTAGGGGAGCTACCCCCTTCGGCTACAACCGAAAACACCCATGCCCCGGACCGGATGACTGGCTTTAATCCAGGGCCATGGAACCCTCATCGCGGTCTCTCTGTACGGTGTGTGCTAGACAGGGGTTGACAACTTACTGAACCGTACCCTACCTACGGCAGGGACAAGTGGCAGCACCAAACGAGTATGGGGGTTACTGGAACAAGACTCGATCTATGGACGACTCAGGAGGCTTAAGTATTTCCTGCATGATTAGCTCAAGGATAACATTTCACATCCATCAGACACAACCACCACTCATCCTACCTCCCCCTGCCCCGCCGGTCATAACCGTCTCAACGAGGGACAAGCTCGTGTATACCCAAGAGAGAGACTTTCCCGGATCCTTCCCGGTTGGCATGAGAGGCATAGGAGGGTGATTGTTATCACAGGTATGTCCATTGCCAACAGCAAAAATTTTCATCTTTGCACTCAAAGCGTATGATCATATCGTCACAAACACATAACGGATACTCCATGTCACGGTGGTGTTATAACTGTATCAAACAACACACGATAATATTATGCCTGAGTTCAGAAATGCTTGCCTTCAAGGTGTGGAGAGGTGAGGTGCCCTCCAAAACTTTTGAAAGTTATATCTCCCTTCCAAATTCTTTCGGCTGTTTGCGCTTTCACTTAAAACACGTGGGCAGGGCTGGGTCGCAGACAGTGGGTCCAGGGGGCCCACTGGTCAGGTTTGACCGGTCCTCTCTCCCTCCTCGTCCTCTGCCCGAACGGAGGCGAGGCTCCGGCGATCAACGCTGGCGAACGGCGGCTCCCCGCGGGCTCCAAAGGGTCGGGATGGATCCGCAAGACCAGTGCGGTCCTCCCGGTGGTCGTTGGGTCGGCGGGGGTGGAGGGAATCACCGCCGACAAGCTCCGCGGCGGAGCAAGCTTCGGGTGAAATTGGGGTTCTGGGTTGCGGTGGATCTGGGTTG
This sequence comes from Triticum dicoccoides, assembly GCF_002162155.2. Classification (NCBI taxonomy): domain Eukaryota; kingdom Viridiplantae; phylum Streptophyta; class Magnoliopsida; order Poales; family Poaceae; genus Triticum; species Triticum dicoccoides. The sequence continues at coordinate 106,021,567 of NC_041382.1, read as the reverse complement.
CATTTGATGGGTTGGGCAGCTCCGCGGGGTTGAGGGGAGTCGAGTGGTGGCGCTAGATGGACGGGAGGGGCTCGGGTTATGACGCATGGCACTGGAACAAGGCGGAGGCCGCACTGATCGGGGACGGGGAAGAAAGCTTCCCGCCGTCGATTGCTGGCCGTGGTAACTCTAGAGAGGTGGCTTGAGGTCGCCTAAATGCTTAGTCGAGCTCGGGGTTCCCTTTTATAGGCGGCCAAGGTCGGTTCTGCGGCGGCCGTGGATAAGCTCATCGGTGACCGTCATTCTGTAGGGGCAGGGCGACGTGGCGGCGACGAGCGCTAGCGGACGCGTTTGCGGATGAGATGGAGTTGTCCCAGTGGCAGCTGGCGCGCTAGGGAGGCTCGGGCGGTGCTGCCATGGCCGGGGCCTGCTGTGGCCGGCCGCTAGTTGCCACGGCCGACCTGACGGCGGCGCTGTAGAGCTCCAGGGGTGGCTCTGTGGCGAGGGGAGGGGTCGGGGCGCGACTGGGCGAGGGGAAGGGCCAGAGTGAGCACGGGGCGTCGGCAGCGGGACGCGGTAACTCGCGTGCACGCACGTGCAAAACGCGCGCTCTGGGCGCGCCCAGAGCGTGCACGCCAAGCGTTCGGCGGAATGCCCAAGCATGCTAGGCGGCGTGGGTGGAGCTGGGGATTTGCAGGTCTAGGCTAGGGTCTCTTAGGAGATTAATGGACATGCCAGTAGGTACAGAGGGGCAAGATCACAGTGCAAAACCAAAATCATGCCAAAACTAGACATGCACACCAGGTGTTTAACAGAATGCCAAAGGCACCTAGGCAACTCTTGGGGTGGCCCAAATCTCCAGATCAGAGTCTCTTTGGATGAATAAGAGAGTGGTGAGGTTAGTTTGTCAAAAGCAGAAACTTGTCAGTTCAAGTTTGTGAGGAAATTGATTTTGGACAAAAAGGGAAAGGCACCATTGCATGAACTTAAAATCCTCCAATGAGTCCACTCTCATGGACTTAAGGGTTTAGCAGGATGGGCTATAAGTAGGAAAAGGAATCATGGGTAAAAGAACAAGATAAAAAGGGGTTGCAGTACAAACCACCAAGATGGATCAGAATGAAAAAGAGGTTGATTCACTCAATTTTTGCAAAGAACCTAAAAGGGATTTTGCATAAAGTTGCATAATATTAAATGGGTTGTAGTGCAAAATTGCCCACTGGACCAGATTTGAAAAATTGGTGTAGAGCTCAAAATATTAAATGAATGGAATATATTTTTGCATAAAAGTGATTCAAAAACATCACATGACATCTCCAAATTTTGGTGAAAATTTTAATTAAATTTATCAAGTGGTTGTAGTTCAAAGAGAGCTCCAAAACTAATGAAAAATCATTTTTAGGAATAAAGTTCAGAGAGAAATGCTTGTGCAAACAAATTCCACTGATAATAGGAATGCTTTCTTGAGAGGGTAAACAAGTCCAATAATATATTTGAAAGGTTGTCACTTGGGGTAAACTCCATAATAACCAAGGAAGAATGGTTCTGAAATCAATGGAAAATCCAGAAAATGAAAGTCTGAATTTCCTGGCAGAATTTTAGTTAATAAAACAAGGTTAAAATTTTGGGGTGTCACAACACTACCTCCCTTAAGAAAAATCTCGTCCTCGAGATTTGTTAAAAGCTGTTTTGAAAATATTTGCAATAAAATGTGGCTACAGTGAGAGGGCAATAAGTGGTGTAAAACCACAGTGTGGAACACTGGCACTGCATGGAAAATCTACGGTTAGGGGAAAACGAGAGATTTCTACACTGGATACAGTAAATTTAGAATAAATTCTAAATTTATAATACGCTGGTCGTACCCGAGAGCACAGTGCTCTCACTAGCTGACAAGTGGACCCGGGGTCTACTGTCAGTCACTTCTTCTTCCTCCGGTTCTCTCTTCTTCCTCTCTCCCGCGCTCTTTCCCGCGCTTTCTCCACCGGCGACGTCTAGCGCGTAGGGCATCTAGGCCGTACCTGCGGTAGTGCGCGGCGTGCTAGCTGCCGGTGTAGCGTGCACTCACCTCGCGGGCCAGCTTGCTGTCGGCACTGCCCGCGGATTCGCCTCCGAACACCGACGATCGGGCGACGAGCGGTGCTGGTGGACTCCGCCCACCGTACACCGAGCTCGAGCTATAAAACGGCCGAGGTGCTTCTCTCTTTTGCTTCACACCTGGCCTCGCTTCCCCTTCCCCTTCTTCCTCCTCCATTTCCGTTTACAGAAGCTAGAGATGAGGTTTTAATGGCGGAGGTGATGCCGGATTGGTACGTGATCCTGATGTGTGGAGGGCTGGCGGCATTGTTGGGGCTCTCCATGCTCTTGTGCGCGAATATCCTCGATGATTGACGTGACGCTGCTGCTCGAGTGCTGGCTCTTCGCGGCGGCGGTGATCACGAGGAGTAGGTGTGGTGTCGGGTGCTAACTGTTGTCGGTATACTGGGTAACTTGTACCCGGATGATTACCCACTAATCTCTCCTTCAGAGACTGTGGTGTACTAGGGAGATGATTCGCCAGATGCAGCACGGTTACGTGGTGTTGCAGGTAGTGTATGTGTTCGAGTGGTTGTGGTTGTGAGTCTGCTACCCTCGTGCTGCGTGAATAAAAAATCCATGTCGTGAGGAGATATATGCTGCAGCAACTCAGGGAAAAGAAATCTCACTCCTGGATTTTTTGCAAGAGAAAATTAGTTAATCAAAATTTAAAGCAGCAAAAACTACTCACCACAATTGAAACCAAATATTTATCTCAACGCATAAGAATTAAAATAACACGCATGAGTTACAACACTTAGCTAAATGCTGGAATAAAAGAACAAGGCAGTGACGTCTAGAACGAAAATGGCAACTAGACGGGGTCCCGAGAAAACGTCTCTGGTACTAGGGCACACTCTTCTTCTATCGGGGAAAGCGGGTTGATCAGTCGATGAACGCGTCTCTCCTGGCCGGGCCTTAGTGGTCTGCCGATGGCGATATGAGGATCTAAATCAGCGAGGCTCTGGAGATAACCCATCACTCGCAGGGTCAAACGCTCTTGAGCGATGACATACTGGACAAGGTTGGCCAGTACTGGGTCCCTCTCAATCCTTCCACCGGGAAAAGATACTACTTCCCCGGGTGCTGCACGGCTCGGAAAGTAATAATATCCTAGTTCGCTGGCATAGGGTACCGCGAATCGAAGGCGAACAAGCACTTCGTGTGCAGCCACTTCTATGGCCATCTGCGGAGTCGGCATAGATTTCCCTAGGAAGGAGACTTCCGTTGGGTCTTGGTTTGCGTCTACGGGAGGGATGTGTACTGCTGCCCAATATTTCGAGGTGGAAGAGGTGATCCTCGATTTGAGCAGCTCGTACTGGGGTGGCTGGGTAGAACCCATGGTACTGCAGGTAAAGTCCCACAATATTTTAACAAAACTACCCGGGGTTGCATCTGGGGTTCTCAGATAAATGCTGGGGTTCGGCATGGCAAGAAATGGTTGTGAGGGTTGCGCACAAGATTGAGAGGTACTCGGAAAGGTCACGAGGTGGTTATTTATATAGCCTCCAGGCTGGGTTGTTCACCGCGGTGAGGGGCACTAGCTTGCTAGTTCTACTCTCATGGGGGTCGGGGTCAAAGCCACAGATACACACATCTCCCAAAAGTGACGTGTTACTGTGGGTGCCGTCGGGGTTTGTTTTGGTAGCTACGCCCGGAATAAAAATGCAGCCGTACACCAACGCACTCATGCATGGCCACTATTCAAAATAAGGATGCACAAGCAGGTAGCCCTCTAGTATGGTGATACATGATCACACAATTATAGGGCGTGGGGTATACTAAGACTTGGTACTACTCGAGTGACTTAGTCTACCTCGTTCATATCTAAGCGGGCGTGCCTTGCGGCTGTCAAGTTTTCTCCATAGGCTTCACCGTCGGAGTTAGCTGCAGGGGGTTGCGGAATGGCAGGGTCAGCGTAGTGATGATGACCATCGCGGGGATTGTTGGCCACAATCCCGTTGGAGTGTGTTCCCAAAAGGTGACGAAGCACTTCTGGGGTCATCTAAGCACCTTGGTTGATGGCTGGGGCTGACCTCAAGGTCTCGAGCGGTTGTCCGAACAGCACGACTGGATTGTCGGCGTCGGGCTCATCTTCTCTTCTTGCTGGGGGTCGGCGGATCAGTTCTCCGCGAGTTGCGATCAGATCCAGGGTGATTTGATCGAACAGTCCCTCTAGTGCACTTACATAGCGCACCAGATGCAATAATGCAGGATCCGTCTCATGATCTACGTTGGCAACTTGCGGTGGTCTACCATACCCGTCACGGCTGGGGTAGTAGTAGAAGGAGCGATAGTTAACACGGGGCGACAAGTGCCGGAGTTGAACTATAGCTTCTCGAGCAGCTAATTGGATGGCTTGTGGCTCAAAGGAAGTTGTCCTTCCGATGAACCTGTAGGGGTGTTCTGGTGATAAACCCCTACCATAGATGTCCACAGTGGCCCAAAATTGACGGCTCTCACCGCTCATGGACCCTTGGTACACAACATATTCTGGGGGCTCTTCTAATGCAAAGGCACGGCGGGTGAGGTTTGCTAGCACGGTCACAAAACCTCCAAGGTTGGTTGCTATGGTCTCATTGTGGACAATGGGGCCGGGCATTATGGCTTGGTGTGGGGTAGAGGCTATGTTGTGCTGGTTTGAGGCCAGCGTGCCCTTTTATAGAAAAAGGGAACAGAGTCATCCTTCGCACGCTTGCGACAAAGACTATTTAGGGGCTGGTCACTGGCGTGTGACTGGCAGGTTAGGCTGATAGGTTGGGCACCGACTGCCAAAAGGTGTCGGGTCACTGTGTGGCTATCTTACGCGAGAAGCTTGGCCGGGGTGTGGTTAAGGTCTGGTGGGTTGGTTTACCTAGGTTTTTCGACCTGGCTAAGATAGGATTAGCCAATGGTCAGCCTGGCTCTGATACCAAGTTTGTCAGGACCAGTTTTTTTTGGGATATTAATTTCCTAAAAGCGGCCCTTGTGCTCACCAGCCCCAGGATTACTGTTAGCTGATGAGACACCAACTTGTTATAGAAACTCCAAGCAAACTACAAAATATGTAGTACAAGACCATTCTGGCCTATGGGTACAACAATTGGTTTCTAGTGGTTGATGGCGGAAGCGGTTTGCAGATCATCAACGTCTATGGGACTCCATTTCCCTCAGGAACAGCTGACCAGGATAACTCCTATCTTCACGAGGCCGCTATCTCCATTGCGTAGGTTCCGGGGCTGTCATCGCAACGCTCCTTTCCACGCAAGAAATCTGGCCAAGACAATAGCCAGGGACAAGCCAGTGAGTACTTTGAATGTACTCGCAAACATTTAAGAACACAGGTATAATATGGCCACTGATAATCGTGCTTGAAAATATACTATGATCACTTTGACAGTTATGAAATAAGGCTCATGATGGACGCAAGTAGATCATTTAAATAAAACATGAGTAAGCAATCAGGGTGTAGAAATGCAGAGCACCGATCGTGTGTCTGAAGCGACGCCTCGAAGGATAATAAAATGAAGCATGCCTCAGTCGGGCGTCTGAGCGACACCACATAAATGGCTTATATGTAGATAAAATATCAAGCATGCCACAATCGGGCGTCTGAGCGACACCGCATAAAGGGCTTATAAGTAAATAAAATAACAAGCATGCCACAGTCGGGCGTCTGTGCGACACCACATAAAGGGCTTATAAGTAAATGAAATGACAAGCATGCCACAGTCGGGCGTCTGTGCGACACCACATAAAGAGCTTATATAAGAATAGTCACAGTGAATATCCTGGAGGTAGAACCGTCCCAGGGATACTCATAAATTTCAAATAATAAAACCGATTAGTCCACAATAATAATAATCATAATCATCATATGTCACAGATCATCACTAATGTTCTGGTTCAGTAATTTTTTCCTCCGAAGACCGACACTAAGACCGACACTTGACCCATCCCGGACTGTAGTCCTTCACCATGGACACGGCTATTCGAATAGGTATAATATCTCTGCAGAGGGTGTACTCTTTAGCCACTAGCAACGGATTCCTTTAGTCCATCGGGACTAATTCCGTCCACGATCTTTTGATTGAAAACACACCTGTCCGCACAAACCAGCCCAACTCACCAGTGTCTGGAATCACCCTTGACACCTGTTAAGCAAAACTCTAAGTGGGGAGGCTACAACCTCGACTCACATGGGATCAAAAAAATTATATCGCGCTCATACTGGGGGAGCTACCCCCTTCGGCTGCAATCAAAAACACCCATGCCCCCGGACCGGATGACTGGCTTTAATCCAGGGCCATGGAACCCTCATCACGGTCTCTCTGTATGGTGTGTGCTAGACAGGGGTTGGCAACTTACTGAACCATACCCTACCTACGGCAGGGACAAGTGGCAGCACAAAATGAGTATGGGGGTTACTGGAACAAGACTCGATCTACGGCTGACTCAGGAGGCTTAAGTATTTCCTGCATGATTAGCACAGGGATAATATTTCACATCCATCAGACACAACCACCAGTCATCATACCTCCCCCTGCCCCGCCGGTCATAAACGTCTCGACGAGGGACAAGCTCGTGTCTACCCAAGACAAAGACTTTCCTAGATCCTTCCCGGTTGGCATGAGAGGCATATGAGGGTGATTGCTATCACAAGTATGTCCATTGCGAATAGCAAAAAATTTCATTTTTGCACTCAAAGCATATAATCATATCGTCACAAACACATAACGGATACTCCGTGTCACGGTGGTGTTATAACTGTATCAAACAACACACAATAATATTATGCCTGAGTTCAGAAATGCTTGCCTTCAAGGTGTGGAGAGGTGAGGTGCCCTCCAAAACTTTTGAAAGTTCTATCTCCCTTCCAAATTCTTTCGGCTATTTGCGTTTTCACTTAAAACATGCGAGCGGGGCTGGGTCGCTGACAGTGGGTCTAGGGGGCCCACTGGTCAGGTTTGACCAGTCCTCTCTCCCTCCTCTTCCTATGCCCGAACGGAGGCGTGGCTCCAGCGATCAACGCTGGTGAACGGCGGCTCCCCGCGGGCTCCTGAGGGTCGGGATGGATCCGCAAGACCGGTGCGGTCCTCCCGGTGGTCGTTGGGTCGGCGGGGTTGGAGGGAATCGCCGGCGACGAGCTCCGCGGCGGAGGAAGCTTCGGGTGAAATTGGGGTTCTGGGTTGCGGTGGCTCTGGGTTGCGTTTGAGGGGTTGGGCAGCTCCGCGAGGTTGAGGGGAGTCGAGTGGTGGCGCTAGATGGACGGGAGGGGCTCGGGTTGTGACGCACGGCACCGGAACGAGGCGGAGGCCGCACTGATCGGAGATGGGGAAGAAAGCTTCTCGCCGTCGATTGCTGGCCGTGGTAACTCAATAGAGGTGGCATGAGGTCGCCTGAATGCTTAGTCGAGCTCGGCGTTCCCTTTTATAGGCGGCCAAGGTCAGTTCTGCGGCGGCCGTGGATAAGCTCGTCGGTGACCGTCATTCAGTAGGGGCAGGGCGACGTGGCGGCGACGAGCGCTAGCGGACGCGTTTGCGGATGAGATCGAGTTGTCCCAGTGGCAGCTGGCACGCTGGGGAGGCTCGGGCGGTGCTGCTATGGCCGGGGCCTGCTGTGGCCGGCCGCTAGTTGCCACGGCCGACCTGACGGCGGCGCTGTAGAGCTCCAGGGGCGGCTCTGCAGCGAGGGGAGGGGTCGGGGTGTCGACTGGGCGAGGGGAAGGGCCAGAGTGAGCGCGGGGCATCAGCAGCGGGACGCGGCGACTCGCGTGCACGCACGTGCAAAACGCGCGCTCTGGTCGCGCCTATTGCGTGCACGCCAAGCGTTCGGCGAAATGCCCGAGCATGCTAGGCGGCGTGGGTGGAGCTGGGGATTTGCAGGTCTAGGCTAGGGTCTCTTAGGAGATTAATGGACATGCCAGTAGGTACAGAGGGGCAAGATCACAGTGCAAAACCAAAATCATGCCAAAACTGGACATGCACACCAGGTGTTTGACAAAATGCCAAAGGCACCTAGGCAACTCTTGGGGTGGCCGAAATCTGCAGATCAGAGTCTCTTTGGATGAATAAGAGAGTTGTCGGGTGGTAGGTGCGACATATGCCAATGGGTGGCTTATCATTGTGGGAGCCAGTAAGACGTCGCCGGTGCCTGGAAATGGGATGAGGCGAAGACATGCACGCCGGCGAATCTTACCCAGCTTCGGGGCTCTCCGTGGAGATAACACCCCTACTGCTGCTCTGCGGGGTCTCCGCATGATCACTAGATGGACAAGTAGCTACGCAATGCTCCTTGAGCTATTCTGTGGGAGGAGGAAGAAGGGCACGGCTAGCTTGCTTCTTCTCCTTGTGTGGTGTCTAGAACTAGCAGGGGTCGAACCCTTTGCATGGGTGCCCCGGGGGGTTTATATAGGCCTACCCCCCGGGGGTACAATGGTAAACCGACTGGGCACGGGGCCCAGCCGTCTGTGACTGCGCTCGCCGGCTTCTGCGCCGACTGCTGGGGCCCGCCGGCTGGTCGGTCCCGCCGGCTACCAACTCCTTGGCAACAGGCAGGCCCCACTACCAAGGGTCTTGTCGATGGCTGGTTACTGTTGCCTCAACCTGATGACGAGGGCTTCGTCGAGGTAAGCGTGGCTATAGTGCCGCCGCCCGGTGGGCGATCGCTGTAGCCTCACCACGTCTTGTCTTCTTAATGGGGCGTCTCCTTCGAGGGAGGCGGCAAGCCGACTGCGGGGAGCCGGCTCTGTCTTGGGCCGACTGGGGGAGGCGTGGCCGCCTTCGGGTATCTCTCTGCCTGAAGGGACCTGCCGCCCGTGGGCCGTACTGGCAGGCCGTCGTGGATGACATCAGGGTCAACGTGGCAATAGTGCTGCGCCGGACGGGTCATGGTCACCCGTACGGCACACTGTGCCGGTCGTGCTCCGGGATTTGGGGGTGGCAGGCTTTACTGTAGCCACGCCCCGTCTCGTCTCCGCTAGGTGGATGTAAACTTTGAGGGTACGGTCTCGACCGCTTTACGGGAGCCAGCTTCTTGGAGTCGGCCTCCTCACGCCCGACTTCTCGAAGTCGGCCCTCCCATGGCTTTCGTCATGAGGGCTAAAGTCGGACCGCCTTCCGAAAGCCGGCCTGGGTGGCAGCCAGCAAGGGGAAGGCGGCTCCATGTCTTGGATTCTTGAGAACCGGACGGGCTCGTAATTTTTTCAGAAGGGCCAGGGGAAGCCGGCTAGGCTACCCATGGCTATTTACTCCGACAGTAGTCCCTGAAGCTGAGCGAGCTTCGAGGCTGATAAGGGGAAGAGAAGCTTGGTCAGCTTCCTATCCTGCGGGGCCGGCTTTGCTTGTGCGCGCCGACTTTAGAGAGCTCCGGTTCTCGTAGGCAGGAACGCGGGCCACGTGGCGAGGAAATCCTGCCAACGCACGCGCGTGACGGGACGTCGCCGCAGGCCCGGGCCCGCCACTCGCAGGCCTCGGTCCGAGCGCGGATCTTCCGTGGCCCACATGGACCGCACGCCTTCCCAGGGCGGTTTTATTCCGCCATCAAGGCACAGTAATTGTGAGACGTGGGGGAGTGGGCACGATCGATCCCCACGTTTCCCCACGCTGCGCCTCCTCGGCTCCGCCGCGTGAGCCTATAAGTAGGGGGATGAGGGGGAGCGACAGAGGTTCGCACACCCTCTCTCGCTCCGCCCCTTCTCGTCCTCCTTTCTTCCTCTCGTTGCCACCGCAGCCTCCCGTCTCAGCGCCACCGCGCCGCCAGATCGTCTTGATCCCATGGCACTGTCGAGCTCGTGGGATGGCTCTAACGTCCATGAGGACCATGTTGAGTTCCTCCGCCAGACTCGGCGCCTGCCCGGCGCCAACCTCGTGCGGGTCCGCCTAGCACCGGAGACGGAGATCTCGCCGGCACCGGAGGAGGGCGAGCGGGTCGTCTTCCGCTCGCACTTCCTTTGTGGCTTCGGCCTTCCGGTGAGCGGATTCCTGCGCCCCTTCCTCGAGTTCTACAATCTTCAGCCGCATCACCTCACGCCCAACGCGGTGATGCTGCTGTCGGCCTTCGTCTCTCTCTGCGAAGGTTTATTGGGGCTGCTCCCCACGCTGGAGCTCTGGGGGGAATTCTTCCAGAGCAAACTCGGCACCGTCGTCGCAGGCGTGCCCGCCCCCTGCGGGGCCTTCATCGCCATGAGGAGGGTGGGCGAGAACAACCCGTTCCTGCCCATCCCCCTGATCCAGTCGGTGAAGATCTGGCAGAAGTCGTACTTCTACGTGAAGAACGTCGCCCAGCAAGGAGACCACGTCAACCTGGCGGCTTACGTAGCCGGCCCGCCGGCTGGGAGGCAGCCCTCAAGGAGTTTCCAGTCCCGGTCACTGTCTCAGGACAGGAACGCTGCCGTCTCCCGGCTTCGGGTGATGATCCAGTCAGAAGGCCTGAGCGGGGCCGACTTGGTGGCCGCCTTCATGGAGCGCCGGATATCTCCTCTCCAAAGCCGGCCCCACATGATGTGCCAGATGAGCGGCCGCTTCGACCCAAGGCGGCTAAGCACCAGGGAGATGCCTCGCGTGGAGGTGTCATATATGGTAAATTATATCTCCAATTGCAAGCTCGCCGAGGACTGGCGATACGGCAAGGTGTCGTATTCTCGCGCCAACCCCCCGCCCGTGGTAAGCTTTCCTCTCTTTGTTCTTTTTGTTGGTAGCCGGCTTTATGATGGCCGGCTTCTGATCGGTCGGTTCTTCTTAGCAGAACCCCCTTCTTCCGCCGACAACCGGGGCAGCAGGGATAGAACGCCAGTACGTCGCCGACCGCAGGTGGACGACGTCGACGACCCGGATTTGGGGGCAGCCGCCATGGAAGACACTGTCGTGGGGGACGACGCCGAGCCCGGAGGCACAAGGCTCACCGCCAGCTTCGAGGACTGGCCGGATGACGCCGAAACCGAAGTCGCCCCTCGTCGCCAGCCGGCGGCCAACCATCAGGGCGCGGGCTCGTCCACCGTGCCGGCTGCCAGCGGCGGCGCACAGAAGCGCCGGGCCGCGTCAATCCTCTTTGGCAGTCGGCCGAAGAAGTCCAAAGCCTCCATCGCGGCGACAAAACAAGATGAGGCGGCCGCGAAGGCGGCCCGCTTCCGCAAGGCGGTGAAGCAGCCTCAGGCTGTCTCAGCGTAAGTCGACGATTGCCTGGTCGCATGCTCTTCATCATTCTCTTCTTGTTCGAACATTCTTCTTAACTTTTTCCCGCTTGCTGGACAGGGCGCCGCTTTCCCTTGAGCGGGGTTCGGGCGGCTCCGTAGTTGGGCCGACTGGAGGGTCTTCGGGCTCCCGCCACGTGGACCCCCGCGCCGACCTCAGGGCGGCCACAGAGCAGAACGCCCGTGAGGCGCGGGAGGAGCGCGAGGCGGCGGAAAAAGCGGCCTCCCAGGCAGCGAGGGAGCAGGCTGACGCGGCAGCCAAGGCCCAGGCGGAGGCGGCGACCACGGAGACGGAGGCGGAGGGTTCGCGTAACCAGCCTCCGCTGCTCGCCATTACCCTCCGAGCCGTGTCCCCTGACACCCCATTGCCCCTGGCAGAGGAAATCGTCCAAGACCCGCCGTTGATGGAGAGGAGGGAGGACCTCGTGGTCCTCGGCGGGAGAGCGTCGCCGGCAGCGCCAACCGAAGCGGGCCAAGGCGGCCAATCATCAGTGGCGCCAGAGGAGCCTGCCGCGGGTGAGCCGGAGGACGGAGCCGGCTTCGAGGTGCAGTCGGTGACGCGTCGACGCTCAGGGGGAGGCGCCGCTCCACCGGAGTCGCGCCGAGTTGTGGGCGCCGGCCAGTCGGTTGAGGCTCTGGAGGTGGCCAGCACCGCCTCGTCCGAGTGGACTCCCAGCGGGGGGACTGGCGAGCTGAATGCGGCGGCTCAAGAGGTCTGGAGCCGGCTTCAAGCTCAGGCCGCCCTACTGTAGCAGTACACCCAGGAGTTCCTGTCGATGCGGGCCGTCATCCGGGTGAGTTTTTCATTCTTGGCCGCTTTGGTCTCTTGATTTCTTCTGTGGGGGCGCGTCAGCACACCCACTGGGTGTAGTCCCCGAGATTCGGGCCGACTGCTGCGCAGTCGGGTCGGATCTTTCTTGACGACTACCTTATTTTTGCTTCCTGTCTGAACTTGCAGGAATATCATAACTCCCGTGCTGCCGCCTTCAACTCCCAGGCTCAGGAGTTAGGTCGGAAGACCGACGACCTGGCAAACAGCCGAAGTAAGTGCTTGATCTTGTCTTTCTCCTGTGGGGGCGCGTCAGCGCACCCACTGGGTGTAGTCCCCGAGATTCGGGCCGACTGCTGAGCAGTCGGGTCGGATCTTTCTTGACGACTTTTTCCTTATTGGTTTTCTCTTGTCTTTCGTGCTTTCAGGGGCCAACGCCGACTTGAGGAGGGAGCTCGGCGAAGCGCAGGCCGCCCTTCGTACCAAGGATGCTGAGTATGCTGCCTTGGTCCAGGAGCGTGACCGCCTGGCCAAGAAGCTGGCTGACCAAGAGAAAAGCCACAAGGCGGCCCTGCAGAAAGCGCGGGATAGTGAGGCCGCCCTGAAGGCAGAGTTTGAGACCGAGGCGGCGAGCTGGGCTGAGACTCGGCGAGCACTGGATGAAGCCTTCGGCCGCATTGAGGACTTGATCAACAGTAAGCCGCCTTCCTCGCTCCTCTCCTGCCCCTTGGCGCCTGGTTTTTGGCCTAACTTGTGCTGCTGCCTGCTTTCTTGTGCAGACTACTTTCCCAGCGACTCCACCTTTGCGGCCCAAAGCATCGAGGCCCATCGCGAGGTGCGCCGTCAGGCGGGGGCTAACATCGCGCCGGACGCGAACCGGACGCTTGAGGAGCAGCTCTTGGCTGTCGAGGCGTGGTTGCAGCCGGCTCATCGGATGCTTCGCCGGCTCCAACATGCTGGGGCGCAGTTGTTGGCCGCCCTTTGGCCCGGCGAGACGATCCCCCGCACCCCAAGCCGGACTGCCGACTGGCTGGAGGTCGTAGTCGGTCGCTTTGAAGATTGGAAGGCGTCGGCGCCCCGTCTTGGAGCCGGGCGGGCATTGGAGTTTGTTCAAGCTTGGTACCCAGGGTTGAACCTGGACCAGCTGCGCACTTGGCGGCTGGAGGCCAACGCGGAGCTGGAGGAGGTGCGGCCGACTATCGCCCAGCGTGCTTCGACGATCGCCGAGTGCACCGACATTAGCGTTTTTGCACCTGAAATCAATGATGACGACGTTGCCCAGCCGGAGGAGTGGTTCGGGCTGAACCCGGCGGTGTGCGAAGACTCGGCAGAGGAGATCGCCTCCAGCGATGAGGGCGAGGATGACGAAGAAGAGGACGGCGAAGACATCGAGCCGGCTAGTGGAACAACCGGCTGGCCTCAAGATGACCGTGCCTCCAGCAACGAGGCGCGTGGAAGCGCCCTCTGCGGGAGGCGGTGATCAAGCCGAGGTCCGCCAGCCGGCCGCTCCTTCAGCCGGCACAACTGTCTCGGCCGACCAGCCCGGCTCGTCGGTCGCTCTGCCGGCTTGACCTGCCATCCTTATTTTTCCTGCTTGTTGCCTTTCGAACAATCTTTATTAAGCTTTCGCAGTTCCAGCCACTGGGGGTGTATCCAAACTATGTTGAATGCTGGCCTCTCGGAGGTCTTTTATGTAAATATTATTATTTGCATGTTTGGTTTCCATTCGCGTATGCTTTTTATCCTTAGGCTTTTTCCTTTGCCGCCTTCCCTCTTTGGGGAGGCAAGTACTCGAGCTTTCTTGGATTAAAGTGAAGTAAATGGAAACCGGCCGGCCGGCTACTCTAGTAGTCGGTCGGTGGTAGGCGGCAAACCGGCTTTCGTTATATTAGTCCGATGGTCCCTGGCCATTTTTTGTGTGGGCATCCTTTCCTGCTTTTGACTCTTGCCAGCCGGACAGCCGGTTCTTCGAACTGCGACTTTGGCAAGAGCTAAGCCTGGGTGTCGTCACACTACTTGTCTGACCGCGGGTAGGACTTCTAATATAACTCCAGTCGGCCAGTCCCCGGGCCGACTAGTCGAACCCGGTGCCGGACGGAACAAGTAAATGAAATGACAAGGTCATAAGCATGATACTTTTCATTCATAGATAAAAGATGGCAGTCCCCGAGCTCTCCTCGGGGGCCCTATTGTCTCGCACTTAGTACAAAAGTTAGCGTGATACATACTGCATTTCAGCTGTAAAATCTTCGAAGGAGGTTGGCGTTCCATGGTCGTTCCAACTCCTTGCCGGAGTCGTCTCTCTTTCGTGCCTTCGGCTTCTGCGCGTCGATCAGGTAGTAGGAGTCGTTGCCTAGGGCTCTGCTGATGACGAAGGGGCCCTCCCAAGGTGCCGAGAGCTTGTGCTGGCCGGCTGTTCGCTGGATCAGCCGGAGCACAAGATCGCCCTCTTGGAAGGATCTTGGCTTGACCTTCCGGCTATGGTAGCGGCGCAGGCCCTGCTGATAGATGGCGGACCGGCTGAGGGCTAACAGCCGGCTTTCTTCTAGCAGGTCGACGCCGTCTTCTCGTGCTTCCTTGGCCTCCGCTTCCGTGTACATGGTTACTCGAGGCGAGTCGAACTCGATGTCAGTTGGGATGACCGCCTCAGCGCCATACACGAGGAAGAAAGGAGTGAAGCCGGTTGACTTGTTTGGTGTAGTGCGCAGGCTCTAGAGGACAGACGGCAGCTCATCGAGCCAACAACCGGCTGAACGCTCCAGTGGTACGACCAGTCGGGGCTTGATGCCGGAGAGGATGAGGCCGTTGGCTCGCTCGACCTGGCCGTTTGACTGCGGGTGGGCGACGGACGCTAAGTCCAGCCGGATACCTTGGGCTGCGCAGAAACGTGCCAAGGCTCCTTTGGCAAAATTCGTGCCATTATCGGTGATGATGCTGTGTGGCACGCCATACCGAGTTGTTATGTCTGCGATGAATGTCACACCCTAGCTAGTCATGCATTAGAGTGTTGCATCATGTTTACTCTTTCATCAGAAACTTGAAATGGGGATTTGTGAAACCCTCAGAATCATTTCTGAAAATGATCCAAATAAAAATTTCTCCAAAAAGGTCCAAGAAAATGCTCATGTTGCTCTCTGAAAATATTGGACAGAGATGAAAATCAAACCAATATTTTTAAGAGCTCATAGGTATTTATTTTGGGCATTTGGAATTAATGCATAAATATTTGCATTGGAAATATATTAGTTATATATATTAATATATGTCCAAAAACTATGCCACCTGTTGGGGAGCTCTGGAATAATATATCTAGCTCCTGCAAAAATTGGCATAAGGTTATAAAATGATTTAATATTTTATTTAAATCAAAACAAATGTCAGAAATTAGAAAAACAAAAATAAATAAAAGGAGGAGCTTACCTGGGCTCCTCCCTGTCCGGCCCAGCCAGCTGGCCGGCCCAGCCAGCAGGCGGCCTAGCCCGCCTCCCTCCTCTGTCGTCTTCGTCCTCGACAGAGGGAGGGGAGTGTGCTCGGCGCGCGCGCGCGCCATCGCGCCACGCCACCTCCCTCCCTGCCTGCCTGCCCCTACCCTCCTCGTCTGGATGCCCCGGAACGACGCCACGCCCTCCCCCTGCTCTCTCTCACTCTCCCTTGGTTCTTCCCCTCCTCTCCCTCGCTCTCCCTCTCCCGTGTCCGAACGCCACCATCGCCGCCGTTCGCCATAGCAGCCGCCACCGGCCACCCCTCGCCCCTCCGCTGAGCTCAGGAGCTCCGCCGCGACCCCCTCTTCCTCCCCACCAAGCCAAGCCCCTCGGGAAGCTCTGCATCGCCTCCACGCCATCGTCTTCGTCCTCGACCGCCGCCGATGGTCGCCGTCGATTCGCCGCCGTTCGTGCTTCCCCGAGCTCGCTGACCCTTCCTGGATGATCCCCGTGAGCCCCTGCTTCGTTTCCCCCTAACCCCATGTTCGATTTCGAGCTCTAGCCGCCCCTCTACCGGAGCCGAGACGCTCCGCCGCACGGGCTCGTCGCCGGCGAAGCCCCGGTGACCATTTGGTCACGGGCGTGCACCCGTTGTGCTTGCCGCGACCCATAGAGCCCCTCCAGCGCCTCAGCTCCCTCGCCTGCGAGCAGCAGCGCCGATTCCGACCGCACCCGAACTCCGGCCGCCGCTCACGAGCTCGCCGTTGTCGATACCGGCCACCACAGGCACGGCCACCACCACCGTTCGACGCGCGGGAGCAAGGGCTCTCCAACGAGCCCAAGCACGGCCTCGCCCGTGCCCTGCAGCGCGTTTCCGTATCGCGCCGCCGTCTCGGGCCTCGCCGGCGTCATGTCGCCGGTGGGTTTGACCTGTTCGACCTGGGGTTTGACCCCCCCAGAGTCACTGACGCGTGGGCCCCGTCGGCCAGGTGGTTAGATTAGTGCTAATCACCGCTTAATTAACCCCCCCTGACACTGACCAGTGGGCCCTAGTGCCACTAATTCTTAATTAGAATTAAACTAACCCTGTTAAACCCCCCTGTCACTGACCTGTGGACCCCACCCGTCAGGTTTGACCCCAGCCAGCCGCAGTTGACCACTGACGTCATGCTGACGTCATGCTGGCGCAATATCTATATTTCTGGATTTAATTAAATCAGGAAATTCCAGAATATTATTTAAACTTCAAAAATTCATAACTTTTATTCTGTAACTCCAAATCAGGCAAATTATATATGAAAAATGATCAGAAAAATCCAATCTATCCATCTGTACTATTTTCATGCATGATCAAACAAGTTAAATTGATGTTTAAAGCAGAACAAGGAAAACACTTTAAAAGGCCATGCTTGAGTTTGAAATTTGAATCTTTGATTCAAATTGGTTCAAACCCTTCTGGTTTTAGTTGCATTAGCCCAACACACTCATGTTGCCATGTTTCATGCATGCATCATATTGTTGCACATTGTTTGGTGATGGTTGTGTATCGGTGTCCTTTGCGACAGGTTCTGCCTCCGAGGAGTACCGTGATTACCCTAACGAAGAACCGTATCAGTGCATCGAACCATCAGGCAAGCAACCAACCATTTGATCATATTGATACAATCCCATGTTCTCGCTCCTGCTCTCTTTTACTGCGTTAAGACAACGCGTTTCAAATTGCTGTGTGCTACGGTAGTTGAACCCACTTCCTCTGCATGACCTGTCATTGCCACAGTAACTAGATGAAACCCACTAGCATGTGTAGGAGTTGTATGAACCATATGTATGTGTTGTTCCTACCTTGCTATGCCTGCTATGCTTAGAGTCGTGTCAGGTCTGGTTCATCTGGGTGATGGGCTAGAGTGAAATGATTATGTCGGTAATGAGAGTGGTGTGGTGAACACGATTTGGTAAAGGTATCGATGAGAGGCCATGTAGGAGTACATGGTGGGTTGTTTCATTGAAGCCGACCTTAAGCACTGAGATCTGTATGTGTGATTTAAGATACAGCTACTACCATGCATTGGGCCCTGAAATATGACCCCGCTCGACTTCTTATTCACCCTAGCTCTCTGTCCAGGAGTTGCAAGTAGTTTCTGGTGTTTGTAGCCTACTGGAGGCCGTGGACAGCGCTGACCGTAGGGGTGGGCTGTGATGCGCTAGGTACGTGGCACGGTGTACCGAATACCTGTTAGGTATCTCGGGAACCCTGTTCACATCGTTCGGGGCCGTATGGGAAACCTCGGCCGGACTCCCTGCGGATGGAACCTGAATAGGCGATAAACCTGGACTAGAGGCTTAAGTGTTTAGGTAGGTCGTGGTCTACACCCACGTCGGCTTTCGCTTGAAGTCTGCCGAGCACATGTCGTGTGCAGACGCTAAGTGGTGGAAACATGTATGAAGAAGTACACCCCTGCAGGGTTATCATGATCTATTCGAATAGCCGCGTCCGCGGTAAAGGACTACTTGGTTGCCTATACAGTTCATAGACAAGTAAATGGAAACTGCTAAAATTCTCAAGATAAGTGTGAGTGCCGAGGATGGCTCTTCCGTAGGAAGACGGAGGCGGATCCTCGGTAGTGTATTGAAGTGTTGAGTAGTGGACTTGTGTGCGCAAAACCATTTCAAGTTGAAGTATCGTAGGATAGTCTAGCCAAGAGTCAAAGGTGGCTTGCTGCAATAACTCCACCAACCCTTCTTGATAATATGCATGTATGTAGGATCTGATGTAAGTCTTGCTGAGTACCTTTGTACTCATGTTGCTATAATTTACATTTTACAGAAGACGCTGCAACCCCTTCTGATGGGTTCTATGTAGACGTTGACATCAACGAGTAGGCTAAAGGCCCAGGTGGTGACCCTGAGCTTGTGAAGGACCACGTAGTATAGCTAGGCTTTCCAAGCCTCCTTTATTTTACTAGTTGTCTGTACACAGACAAGTTACTTCCGCTGCTGGTTTGTATGACTGTATGACTTGAATGTTGGGTCGTGAGACCCGTACCTTTGTGTATGTTATGTATGGCTCTCTGAGCCTTAAATAAAGTACTTGTGTCATAGAGTCATGTTGTGATGCTTCGTTGTATTTGCACATATCGAGCATATTGTGTGTATGATTGAAATGCTTGGTATGTGTGGGATCTGACTATCTAGTTGTTTACCTTTAGTAGCCTCTCTTACCGGGAAATGTCTCCTAGTGTTACCGCTGAGCCATGGTAGCTTGCTACTGCTCTGGAACACTTAGGCTGGCCGGCATGTGTCCTTCTTCGTTCCCGTGTCTGTCCCTTCGGGGAAATGTCACGCATTGAGTACCGGAGTCCTGTTAGCCCGCTACAGCCCGGTTTACCGGAGTCCTGCTAGCCCAGTGCTACAGCCCGGACCCACTTGCTGATGACCGACACGTTCGAAGCTGGGTCATGGATGCCTGTCCCTGTAAGTTTGTGCCACTTTGGGTTTACGACTATTCATGTCAGCCCGGGCTCCTTATCATATGGATGCTAGCGACACTATCATATACGTGAGCCAAAAGGTGCAAACGGTCCCGGGCAAAGGTAAGGCGACACCCGTGGGGATACCGTGCGTGAGGCCGCAAAGTGATATGAGGTGTTACCGTCTAGATCGATGTGACATCGAGTCGGGGTCCTGACAGCGTTGGTATCAGAGCCGGACTGCCTGTAGGTTCTCCAAGCCAAACTGGTCGATGTTGAGTCTAGAAATTCTTTAGTTATATGTAGGGGAATTGTTTGTGGGTTGGAACGTAAGGCTCTTTTTACTCCTTTATCTTATGACATTCTGATATGAGTCAGTCCATTCTTCCACCGGGGGTTAAGGAATTAGGATCTATTCTCTCTATCAGGATCACGTGTTACTAATCAGTAGTACCTTATAGGTATGATGGATACAAGCCTAGTTCAGTTCTTCTACCATATTATGTTGCTAGGATGGACTCAGAATTTGATATGATGATGTTGAGTGTGTATGAAATCCTTTGTCAAATGTCTCAAAATCCTTCTTGAGCATTTACAGCTGTTATGCTACCGAAATTTTGCTAGAAATGCTAATGCCTTTGCATTATGATTGTGCTTTCAGATGGCCACTCGCGACCTCAATCAAGTGGTTCGCCTGACTCGATGCCTAGATGTACCCGGCCATACTGCCAAGTTGGTCAGGGTAATGACTGAGGCTGGATACCGCTGGTATCCTGAGTACACGGTCGAAGAGCAATTTCGGGACTTCAATCAAAGCCAGTATCTCTGCACTGTCAGGATATTTCCATCTTATCCTGGATCCACCGAGCCCCTTCACTGCTCCTATGGACTCGGGGTTACTATTGAGATGGCTGTGCAGGACGCCGCCTACTCTATGATGACCATCATGCGAGTCAGATCTGGACTATTTCAGGACTCTGATTTCCGGTATATGCCAGGATCACTTCCGGGAGCACAAGGGTATCTCCAGGCTATCTATGCTGACCCCACCCAGGAGGATTCACGGACTCGCACCACTGCTGAGATGCTCGAGGATAAGGACCGTGAAAATCGGGCCTTGAGGTTAGAGCTCTTCAATACCCGTGCTGACCACTGGGCCACCTTGACTCGGTTCGCACCGGCGGTGCAAGCTGGATATTCGGATATGCGCGATCTCTATCCTGTGAGATCTGCTCTGCCAGACGTGATGGGTTGGCGTGATGTAGGAGGCATCACCCCACCTCGCGGTCCCCGCAGGCCACCGTCTGTTGGTCCAAGACCTCATCCTAGCCCCTATGGTCCACAAGCTCCGCGAGATCGTCTATTTCCGGATGATCATGTTGAGCTTCCAGGCTATGGAGGTGACTTCTACGAGGACTACTACGGATCGGTCTGAGTTAGTGGTAGTATCACTAGTTCGCACTAGCTGTGTCATCTATCGTCCCGCGTGACTCGTGGGATATGACCTAGTTTGTACTCTTTCCGGAGGGGTAGAAAAATAATGTATAGGAGCTTGGAATGCCTCCGATGAGATGTAATCCTCTTTTCACCGTAATAGTACTTTGTTTGGTCTTGTACTAAACCCTGTATGGTGTGTATGATGATGGAATAAAGAAGCAGTTTCTGTATTTACCATGTCATACGGATGATCATCTTGCATTTCGAATTATTCCTTACATTTTAGATCCTATGTCAGAATTTTATCATCCTGACTAAATCATTGTCTTGTTTACCTAGGATGGTCAACACGCGCACTAACCCTGCTCCTCAAGAGCAGGCCGAAGGCAGTGAAGTCAGGGATGCAAATCTGCCTCATCCTCCTTCCCTAGCCGAGGTTATGATGGAAGCTGAGAGAAACAAGCGGGGGACCAACCGTTTGTTGGAGCGTATTGAACAGAACACGGCACACCATCAGAGGACTAACGTGGTGTCACTCAGTGATTTTATCAAATTACATCCACCCACGTTCCACCATTCCGTCGAGCCTCTCGACGCTGATGACTGGCTTCGCAGTATCTCTCACAAACTGCGTTCCGCGCTGGTAGCGGAGGCTGACAAGGTCACCTTTGCTGCATATCATCTTGAAGGCCCCGCCAGTCTATGGTGGGAGAATTATGGAGCTATGCGCCTAGCGGGCCATGTCACTACTTGGGCTGAATTCAGTGAGGCTTTCCGTGAACATCACATTCCGGAGGGTCTCATGGACCGTAAACGTGAGGAATTTTGCAGTTTCACCCAAGGCCGACTTTCTGTGGATGCTTACAGCAGGGAGTTTGGTAATCTCGCACGATATGCAACTGAGGAAGTGTCTACTGATGCCAAGAAGCAATCAAGGTTCCGTAAGGGCCTTAGTCCTGAGCTTCGCCGTGACCTCCGTCTGCATGAGTGCACATCTTTTCAGAAACTTGTCAACAAAGCCATCAGTGCTGAAACTGGTCAGACTGACTATGACGCAACACGCAAGCATGGCCGTGACATGGGCTCCTCATCCGGTGCTGGTCCTCAGAAGCGCCGCGTGTGGGTGCCCAACATTGCCCTGCCACCCAGGTTCACACCGAGGCCATCCTTCCAGGCGCCTCGCCCTGTTCAACAGTCTGCACCAGCCAAGCCCTATGGGGCTCCAACCAATAATGCTCCTCCACGTACCAGTTCCGTGACTTGTTTCAAGTGTGGGGAATCTGGCCACTATATGCGTGAGTGTCCCCAGACCAACCCCAACCAGTCTGCTAAAGCTGTTGGCCGTGGCAAGCCGACAGGAAAAGTATTCCACACC
The DNA here is from genome assembly GCF_002162155.2 of Triticum dicoccoides. Lineage (NCBI taxonomy): Eukaryota > Viridiplantae > Streptophyta > Magnoliopsida > Poales > Poaceae > Triticum > Triticum dicoccoides. The sequence continues at coordinate 105,999,873 of NC_041382.1, read as the reverse complement.
AAGCCGGTCACCGCTTCACGTGGCCATGTCAACTGTATCTCTGCCGAAGAAGCTCAAGAGGATCCCAACGTCGTTCTCGGTACGCTTCTTGTTAATTGCCACCCGGCATCTGTTCTTTTCGATACAGGAGCCTCTCATTCTTTTATATCCGAAAATTATGCTCGTTTGCATAACGTCGCATTCGGTGATATGCCAACCTCTATGGTAATTCAAACTCCGGGATCCAAATGGCAAACTTCTAGAGTAAGCCATGGAAATGAAATCCAAGTCGACAGACTTGTTTTCCTCGCGTCTTTGATAGCCCTTAAATCTTCAGATATTAATATCATTCTGGGTATGGACTGGATGTCAGCTCATCATGCCCAAATTGATTGCTTCTCTAGGACTGTTCAGCTCACCCATCCTTGGGGAAGATAGTCAATGTCTTGACCCGAATAGCCAAGCGACAATTATATTCTCTTAACGCCAGCCCTTTGCCAGACCTTGAGGACGTGCCGGTAGTCCGTGACTTCCCGGATGTCTTCCCAGAGGAATTGCCAGGTGTTCCACCTGACAGGGATGTTGAGTTCGTAATAGACCTCATCCCAGGAACCGTTCCGATTGCTAGAAGACCTTATAAGATGGCACCACTAGAACTAGCCGAGCTTAAGAAACAACTCGATGAGTCCTTGAAAAAGGGTTTCATCCGACCTAGCTCATCTCCGTGGGCTTGCCCCGTCCTATTCGTCAAGAAGAAGGATGGTACGGACCGGATGGTTGTAGATTACCGACCTGTCAATTTGGTCACAATCAAGAACAAATATCCGCTTCCCAGGATCAACGACCTGTATGATCAGCTCGCTGGATCCTCAATCTTCTCCAAGATGGATTTGAGGTTGGGCTACCATCAAATCAAAATCAGAAACGAGGACATTCCTAAAACGGCCTTTGTTACTCGTTATGGCCAATACGAGTACACCGTCATGTCCTTCGGTTTAACCAACGCTCCAGCCACCTTTTCTCGGTTAATGAACTCAATCTTCATGGAGTATTTGGATAAATTCGTCGTGGTTGATCTCGATGATATACTCATCTACTCCAAGAACGAGGAGGAACATGCCGAACATCTGAGGCTAGTGTTGAAGAAACTTCGAGAGCATTGCCTTTATGCCAAATTTTCTAAATGTGAATTCTGGTTGTCAGAAGTGACCTATCTGGGTCAAGTAATATCTGGTAAAGGTATTGCTGTTAACCCTGAGCGAGTTCAAGCCGTCCTTAATTGGACTCCACCTGAATCGGTCAAGCAAGTTCGGAGTTTTCTGGGCTTAGCGAGCTATTGTCGTCGCTTTGTCGAGAACTTCTCCAAGGTTGCTAAACCTTTAACCGAACTCCTCAAGAAAGATAAGAAGTTCGAATGGACTCCACAATGTGAGCACAGCTTTCAGGAACTGAAAAGACGCCTGACTTCTGCTCCCGTAGTGGTACCGCCAGACTTCTCCAAGGACTTTGTTATCTACTGCGACGCCTCGCAACAAGGACTAGGTTGCATTCTCATGCAAGATCGACACGTAATTGCCTACGGTTCACGGTAATTGCACCCACATGAGGAGAATTATCCTACTCATGATCTAGAGCTTGCAGCCGTAGTCTATGCACTTAAGACCTGGCGACATTACCTCCTCGGTAACCATTGCGAAATATTCACTGATCACCAAAGTCTGAAGTACATTTTCACCCAACCGGATCTGAATCTCAGGCAAAGACGTTGGGTTGAGTTGATCACAGACTTCGACTTAGGAATAACCTACACCCCAGGGAAAGCCAACGTCATGGCTGATGCGCTAAGTCGTAAATCTTATTGTAACAACCTGATGTTACAACAAAGTCAACCGCTTCTCCATGAGGAATTTCGGAAGCTTAACCTTCACATTGTTCCTCAAGGTTTTCTTTCCACCTTGGTAGCAAAACCTACTCTTACGGATCAAATCATCGCTACCCAAAAGCGAGATAAGGGAATATCTAAAATCAAAGAGAACATTGCTAGCGGAGGTGCTAGTTGTTTCTCCACAAATGATCATGGTGTTGTGTACTTTGAGAACCGTCTAGTGGTTCCCAAGAACCAGCATCTACGGCAGTTGATCCTTAAGGAGGCTCATGAATCTCCTCTCACCATTCATCCCGGTAGTACTAAGATGTATCAGGACCTACGCCAGAGGTTCTGGTGGACTAGGATGAAGAGAGAAATTGCTCAGTATATTGCTAATTGCAACGTCTGTCGTCGTGTAAAAGAAGAGCACCAACGGCCTGCTGGCACCCTTCAACCCTTAGCTATTCCTGAATGGAAATGGGATAAAATTGGTATGGATTTCATTACCGGTTTTCCCAGGACCAAGAGAGGGAATAATGCTATTTTCGTCGTTGTCGATCGTCTCTCCAAAGTACCCCATTTCTTACCTGTTCGTGAGAGTATAACTGCTAGTCAGCTGGCAGACTTATACATCTCCCGAATAGTGTCCCTCCACGGTGTTCCTTTGGAAATTAACTCGGATCGAGGAAGTCTTTTCACCTCTCGATTTTGGGAAAGTTTCCAAAATGCTATGGGAACCCGTCTCTCCTTTAGCACCGCCTTCCAGCCTCAGTCGAGTGGTCAAGTGGAACGCGTCAACCAGATTCTAGAAGACATGCTTCGAGCCTCTGTTATCTCATTCGGAATGGACTGGGAGAAGTGCCTTCCATTTGCCGAATTCGCTTGGGTAAAGCCCCTTTTGAAGTTCTCTATGGACGACGGTGTCGAACACCCCTTAACTGGTCAGAAACCGGGGAAAGACAATTCTTTGGCCGGGATATGATTCAGGAAGCAGAAGAACAAGTTCGTATCGTTCGTGAAAAGTTGAAAACAGCCCAATCTCGTCAAAAGAGTCAATATGACCGAAAACATAAGGCTATGACTTTCGAGGTTGACGAGAAGGCTTATCTTCGGGTCACCCCTCTGAAGGGAACCCATCGTTTCGGTATCAAAGGCAAATTGGCTCCTCGTTACATTGGACCTTTTCGCATTCTCGCCAAACGAGGAGAGGTTGCCTACCAGTTGGAACTACCTCCGCACCTCTCCAGAGTCCACGATGTCTTCCACGTTTCTCAACTCAGGCGTTGCTTCTCGGATCCTATCCGTGGAGTGGACCACGAAACGCTTGATCTCCAAGATAATCTTACATATCGGGAGTACCCCGTTCGTATCCTCGATCAGGCCGAACGTACCACCCGACGTCATAATATCAAGTTTCTCAAAGTACAATGGTCGCACCATTCTGAGGATGAACAAACTTGGGAAAGGGAGGATCGTCTTCGACTCGAGTATCCCGCCTTCTTCCCGGAGGAACCCAAATCTCGGGGCGAGATTCTTTTGAGTGGGGGTGAGTTGTCACACCCTAGCTAGTCATGCATTAGAGTGTTGCATCATGTTTACTCTTTCATCAGAAACTTGAAATGGGGATTTGTGAAACCCTCAGAATCATTTCTGAAAATGATCCAAATAAAAATTTCTCCAAAAAGGTCCAAGAAAATGCTCATGTTGCTCTCTGAAAATATTGGACAGACATAAAAATCAAACCAATATTTTTAAGAGCTCATAGGTATTTATTTTGGGCATTTGGAATTAATGCATAAAGATTTGCATTGGAAATATATTAGTTATATATATTAATATATGTCCAAAAATTATGCCACCTGTTGGGGAGCTCTGGAATAATATATCTAGCTCCTGCAAAAATTGGCATAAGGTTATAAAATGATTTAATATTTTATTTAAATCAAAACAAATGTCAGAAATTAGAAAAACAAAAATAAATAAAAGGAGGAGCTTACCTCGGCTCCTCCCTGTCCGGCCCAGCCAACTGGCCGGCCCAGCCAGCAGGCGGCCCAGCCCGCCTCCCTCCTCTGTCGTCTTCGTCCTCGACAGAGGGAGGGGAGTGTGCCCGGCGCGCGCGCGCGCCATCGCGCCACGCCACCTCCCTCCCTGCCTGCCTGCCCCTCCCCTCCTCGTCTGGATGCCCCGGAACGACGCCACGCCCTCCCCCTGCTCTCTCTCACTCTCCCTCGGTTCTTCCCCTCCTCTCCCTGGCTCTCCCTCTCCCGTGTCCGAACGCCACCATCACCGCCATTCGCCATAGCAGCCGCCACCGGCCACCCCTCGCCCCTCCGCTGAGCTCAGGAGCTCCGCCGCGACCCCCTCTTCCTCCCCACCAAGCCAAGCCCCTCGGGAAGCTCTGCATCGCCTCCACGCCATCGTCTTCGTCCACGACCGCCGCCGATGGTCGCCGTCGATTCGCCGCCGTTCGTGCTTCCCCGAGCTCGCTGACCCTCCCTGCATGATCCCCGTGAGCCCCTGCTTCGTTTCCCCCTAACCCCATGTTCGATTTCGAGCTCTAGCCGCCCCTCTACCGGAGCCGAGACGTTCCGCCGCATGGGCTCGTCGCCGGCGAAGCCCCGGTGACCATTTGGTCACGGGCGTGCACCCGTTGTGCTTGCCGCGACCCGTAGAGCCCCTCCAGCGCCTCAGCTCCCTCGCCTGCGAGCAGCAGCGCCGATTCCGACCGCACCCGAACTCCGGCCGCCGCTCACGAGCTCGCCATCGTCGGTACCGGCCACCACAGGCACGGCCACCACCACCGTTCGACGCGCGGGAGCAAGGGCTCTCCAACGAGCCCAAGCACGGCCTCGCCCGTGCCCTGCAGCGCGTTTCCGTATCGCGCCGCCGTCTCGGGCCTCGCCGGCGTCATGTCGCCGGTGGGTTTGACCTGTTCGACCTGGGGTTTGACCCCCCCAGAGTCACTGACGCGTGGGCCCCGTCGGCCAGGTGGTTAGATTAGTGCTAATCACCGCTTAATTAACCCCCCCTGACACTGACCAGTGGGCCCCAGCGCCACTAATTCTTAATTAGAATTAAACTAACCCTGTTAAACCCACCTGTCACTGACCTGTGGACCCCACACGTCAGGTTTGACCCCAGCCAGCCGCAGTTGACCACTGACGTCATGCTGACGTCATGCTGGCGCAATATATATATTTCTGGATTTAATTAAATCAGGAAATTCCAGAATATTATTTAAACTTCAAAAATTCATAACTTTTATTCTGTAACTCCAAATCAGACAAATTATATATGAAAAATGATCAGAAAAATCCAATCTATCCATCTGTACTATTTTCATGCATGATCAAACAAGTTAAATTGATGTTTAAAGCAGAACAAGGAAAACACTTTAAAAGGCCATGCTTGAGTTTGAAATTTGAATCTTTGATTCAAATTGGTTCAAACCCTTCTGGTTTTAGTTGCATTAGCCCAACACACTCATATTGCCATGTTTCATGCATGCATCATATTGTTGCACATTGTTTGGTGATGGTTGTGTATCGGTGTCCTTTGCGACAGGTTCTGCCTCCGAGGAGTACCGTGATTACCCTAACGAAGAACCGTATCAGTGCATCGAACCATCAGGCAAGCAACCAACCATTTGATCATATCGATACAATCCCATGTTCTCCCTCCTGCTCTCTTTTACTGCATTAAGACAACGCGTTTCAAACTGCTGTGTGCTACGGTAGTTGAACCCACTTCCTCTGCATGACCTGTCATTGCCACAGTAACTAGATGAAACCCACTAGCATGTGTAGGAGTTGTATGAGCCATATGTATGTGTTGTTCCTACCTTGCTATGCCTGCTATGCTTAGAGTCGTGTCAGGTCTGGTTCATCTGGGTGATGGGCTAGAGTGAAATGATTATGTCGGTAATGAGAGTGGTGTGGTGAACACGATTTGGTAAAGGTATCGATGAGAGGCCATGTAGGAGTACATGGTGGGTTGTTTCATTGAAGCCGACCTTAAGCACTGAGATCTGTATGTGTGATTTAAGATACAGCTACTACCATGCATTGGGCCCTGAAATATGACCCCGCTCGACTTCTTATTCACCCTAGCTCTCTGTCCAGGAGTTGCAAGTAGTTTCTGGTGTTTGTAGCCTACTGGAGGCCGTGGACAGCGCTGACCGTAGGGGTGGGCTGTGATGCGCTAGGTACGTGGCACGGTGTACCGAATACCCGTTAGGTATCTCAGGAATCCTGTTCACATCGTTCGGGGCCGTATGGGAAACCTCGGCCGGACTCCCTGCGGATGGAACCTGAATAGGCGATAAACCTGGACTAGAGGCTTAAGTGTTTAGGTAGGTCGTGGTCTACAGCCACGTCGGCTTTCGCTTGAAGTCTGCCGAGCACATGTCGTGTGCAGACGCTAAGTGGTGGAAACATGTATGAAGAAGTACACCCCTGCAGGGTTATCATGATCTATTCGAATAGCCGCGTCCGCGGTAAAGGACTACTTGGTTGCCTATACAGTTCATAGACAAGTAAATGGAAACTGCTAAAATTCTCAAGATAAGTGTGAGTGCCGAGGATGGCTCTTCCGTAGGAAGACGGAGGCGGATCCTCGGTAGTGTATTGAAGTGGTGAGTAGTGGACTCGTGTGCGCAAAACCATTTCAAGTTGAAGTATCGTAGGATAGTCTAGCCAAGAGTCAAAGCTGGCTTGCTGCAATAACTCCACCAACCCTTCTTGATAATATTCATGTATGTAGGATCTGATGTAAGTCTTGCTGAGTACCTTTGTACTCATGTTGCTATAATTTACATTTTACAGAAGACGCTGCAACCCCTTCTGATGGGTTCTATGTAGACGTTGACATCAACGAGTAGGCTAAAGGCCCAGGTGGTGACCCTGAGCTTGTGAAGGACCACGTAGTATAGCTAGGCTTTCCAAGCCTCCTTTATTTTACTAGTTGTCTGTACACAGACAAGTTACTTCCGCTGTTGGTTTGTATGACTGTATGACTTGAATGTTGGGTCGTGAGACCCGTACCTTTGTGTATGTTATGTATGGCTCTCTGAGCCTTAAATAAAGTACTTGTGTCATAGAGTCATGTTGTGATGCTTCGTTGTATTTGCACATATCGAGCATATTGTGTGTATGATTGAAATGCTTGGTATGTGTGGGATCTGACTATCTAGTTGTTTACCTTTAGTAGCCTCTCTTACCGGGAAATGTCTCCTAGTGTTACCGCTGAGCCATGGTAGCTTGCTACTGCTCTGGAACACTTAGGCTGGCCGGCATGTGTCCTTCTTCGTTCCCGTGTCTGTCCCTTCGGGGAAATGTCACGCATTGAGTACCGGAGTCCTGTTAGCCCGCTACAGCCCGGTTTACCGGAGTCCTGCTAGCCCAGTGCTACAGCCCGGACCCACTTGCTGATGACCGACACGTTCGAAGCTGGGTCATGGATGCCCAGGCTCCTTATCATATGGATGCTAGCGACACTATCATATACGTGATCCAAAAGGCGCAAACGGTCCCGGGCAAAGGTAAGGCGACACCCGTGGGGATACCGTGCGTGAGGCCGCAAAGTGATATGAGGTGTTACCGGCTAGATCGATGTGACATCGAGTCGGGGTCCTGACAGCGAATGTCACAGCAGTCGGCCCATTCAGCTTCTTGATCGGCTTTGCCTCAATCCACTTGGTGAATTTGTCCACGGCGACGAGCAAATGCGCCATGCCGCCGCGCGCCGTCTTGAATGGGCCCACCATGTCCAGTCCCCAAACGGCGAAGGGCCAGGTGAGGGGAATGGTCTTGAGTGCCGAAGCCGGCATGTGTTGCTTGGAGATGAAGAGTTGGCACCCCTTGCAATACTTAACTAATTCCTTGGCGTCATCCAAAGCAGTCGGCCAAAAGAAACCATGGCGGAAGGCTTTGGCGACGAGTGATCTTGAGGCTGCATGGTGGCCACATTCTCCTTGGTGAATGTCTCAGAGGATTGCAATGCCCTTCTCTTGCTCGACGCACCGTTGGAGGACTCTAGTGACACTGCGCTTGACTAGTTCTCTGTTGACGATTGTGTATGCTCCGGCTCGACGTTGGACTTGTCTTGCCTCTGTTTCGTCAGCCGGCAGATCTTGGTTTACTAGGAAGTTGAGGATGGACTGAGCCCATGACGGAGCCGCGACTTCTCCTACTGCCAATGCGGCTACTGCTACCAGGGTGGGCGGGCTGGGTGGTGAAATGCTGGAGTCGGCCGCTGGCTGTTGTGCTGGTGCAGTCCCCGGGCCGGCTACCACAGTCCCCAAGCCGGGTGTGGCAGTCCCCGAGCCGGTTGCCGAAGTCCCAGAGTCGCCTGCTTGGTTCTTCGAGCCGGACCCGGCCGCGTCGGGGTCAGGCGGTACGAAGATGGAATCGGACTCTGGAGATGGCTTGATGGACGGCTTGAGGAGGCGTTGTAGAGCGACGCCGGTTGGTATTGCTTGCCGAGTGGAGCCTATTCGAGCCAGGGCATCGGCTGGCTCGTTGTCGGCTCGTGGTACGTGGAGGAACTCGCATCCTTCAAAGTATCCGCTGAGCTGCTGAACAAGGAAGCGGTAGCTTGCCATATTTGCGTCCTTGGCATCCGAGTCGCCGGATGATTGCTGGACCACCAAGTCCGAGTCGCCATAACATAGGATCCGGCGAATGCCGAGCTCTTTGGCAAGCCAGAGCCCGTGTATGAGCGCCTTGTACTCGGCCACGTTGTTGGAGGCGGCAAAGTGAATTTGCAGCGTGTATCTGAGCTTGTATCCTTTGGGAGAGGTAAGGACGACGCCGGCTCCCAAGCCGGTGTGCATCTTGGACCCGTCAAAGTGCATGCGCCAATGCATGGAGTCGGGAGCCGGCGGCAGGAACTGGGTCTCGGCCCAGTCGAGGAGGAAGTCGGCCAGTGCTTGGGACTTGATGGCGGTGCGGGGCTGGTAGAAGATTGTGTAAGGGTCCAGCTCGATGGCCCATTTCGCCACCCGGCCGGATGCGTCCCGGCTGCCTATGATCTCGGCCAGCGGGGCGGTGCATACGACCGTGACGGGATGCTCTTGAAAGTAGGGCTTAAGCTTCTTGGCGGTGAAGTATACGCCGTAACACATCTTCTGGTAGTGCAGGTAGTTCTGCTTTGAAGCGGACAGCACCTCGCTCAAATAATACACCGGCCTCTGGACCGGCTGGGCTCGGCCTTCTTCTGGGTGTTGGACTACGATGACGGTGCTGACCACCCGGCTGGGTGCGGCAATGTAAAGGAGCATGGGCTCTTTCTCAGTCGGCGCCGCTAGGACGGGCGGCGTGGCCAGCATCTTCTTCAGCTCGTGAAAAGCTTGGTCGCCCTGGTCGTTCCACTCGAAGTGAGCGCTCTTCTTCATGAGGCGGTAGAGGGGGAGAGCTTTCTCTCCGAGCCGGCTGATGAAGCGGTTCAAGGAGGCCAAGCATCCGATGAACTTTTGGATGTCTCGAAGTTTGGTGGGGATCGCCATTCTCTCGATGGACTTGATCTTCACCGGGTTGCATTCAATGCCGCGTTCAGAGATCAGGAAGCCTAGGAGCTGGCCGGCTAGCACTCCGAACACGCATTTCTCGGGGTTGAGCTTGATTTGGAACCGGCGTAGGTTCTCAAACGTTTCCTTGAGGTCTCCCAGCAAGGTGCCGCGCTTCTCCGTCTTCACCACAATGTCCTCCACGTAGACGTGAGCGTTTCTGCCGAGTTGCTTGAGGAGGCACTTCTGCATGCAACGCTGAAAAGTAGCACCGACATTTCTCAAGCCAAATGTCATAGTCAAGTAGCAGAAGGCTCCAAATGGCGTGATGAAGGCGGTCTTCAGGCGGTCATCCGGATCCAGCTTTATCTGGTGATATCCTGAGTAAGCATCCAAGAAACTCAATAGCTCACATCCGGCTGTGGAGTCTATCACTTGGTCAATCCTTGGCAGGGCAAAGGGATCTTTGGGGCAGGCCTTGTTGAGGCTTGTGTAGTCTATACACATGCGCCACTTGTTGTTCTTCTTTAGCACGAGGACCGGGTTGGCGAGCCACTCTGGAAAGCAAACTTCCATAATGAAGCCGGCTGCCAGAAGCCGGGCTATCTCCTCCCCTACAATCCTGCGTTTCTCCTCCGACAGTCGGCGAAGGGGTTGTTTGACTGGCTTTGCGTCTTCTCGGACGTGTAGTTTGTGCTCGGCGAATTTCCTCGAAACACCCGGCATGTCCTTGGGGGACCATGCAAAGATGTCCCGATTCTCACGGAGGAAATCGGCGAGCTCGCCTTCCTATTTGCTGTTCAGGTTTGCCCCGATGACGGCAAACCTCTCTGGGTGCTCGGGGTCAAGAGGTATCTTCTTCGTCTCCTTGGCCGGCTAGAAAGATCCTTGAGCATCATGCTCCTTGGGGTCGGGGGACACGGCCGACTGCTTGCCGGCTATGGCCACGACTCGGTCCAACATCTTCTTTTCTTCGGCAATCACAAGGGACTCGGCCAGCCGGCTGCTGGCTGCCGCGCACTCAGAGGACTTCTTGTAATCGCCGGCTACGGTGATGACACCTTTGGTGCTTGGTATCTTCATCTTGAGGTATGCATAGTGGGGAACTACCATGAATTTGGCCAAGGCAGGTCGGCCAAGCAATGCATGGTAAGGGCTCTCCAGGTCCACCACTTCAAACCAGATCGCTTCCCGACGGAAATGCTCCTTGTCCCCAAAAAGTACATCAATCTTGATCTTGCCAATGGGGGCGCAGGACAAGCCAGGTACGATGCCATGAAACACTGTCCGAGTAGGCATGAGCTGCTTCGTCTTGACATTTAGCTTCTCCAGGGTGTCACGGTACAGGATGTTGATGCTTCTCCCGCCCTCTATCAACACACGAGAGAAGCGGGCAGCACGTCTGTCCGTCGCGAGGGTGGCTTCCAAGACCAACGCATAAGAGCCGGGAGACGGCATCACCTCGCGAGGGTGGCTTTTCTGACCAATGCATGTGTCCGGCGGGGTTGGCGGCGACCATGCTGACTTCCTGGTGCTCTCGGCGTTTGCTGCGCCGATCTTCGGGCTGGCTTGTAAAGACGATGTAGGTTGCTTGCTCGTCGGGGAATTCGTCATGCACGGCTCCGACTGCGGGCCGAGCGGCCGGAGGCAGCGGGGCCGGAGGCGGTGGGCTGGCAGGTGGAGGCGGCGCAAGCCCCTCGCCTTTGGAGATTCGGGTGAGCCAATGGCACTTCCGGGTTGTGTGCTTGGACGGCTTCGCGCCGCTGTGGAACTTGCACGGGGCGTCGAGAGTTTGCTCGTAGGAGAAGGCCGGCTGCCAAGCCGGCCTGCCGCCCTTGGGCTTCTTGGGCGCGGGTTGCCCTTCAGGCGGCACGTCTTCGACTGTGGCCACCTGCCGACTGGCGGGAGGCGGCGTGGGGCCCTTGCGCTTGTGGTCGTTCGAGTGTGGGCGTCGGCCGGAATCCCCAGCCGGCGTCTTGGGCGCCGGGTTGAGTACTTTTCCGGACGCGTCTACCCGAAGCTCGGTCTTCATCGAGGACTCGGCGGTGGCGTACTTGTCCGCTATGTCTAGAAGCTCATCGAGGGTAGTCGGCTCGTCGCAGAGGAGCTTGTGCTTGAGGAGGGTGCCTTCTCGGCATCCGGCTGTGAAGTATTCTATGGCTTGCACCTCGTGCACCCCTTCGCAAGAGTTGCGGAGCTCGGCCCAACGCGTGAGGTAGTCGCGAGCGAACTCAGCGGGGCCTTATACGCACAAGGAGAGCTGTCTGGGCTTGGGAGCCCGCTTGTAGGTGCTGGTGAAGTTGCAGATGAAAGCTTCGGCGAAATCTAGCCAGCTGTTGATGCTGCGCGGTTTGAGGCTGTTGAGCCAGGTCCGCGTCGTGCCTTGCAGCATGAGGGGCACGTACTTCACGGCAACGCGCCGGTTGCCGTTGGCTATGCTGACCGCCGTGGAGTGGTCGATCAACCAATCTTCCGGCTTCACGGAGCCGTTGTACTTGAGCGTGTCTCTTGGGAGCAAGAACCCTTTGGGGAAGGGCTCGTCATGGATGCGGGGGCCGAAGCAAGGCGGACCGACATCGTCTTCTTCTTCCAGCGCCAGGGATCGCGCCAGGCGGTCGATCCGATGGCGGGCGTCGTTCTCGCCGACTCCTTCGCGGCGACCTAGTCAGCCGCTGAGAGTCGGGTGCACCACTGGCGGCGGGGTGGGATATCCCTCTCCACGGGGTCAAGGCGGAGGCGGGTTGCCCCGCCATTCCATGGCTCGGGGATGGCTGTCCGGGTCTCGCTCGACGGAGATTCGGGTTTGGCTTCAGCTGGCGGCCGGCTCTTTCTCGTGTCGCTTGTGGTCTCTGCCCGCAGTCGGTGTCCGGGACGTCGCGCCGTGATCTCGGCGCGGGGGAGGGCTTTCCGCGCGGGCGTCGGCTTCGTGCCACTGCGCGGCTGCATCGATCAGCAGCTGGATGCGTCGGGCCATGTGGGGGAGTTCTTCGGCCCCCAGTCCGTCCAGCTCGTCTACGGCCGCCTGGGCGGCGCGCAGGTTCTCGAGTGGAGTGGTGTAGACTGGGCGGTCGACTCCTAATGTGTCGGCGATGACGGCGCCGTGTTGCTTGACAATGCCGGCCCGGCTCGGCCCGCCCGGGGCGGCGTGCTAAAGGCGGCGCGATCAGCTTCGCGCTGGTGGGCCTCAGCGAGGCGTCTCATGAAAACCAATTTTCGGCCTTCTGCAAGGAGGGCGAGGCGGCGAGCCTCCAGTGCTTCGTCGTCGGCATCAGTCGGGAGGGGGTGGACAAGTCGTGGGCTGCCACATGCGGGGCGTCGTGGGCGCTTTCGTTGGCCGGGCCGCCGTGGCTGATGACCATCACTTCGGTGGTGACAGTATCGCGGCCGTCGGTCCGAGGAAGCGGTTCGTTGTAGATCGCGACGTTGGTGGGGAAGGTGTCGAAGGAGGCCATGTCGGAGTCTACAGGCATCGGGTTGGTGGAGCCAACCGACTCCAGATCCACAGCGGGCTCGCTGGAGACATGGAGCTGGCCGAGGAGGTTGGCGAGGTGGTCGGCGCCCGCATCAGAGGCGAGCTCATCGGAGATGAGGGTTTCGTTGAGGAGGTTGGCGAGGCTGCTCGCCGCGCAGATGCTGGTGACGCCTTGCAGCGCATCATGGCAAGCGCCATCGGGTGTGCCTGGCTGGCTACGCTCGCTGGGGAGGAAGAGGGTTCCCGTCCAAAATAGGTCTCCGAACGACGGTGCACCTGGCCCCATGGTGGGCGCCAAATGTCGGGTGGTAGGTGCGACATATGCCAACGGGTGGCTTATCATTGTGGGAGCCAGTAAGACGTCGCCGGTGCCTGGAAATAGGATGAGGCGAAGACATGCACGCCGGCGAATCTTACCCAGCTTCGGGGCTCTCCATGGAGATAACACCCCTACTGCTGCTCTGCGAGGTCTCTGCATGATCACTAGATGGACAAGTAGCTACACAATGCTCCTTGAGCTGTTCGGTGGGAGGAGGAAGAAGGGCACGACTAGCTTGCTTATTTTCCTTGTGTGGTGTCTAGAACTAGCAGGGGGTCGAACCCTTTGCATGGGTGCCCCGGGGGGTTTATATAGGCCTACCCCCCGGGGTACAATGGTAATCCGACTGGGCACGGGGCCCAGCCGTCTGTGACTGCGCTCGCCGGCTTCTGCGCCGACTGCTGGGGCCTGCCGACTGGTGGGTCCCGCCGGCTACCAACTCCTTGGCAACAGGCAGGCCCCACTGCCAAGGGGCTTGTCGATGGCTGGTTACTGTTGCCTCAACCTGATGACGAGGGCTTCGTCGAGGTATGCGTGGCTACAGTGCCGCCGCCCGGCGGGCGATCCCTGTAGCCTCACCGCGTCTTGCCTTCTTAATGGGGCGTCTCCTTCGAGGGAGGCGGCAAGCCGGCTGCGGGGAGCCGGCTCTGTCTTGGGCCGACTGGGGGAGGCGTGGCCGCCTTCGGGTATCTCTCTGCCCGAAGGGACCCGCTGCCCGTGGGCCGTACTGGTAGGCCTTCGTGGATGACATCAGGGTCAGCGTGGCAACAGTGCTGCGCCGGACGGGTCATGGTCACCCGTATGGCGCACTATGCCGGTCGTGCTCCGGGATTTGGGGGTGGTAGGCTTTACTGTAGCCACGCCCCGTCTCGTCGCCGCTAGGTGGATGCAAACTTTGAGGGTACGGTCTCGACCGCCTTACGGGAGCCGGCTTCTTGGAGTCGGCCTCCTCACGGCCGGCTTCTCGAAGTCGGCCCTCCCATGGCTTTCTTCATGAGGGCTAAAGTCGGACCGCCTTCCGAAAGCCGGCCTGGGTGGCAGCCAGCAAGGGGAAGGCGGCTCCATGTCTTGGATTCTTGAGAGCCGGACGGGCTCGTAATTTTTTCAGAAGGGCCAGGGGAAGCCGGCTAGGCTACCCATGGCTATTTACTCCGACAAGAGTGGTGAGGTTAGTTTGTCAAAAGCAGAAACTTGTCAGTTCAAGTTTGTGAGGAAATTCATTTTGGACAGAAAGGGAAAGGCACCATTGCATGAACTTAAAATCCTCCAATGAGTCCACTCTCGTGGACTTAAGGGTTTAGGAGGATGGGCTATAAGTAGGAAAAGGAATCATGGGTAAAAGAACAAGATAAAAAGGGGTTGTAGTACAAACCACGAAGATGGATCAGAATGAAAAAGAGGTTGATTCACTCAATTTTTTCAAAGAACCTAAAAGGGCTTTTGCATAAAGTTGCATAATATACTCCTATTAACATCCCATCATTTTGGTGGAAGCTAGAAAGGAATATTTAAATGGGTTGTAGTGCAAAATTTCCCACTGCACCAGATTTGAAAAATTGGTGTAGAGCTCAAAATATTAAATGAATGGAAAATATTTTTGCATAAAAGTGATTTAAAAACATCACATGACATCTCCAAATTTTGGTGAAAATTTTAAATAAATTTATCAAGTGGTTGTAGTTCAAAGAGAGCTCCAAAACTAATGAAAAATCATTTTAGGAATAAAGTTCAGAGAGAAATGCTTGTGCAAACAAATTCCACTGATAATAGGAATGCTTTCTTGAGAGGGTAAACAAATCCAATAAAATATTTGAAAGGTTGTCACTTGGTGTAAAACTCCATAATAACCAAGGAAGAATGGTTCTGAAATCAATGGAAAATCAAGAAAATGAAAGTTTGAATTTCCTGGCAGAATTTTAGTTAATAAAACAAGGTCAAAATTTTGGGGTGTCACAACTCCCACTTAAATAGACATCCCTCAAGTCATCTAAGTGATACGTGATCCAAATAAACTAACCCATTTACGATCATCACGTCAGATGGGGTAGTCATCAATGGTGGACATCTCTATGTTGATCATATCTACTATATGATTCACGTTCGACCTTTCGGTCTCCTATGTTCCGAGGCCATGTCTGTACATGCTACGCTCGTCAAGTTTAACCCAAGTATTCCGCATGTGCAAAACTGTCTTGCACCCATTGTATGTGAACGTAGAGTCTATCACACCCGATCATCACGCGGTGTCTCAACACGATGAACTGTAGCAACAGTGCATACTCAGGGATAACACTTTTACCTTGAAATTTTTAGTGATGGGATAATCTTATAATGCTACCGCCGTTCTAAGAAAAATAAGATGCATAAAGGATAAACATCACATGTAATCAAAATTTGTGACATGATATGGCCATCATCATCTTGTGCTTTTGATCTCCATCTCCAAAGCATCATCATGATCTCCATCGTCACTGGCTCGACACCTTGATCTCCATCATAGCGTTGTGGTCGTCACGCCAACTATTGCTTCTACAACTATCGCTAACGCATAGTGATAATGTAAAGCAATTACATGGCGTTTGCATTTCATACAATAAAGAGACAACCATAAGGCTCCTGCCGGTTGTCAGATATCTTACAAAACTTGATCATCTCATACAATAACATTTATCACATCATGTCTTGACCATATCACATCACAACATGCCCTGCAAAAACAAGTTAGACGTCCTCTACTTTGTTGTTGTAAGTTTACGTGTCTGCTATGGGATTCTAGCAAGACTCATTCTAACCTATGCATAAAACCACACTGGTGTTTCGTTAAGTTTGCTGTTTTAACCTTCTTCAAGGACTGGCCGTAGTCAAATTTGATTCAACAAAAGTAGGAGAAACAGACACCCGCCTGCCACCTTTATGCAAAACTAGTTGCATGTTTGTCGGTGGAACCAGTCTCATTTGCGTGGATGTGTAAGTTTGGTCCGGGCCACTTCATCCCACAATACCGCCAAATCAAAATAAGATGTTGGTGGTAAGAAGTATGACTATCACTTCCCATAACTCTTTGTGTTCTACTCATGCATATCATCTACGCATAGACCTGGCTCGAATGCCACTGTTGGGAAACGCTGCATGGAAAAACTAAAAAATTTCTACGCACACACAATGATCAATCCATGGAGATGCATAGTGTCGGTGTCAAAACTGGCGGATCTCGGGTAGGGGGTCCCGAACTGTGCGTCTAAGGCGGATGGTAACAGGAGGCAGGGGACACGATGTTTTACCCAGGTTCAGGCCCTCTTGATGGAGGTAAAACCCTACGTCCTGCTTGATTATTCTTGATAATATGAGTAGTACAAAAGTTGATCTACCACGAGATTGGAGAGGCTAAACCCTAGAAGCTAGCCTATGGTATGATTATATGTTGTCCTACGGACTAAAACCCTCCGGTTTATATAGACACCGGAGGGGGCTAGGGTTACACAAGGTCAGTTACAAAGGAGGAGATATACATATCTGTATTGCCTAGCTTGCCTTCCATGCCAAGTAGAGTCCCATCCGGACACGGGATGAAGTCTTCAATCTTATGTCTTCATATTCCAATAGTCCGGCCAACAGATATAGTCCGGCTGTCCGGAGACCCCCTAATCCAGGACTCCCTCAGTAGCCCCTGAACCAGGCTTCAATGACGATGAGTGTCCGACCCTGCAAAAAAAGTTCCACATACCACCGTAGAGAGAATAATATTTCCACAAATCCATTCTGCTGACACGTTATGGCAGCATGACATCATGCCATGGTCCGGTAATTATTCGAATCATTTTTCTTTAACCAGCCCCGCACATAACGCGAGACGGTTTCTTGACATGTCTTGTCAAGGCAGAGATCATGTTCCCCTTATTACGGGATTCTCATCAATACGGACGTGGGTAACCCAACTGCACCATCAAATACGGCGCTTGGGGGATAAGCGAGTTTTACCAGGCTAGTGGGGGCGCATAGTTTAGTCCACCCTTATAAAGGGATAAGATCTCACCTTTTTCTACACATGCCTTCTTCCTCCTTGCTCATCCATTCTCGCGCACTCGAGCTCCAGTGCCCAAGTCCACATCCTCCTCCTCAACTCTCTCCAAACATGTCCGGAGCGGGAGGCAAGTGGATGGCCTCCTCCATCACGGAGGGGCACATCAAAAAGTTGCATGGAGCCGGATACTTAGACGCGGACATCGCGCACCGGCTGCCAGCCGCGGGGCAGGTCGTCCCTACCCTGGAACCTCACGAAAGGGTGGTTTTCCTCACCCACTTCGTCCGCGGATTGGGGTTTCCCCTCCATCCATTTGTCCGCGGCCTCATGTTCTACTACGGGCTGGACTTTCATGATCTGGCCCCGAATTTCATCCTCAACATCTCGGCGTTCATCGTCGTGTGCGAGGCTTTCCTCCGCATCCGGCCCCACTTTGGCCTATGGCTGAAGACCTTCAATATCAAGCCGAAGGTTGTAGGCAGCCAACAAGCAGAATGCGGCGAAGCCATGGTGGGAAAAATGCCCAACGTTGCATGGCTCGAGGGCTCCTTTGTGGAGACCGTAAAGGGGTGGCAATCGGGGTGGTTCCACATCACCGAGCCGCGCGACACCAACTGGGTGGCGGCCGCTGAGTTTCGATCCGGAATCCCCACGCGGCTCACTTCCTGGAAGGAGAAGGACCTGTCCTGGGGTTCATCGGTGGAGCTGGACGGACTCTAGAAGTGTATCCGGAACATGACAAGCAAGAAACTTAAGCTTGTAAACATAGTCAAGGCATGCTCTTCCGCCGGATCCTCCCGTGTCAACAACGGGATTTCAACTTATGGGAGTTCGACCCGACCCGACACCAGACTCTAAGCGAGCTCTTTGACACGACGCACAAAGACGTCTGGAGGGTGCTGTTCAAGGGCGCCGAGGTCCCTCCCTCTCTCACCAAGGACCGCGGGCTAAGCGCGAAGCGCCCTGCGAATCCGGTAAGTTCTGTACATCTAGTAGGATATTTATTTCCCATAGATTAACCATGTGCGGGGTCTGAGCTCCCATGCCATAAACAGGACTGGGTGGAGGCATCGGAGCAGATTTACTGTCCAGCCTCCCTGCTCGAAGACACCGCGGAAGCTCTCCTAATGGAGATGCTGACTTCGACTCCTTATAAGGTGCCGGAGAAGACCAAGAAGAAGGCCAAGGGAACCCGAAAGAGTTCCCGGCGCCAGGTGGTATCGGACTCATCGTCCGATAACTCCGCGATGCACTCCTCCCATGAAGACGAGGAGGAAGATGAAGATGCTCCCCCTCCAGCCGGGGGAGACAAGAAAAGGAAGGCCGCCCCGACCGGGGAGGCCGAAGGGTCCAAGAAGGGAAGGACTATTCTTCCGGACTGCTCCACCACCGCTGCCGAAGGCGAAGACGAGTGGCTGCTCAGGGCCAAGCCCCTGGCGAAGTCGTAAGTATACTGATATCAGAGTAACTCATAGCATACCTTTGTCGCACTGCTTCTCCTAATGCCGAATATGATTATGCAGACCTCCCCAAGCCCGTATCGACGTATCCTCGTCGGACGGCTCCTTGGATTCATCGGATATGGAGAGCGATCCACTTCTGACTGCGTCCTCCCCTTGCCCTATGGACAATGCCGAGGTATTGTCTCAAAGGGCACTGAGCCGGGGGAGACAGTCCCGGCGGTGCCTCGAGGCGACCTTCCGGGCTCCACGAGCAAAGGGAGCAAGGCTCCCGGGGGCTCCAAGTTCGTCTCTCAGCCGAACACCGCGCCGGAACCTCCAGTGGTTTCGGACTCGGGTAGGCGGCCCCCTTCCAAAAGGGGTAAGACGCCCGTGCCGGTGACCTCTATCCATCCAGAGGCACCAGACGACCTGCTGGGAGCGCTTCGTGGCATTTCCATCAACAAAGAGCACGGCACTATTATGAGTGCGGTGATCAAGAAGGTTCAGTCCGCCAAGAGCGGACTGAATGAAGCCTGTGCCAGCCTTCTAAGAGGCTTTGAGGTAGGTATTTAAAATATAGGGAAAATATTACCGCATAGACAATAGCCCCTGATGCTCTGTTTGGTGTTCACAAAGAAAATCCGAATAGAGGATCAAATAATATATGCAGGAGTCTAATATAAGTATGTCTATATGGGTATGCAGGCTTCGCTGCTGACCTCTACCGCACTGACTGCGGAGGTCACCGGACTAAAGCAGGACCTCGAGGGGTCCGAGAAATAGCTCGGCCTTGCCAAGAGGCAGCTCGAGGAGAACAAAGGTAAGTAATACCTTGTCTATATATATATATACAAAAAACATGCGATTGCAAAATGACAGGATCATCATGAATTTGCCAGGGGCCACGACCAAAGTGGTGACCCTGAAGCAAGCGCTGTCCGAGGCCGAAAACAAAGCGTCCTAGGAGCGCACCGAGCGGGAAAAGCAAGAGGCACGGGTGGGCGAGCTGTACCAAGAGCTCCAAGCACTCGTGACGAAGCACGAGGCGTTGGAGGTTGACTCCAAGACGCGAGAGTCTGAGCTTACCGCGGCCCTTGAGAGCGCAAAGAATGCCAAGGCTGAAGCCCAAAAGGCCCTCCAGGAGATTGAGGCAATGAGGAAGATAGCGGAGGGTAAGGCATTCAATATGCAAAGCAAGCATGTGAAAGTAAATTACTTGTTACTTACCCGAGTTCGGAGCTCTCCAGGAGCATTCGCAGATTTTCCCCGCAGCGTGTCGGATGCCGCAAAGTTTTACCAGGCCGAGGAGGGAAGCTCGACGGAGAAGCTGTTCTGGTCTCAGTATACTCGGACCGAACAACCGATGCCTATGAGCGACCAGCTGAAGCAACTGGTTGAGCTGCACAAGGCGGCCGAACAGGCCATGAAGGGCTTTATAGTCCGGATGTGGCCTGTCGACGCCCTTCCCAACAGCTACTTCGATCTGGTGAGGCGGCTTGTGGATGCCTGCCCATGGCTGGAAGTCATCAAGCGGTCCGTCTGCATCGAGGGTGCACGCCGGGCTTTTGCCCGTGTGAAGGTGCACTGGGCCAAGATGGACGCCGAGAAGTTGGTGAAGGAGGGGCCGCCGCAGGGCAAGGAGCAGCGCCACCCTGAGATGTATTATGAGGGTGTCATGAAGGGTGCCCGTCTTGTAGCGGATGAGTGTGCAAAAGATGTAATATTTGAATGAACTTGCTCGTGTGATCCTGTGGTATGAAAACTTGTTCATATGCGCTATGCAACGCTTGTTTGAATTTAAAATATTACCTTCTGTTCGGCTATTTATCAAATCTGAGAGATGGCTAGTCGCCGGCTTCTGCCCCCATGCCACGAGTGCTGGGGTGTTCGGGATAAACCTGAGCACTCTTGTTCCCATTTTTGGGTCCTCCGAGGGAGGTGCTCAGCACAACGAACAAGGCAATTAGACTATAATACTTTATCACTCTCACTTAGCCATAGAATTCTATAATTTTAAATTTTGGCAAACCCCTAGTATTTGGAAGGCCGAATTTGGGGCGCTATACACGCCTTAAGCCGGACAAAGCCGACTCCTCGCTCTAAGCGGCATAAGTCTTTAGGGACTCGAAACCTCTCGAACAGTGACCAGTCTCTCGCCTTATCATGACAGTCAGTTTTAGCTTTCTCTAATGAGGTGCTTAGCCCAGCTGAACCAGGGCACAATCGCAGTAGTTCTCCCAGTGCTACCTTAGCCGATATAGTGGAACGTAAGGTACCAAAACATGGGAGCCAGGCAAACCCAACTATTGACCCAAGACATGATTCGGAGTTGATGCATATAATGCTATAAGTTCGGGGTGTCGCACTGTCTAAAGTGTTCGGACTTCTCACGCCGTATTATGGGGTATGCTTAAGCCCCTAGCGTATTGGCCGTACCAGAGTGTACGGGTGCTGGATGTCATGAATGAACATATGTATATATAGAAAAAAGAAGAATAAAGAATGCGATAATAGTTTTGTGCTATGCATTGTTTATTCAAAAAGGTGCGTTAAAGCAGAATGATACAAGTGGTGCGGTAAGCAAAAAGTAGGACTATTTGACATGTCCCCTCCAAGGGCAAGCTGAGGAATGGTATTTAGAGCGATTATTTCACTCGTTGTCAGAGACCACCTGGGAGTTTCGTGGTGCGACGTAGCTTTCTTCCTCCTTGGTTGCTGCATGATGTGATCGACAATCATACTACCGGACAGGGTTTCCAGAGATTAAGGTCCTGAAAGAGAGAAAAAAAAAGCGGGAAGCGCCTAGTGCGGTTGAGCCGCGTCTTGGGGCGTGCCGTAGTCGTGCCCCCTCCCCACCTGTGCCCATGGTATTTTCAATGCGTAATTATGTACGCGTGGCATGGACTTTGCTGTTTGGCTGGTACTGGGGTGGGGGCCGCATTGCTATGCGATCTCGGAACATGCCAGGCGGTTTTGCTGAAGATAACTTCGGGCGCGCTTGAAGGTGTCCGGGTCCTTAATCGCCGAACTAGTGGATTGCCTTAAGAGGCTGCTTTGCGCATCTGCTGTGAGGGCCGCAGTGTGCTCCTTCGTGCGGAGAGAGCGCTCTGTGTTTCCATTAACTGTGATGGCCCCCTGAGGTCCTGGCATCTTGAGCTTGAGGTATGCATACTGCTGTACCGCATTGAATCTCACAAATGTGGTTCGCCCGAGCAGTGCATGGTAGCCACTGCGGAATGGGACTATATCGAAGATTAACTCCTCGCTTCGGAGGTTATCCGGGGATCCGAAGACCACTTCCAGTGTCACTGAGCATGTGCAATCGGCCTCTACACCTGGTATGACGCCTTTGCAGGTCGTTTTTGTGGGTTTGATCCTTGAGGGGTCTATACCCATTTTGCGCACTGTGTTCTGGTAATGCAGGTTCAGGCTGCTGCCGCCATCCATAAGGACTCGAGTGAGGTGAAATCCGTCAATGGTTGGGTCTAGGACCAGTGCGGCGAATCCGACATGACGGATACTAGTGGAGTGGTCCCTACGATCGAAGGTGATCGGGCAAGAGGACCATGGGTTGAACTTTGAGGCGACTGGCTCCAACGTATATACATCCCTTAACGCATGCTTGCACTCCCTCTTGGGGATGTGGGTTGCGTATATCATGTTCACCGTCCGCACTTGTGGGGGGAACCTCTTCTGTCCTCCGGTGTTCGGCTGCCGGGGCTCCTCCTCGTCATCGCTATGCGACCCCTTATCTTTGTTTTTGGCATTTAACTTGCCAGCCTGCTTGAACACCCAACAATCCCTGTTGGTGTGGTTGGCTGGCTTGTCGGGGGTGCCGTGTATTTGACACGAGCAATCGAGTATACAGTCCAAACTAGACGGGCCCGGAGTGCTTCTTTTAAATGGCTTTTTCCGCTGACCGGGTTTGACTGTCGTATCCTCTGTATTGCCACTGTTAATGCGGCGCTTGTGTTTGTTGTGACGTGACCTACCATTGCCATCCTTGGTATCCGAAGTACCATGGTTATTTGATATGTTATTGCTACGAGCCAGCCAGCTGCCTTCTCCCGCACAAAAGTGGCTCATGAGTGTCGTGAGGGCTGCCATAGATTTTGGCTTTTCCTGGCCAAGGTGCCGGGCGAGCCACTCATCGCGGATGTTATGCTTAAAAGCTACTAGGGCCTATGCATTCGGACAGTCGATGATCTGATTCTTCTTTGTTAGGAACCATGTCCAGAATTGCCTTGCCGATTCCTCTGGCTGCTGAATTATGTGGCTGAAGTCATCGACATCTGGCGGTCGCACATAAGTGCCCTCGAAGTTGTCGAGGAATGCGGCTTCCAGATCTTCCCAACAGCCAATGGACTCTGCTGGCAAGCTGTTGAGCCAATGCCGAGCTGGTCCTTTGAGCTTGAGTGGGGGGTATTTGATGGCGTGTAGATCATCACCGCGGGCCATGTGGATGTGCAGGAGGAAATCCTCGATCCATACCGCAGGATCTGTTGTGCCGTCGTATGATTTGATATTTACAGGTTTGAAACCCTCTAGGATTTGGTGATCCATTACTTCGTCTGTGAAGCATAGGGGGTGTGCGGCGCCTCTATACTGGGCTATATCACGACGCAGCTCAAATGAGTCTTACCCGCTGTGTTCGGCCCAGCCAGATTTACTTTTACTGTATCCGGCGTGACGGTTATCGTCTCGCATAGTGGCGCGGCCTCGTGATCCGTAGATCGATCTTGCATGTTTTGCTTTGTCCTCCAATATGTCTCGCAGGTCTAGCATGTTTCCCCGTGCCTTGTCGTTTTTATTTGAATGGTGTCAGGGTGCGGGCTGAGTTTTTGGCTGAAATGCCTCTCTGTCGCGGCCACGAGGTGGCCGGTCAGCCGCATCATATGCTGGAGATGTAGGTTTGAGTGCTTCCTCCTCCAGTCGGGGTAGCAATCTATGCTTTGGGTAACTCTTGGAGGGGCGTTCGAGTTTATATTCCTCGACCGCAAGGACTTCAGTCCATCTGTCAGCTAGTAAATCTTGATCAGCTTGAAGCTACTGTTGCTTTTTCTTAAGGCTATTTGCCGTGGCTATAAGTCGGCACTTGAAGCGCTCTTGTTCGACAGGATCCTCAGGCACGACAAATTCGTCATCGTCGAGGCTTGCCTCGTCTTCGGAGGGAGGCATGTAATTATCATCCTCCGCCTCTCCATCTGCCGCTCTCTCTGGAGGGCTGGCTTCCCCATCCTCCTGCCCTAAATCTTGCTGGAGGGGATTGCTGTCGTCTTCAGCACTGTCCGGAGTGCTATTATCTCCTGTGCCGGGGTCACTGCTTTTGCTTTTTTGAGACTTAGAGCGGCGCCGCTGACGCCGACGCTTGGGTTGCTTCTTGGAGGGGTCATCCTCAGCTGTCTCGTCGCCATTGCCTTCTTTGGGGTGTGTCCACCATGTATATATCATATGATGAGGTGGATGTCCAGTGCCCTGTGGGCAGTGATTCCTCTTCGCCTCCCGCATCGTCGTCCATACCGTCGATGTCTTCGGAGTCGAAGTCGAGCATGTCGGTTAAGTCGTCGACAGTGGCAACTAAGTGGGTGGTGGGTGGGCGGCGAATTTCTTCGTCATCCGCATCCCAATCCTATCGGACATAGTTCGGCCAGGACTCTCCTGACAAGGATAGAGACCTTAATGAGTTCAGTATGTTGCCTAAGGGCGAGTGCTGAAAGATATTCGCGGAGTTAAACTCCATGATCGGTGCCCAATTGGATTCGATAGGCATGGGCGCAGGCGGTTTGGAGTCTGTGGCCGGGGAGGAATCCGGTAGTTCGGCGTCACGGCTCTCGTGAAGGGTAAGGTCGATACTCGGATGAGAGTGCGGCCTCCGTGGCGGGGTCTATCCACTCGACCATGGATGGCGCAGCTGGTTCCATACTAAGGGTCGGAGCGGTTGCCCGTGCGATCTCCTGAACACTGTCTGATGGTAGAGCTAAATCATACTTATTGTGACCGTGTGGCGCACAAGGCAGGGGCTCGAATCCGTCGAAGATCAAGTCTCCGCGGATATCGGTCGTGTAGTTTAAGCTTCCAAACCTGACCTGGTGGCTAGGGGCGTAACTCTCGATCTGCTCCAGATGGCCAAGCGAGTTGGCCCGCAGTGCGAAGCCGCCGAACACACAGATCTGCGGGGGGAGAAAAGTCTCACCCTGGACTGCATCGCTATCGATGATCGAAGGAGCCATCAAGCCTAATGGCGACGACAAAGAGGAACTCTCAATGAAAGCACCAATGTCGGTGTCAAAACCGGCGGATCTCGGGTAGGGGGTCCCGAACTGTGTGTCTAAGGCGGATGGTTACAGGAGGCAGGGGACACAATGTGTTACCCATGTTCGGGCCCTCTTGATGGAGGTAAAACCCTACGTCCTGCTTGATTATTCTTGATAATATGAGTAGTGCAAGAGTTGATCTACCACGTGATCGGAGAGGCTAAACCCTTGAAGCTAGCCTATGGTATGATTATATGTTGTCCTATGGACTAAAACCCTTCGATTTATATAGACACCTGAGGGGGCTAGGGTTACACAAGGTCGGTTACAAAGGAGGAGATATACATATCCGTATTGCCTAGCTTGCCTTCCACGGCAAGTAGAGTCCCATCTGGACACGGGACGAAGTCTTCAATCTTATGTCTTCATAGTCCAACAGTCCGGCCAAAGGATATAGTCCGGTTGTCCAGAGACCCCCTAATCCATGACTCCCTCACATAGAAACGAGGGGGAGAGTGTGTCTACATACCCTGGTAGACCGTAAGCGGAAGAATTTCGCAACGCGGTTGATGTAGTCGAACTTTCTTCGCGCTCGAACCGATCTAGTACCGAACGCACGACACCTCCATGTTCTGCACACGTTCAGCTCGGTGACGTCCTTCGCCTTCTTGATCTAGCAAAACGGCCAGGTAGTAGATGAGTTCCGTCAACACAATGGCGTGGTGACGGTGATGGTGATGTGATCTCCGCAGGGCTTCGCCTAACAACTACATAAATATGACTGAGGAAGTAAACGGTGGACGGGGGCGCCGCACACGTCTAAGACAATGTTGTGTGTTCTAGGCACCCCCTCCCCACATATATATAGGTGGGAAGGGAGGAGAGGCAGCCAGGGGGCATCCCAAGAAGGATCTCAATCCTACTTGGTGTTTCCCCATGTGGCGCCCACTTCCTTATTTTACCAGATAAGAAAGGGAAGGGTGAGAGAGAAAGGAAGGGGGGCAAACCCCCATTTTTCCTAATCCAATTCTGCCACATGCCATAGGGGGGCGCGCCAGCCCTTGTGCACTGGTGTGCTCCCCCTCTCATGGCCCATGTTGCCCATATACCCCCCCGAGGGTTCCGGTAACACCCCAGTACTCCAATAAATACCCGGTATGTTCTGGAACAATTCTGGTGTCTGAATAATATCGTCCTATATATCAATCTTTACCCGTCGACCATTTCGAGACTCCTCGTCATGTACGTGATCTCATCCAGCACTCCGAACAACATTCAGTCACCAAATCACATTATTCATATAATACAATATCGTGATCGAACGTTAAGCGTGTGGACCCTACGGGTTCAAGAACTAGGTAGACATGACCGAGACACCTCTCCGGTTAATAACCAATAGCAGAACCTAGATGCTCATATTGGCTCCTACATATACTATGAAAATCTTTATCAGTCAAACCGTTATGACAACATATGTTATTCCCTTTGTTTGTCGGTATGTTACTTGCCCGAGATTCAATCGTCAGTATCTTCATACTTAGTTCAATATCGTTACTGGCAAGTCTCTTTATTCGTTCCATAATACATCACCTTGTGACCAACTCCTTAGTCGTTTGCTTACAAGCTTATGATGTGTTTTGCCGGGAGGACCCAGAGATACCTCTTCGATATTCGGAGTGACAAATCCTAATCTCGATATATGCTAACTCAACAAACACCTTCGGAGATACCTGTAGAGCATATTTATAATCACCCAGTTACGTTGTGACGTTTGATAGCACACAAGGCATTCCTCTGGTATCCGGGATTTGCATAATCTCATAGTCGAAGGAATATGCATTTGACATGAAGAAAGCAATAGCAATAAAACTGAACGACCATAATTCTAAGCTACCGAATGGGTATTGTCCATCATATCATTCTCCTAATGATGTGATCCCTTTTTCAAATGACAACACATATCCATTGTTGGGAAACCTTAACCATCTTTGATCAACGAGCTAGTATAGTAGAGGCTCACTAGGGACATAATATTTTTTTATGTATTCGCACATGTACTTAGGTTTCTGATCAATACAATTCTAGCATGAATAATAAACATTTATGCTGAATAAGGAAATATAAAATAACAACTTTATTATTGCCTCTAGGGAATATTTCCTTTATTAGGGTGTTGCAATATGTTCATGGTTTGCTTATTGTTGGTGTTGCGGGGGTGACAGCAGCCTAAACGCGGATAAGTGGGTTATGGCGTATGGGAGTAAAGAGGAGTTGAAACTTATTGCTATGGTTGGGTTTCACAACCTTAATGATCTTTAGTAGTTGCGGGTGATTTCTAGAGTTCCAATCATAAGTTCATATGATCCAAGTAGAGAAAGTACGTTAGCTCATGCCTCTCCCTTATGTAAAATTGCAAGAATGATTACCGGTCTTGTTATCGATTGCCTAGGGACAAATGAATTTCTTGTTGAGAAAAGATATCCACTTTTAATGTCTTGCATTTTATTCATAGTTTTATTCTTGCAAAGTACTCATAGTTTTATTATTGCCAAATAGTTTCATACTTGTTTTCAGTAAAGCAAACGACAAGTGTGCGTAGAGTTGTATCAGTGGCCGATAGAACTTGAGGGAATATTTGTTCTACCTTTAGCTCCTCGTTTGGTTCGACACTCTTATTTATCGAAAAAGGCTACAAACGATCCCCTATACTTGTGGGTTATCAAGACCTTTTTCTGGCGCCGTTGCCGGTGAGCAATAGCGTGGGGTGAATATTCTCGTGTGTGCTTGTTTCCTTTATCACTAATTAGTTCTTATTTTATGTTCTAAGTTGTTCTCTGTCTTTAGTTATGGATATCGAACACAAAACATCAAAAACATTAGTTGTACTTGCTACTCATGGAGATGGGGAACCTCCTAAAACCCTTGATGCTCCTTGTGTGAAAAATATTAATCACTACTTTGATAATCCTGAGAAAACCCCATTAAACTTGATAATGGGAGTTATGTTGGATCAGCGTGAATACTTTTGGGATTATCACTTGACTCAAAAAGGGAAACTGTTATGGGATCAAATTGATATGTTGCATTGGTATGCTTGGAATTTATGCCAGAGATATGAATTTACTTGTTTCTCTAAGATGAAGGCTCCACACCTTCCCTTTTCATGCAAATTTAACGATAATGGAACCTTGGTTCTTATGCTAGTGCTAGATACGATTACTATGATCTAGAACGAATACAAGAATTTGTTGCTTTTAAGGGTGCTTATGAAATTGAATCTTTGTTTTTAAAGTATGAAGCTTTAGATGATGATGTTTATAGACCTGAAAATTTTGCCATCCTTAAATATTGCTATGAAAATAATAATTACAATTCCGATATTGATGTATTTATAGAGAAAGTCTCCACTATCCAAGAAGAGATTAATATTTTGCAGGAGTCTATGGAAGAAGAAATTGATGAAATTGTGAGCTCATTAGATGAAAATGATGATGGGGAGAGCGAAGAACAAAAGGAGGAAGAGCGGATTAGCTAACTGGGCCCACCTTCTAATGAGAGTAACCCTCCAACTCATACATTGTTTAATGTCCCTTTATTCTTACCGAAGGATGAATGTTATGATAATTGCTATGACCCCGTTGATTCATTTGAAATATCCCTTTTTGATGACCTTGATGTTTACTATGCTTGTGGCCAAGATGCCAATATGAATTATGCTTATGGAGATGAACTTTCTATAGTTCCTTATGTTAAGAATGAAACTGTTTCTATTGCATCCACGCATGATAGTCCTCTTATATCTTTGAATTCTCCAAACTACACTATATCGGAGAAATTTGCACCTATTAAAGATTACATTGATGGGTTGCGTTCTACCACTACACATGATGATTTTGATGAATATAATATGCATGTGACTGCTGCTCCTACTTGAAACTATAATGAGAGAGGAACTACATCTTCACCTCTCTATGTTTCCGACACGATAAAATTGCAAGAAACTGCTTATTCTATGTATTGGCGTTTACTTGATGTGCATGAATTGTTCTTGTATGACATGCCGATGCACAGGAAGAGAGTTAGACTTCATCATTGCATGATATATGTTTCTTTGTGCTCAGTACTAAATGCCAAATCATTGTTAATTAAAATTGGGTTTGATATACCTTGGGATCCGGGTGGATCCATTACTTGAGCACTGTATGCCCAGCTTTATGGATTTAAAGAAAGCGCTGCTAGGGAGACAACCCAAAAGTTTTATGGAGTTTATTGTGTTGAGTGCTTTTATAAAGTTTTACAACAAAAAAATATAGAGGGGAACATAAAACTTCAGAAAAGGAAAAGTGAAAGTGAGAAAGACGAGCATCGTGAAAGTGGGAGCTAGCCTTGAACTTTTTTCATGCCCATGGAAACTTTGTGAATCTCAATTACAGAAAATTTTCAACAAAAATAATTATCCCCTTGTACAAATCCTTTGTATTGTAAAATTATTGTGCCATGATTTGCCTTTAGGATGAGTAGATTGCTTGTTGGTTTGTGCGGTGCAAAAACAGAAACTTTGGCTGTAGTGCATGAATTTACATTTTCTACTAGAACGCCAAAAGTTTCTGAAACTTTTTGCAAAGTATTGATATAAAAATTGTCTATTTTTCCAAAATTTTCAGAATTTTTGGAGTACTAGAAGTATGGTAGATGTTCATATTGCTACAGACTGTCCTGTTTAAGACAAATTCTATTTTTGATGCATTGTTTGCTTATTTTGACGAAACTATCAATTTTTATCGGTAGTATAAGCCATGGTTATAATACAATAGCTATACTACAAAAAAAATATGAATGGGTTTGCAATAATTCTTAGAGTGGTGATTTGCATTATTATACTAACGGATCTCACCAGTTTTCTGTTAAGTTTTGTGTGGATGAAGTCATCAAAGATTGAGGAGGTCTCGATATGAGGAGAAGGAGGAGAGGAAAGAGATAAAGCTTGGGGATGCCCAAGGCACCCCAAGTAAATATTCATGGACACTCAAGTGTCTAAGCTTGGGGATGCCCCGAAAGGCATCCCATCTTTCTTTAACAAATATCGGTATGTTTTTGTCTTTGTTTCGTTCATGTGATATGTGTAAATCTTGGAGCGTATTTTGTGTTTCATTTTCATTTTTATTTTATGCACCATGCTAGTATGAGATATTCCATGGTGATTTATAGAATGCTCATTGCACTTCACTTATATCTTTTGAGTGTGGCTTTATAGAATGCTTCATGTGCTTCACTTATATCATTTGAAGTTTGGATTGCCTGTTTCTCTTCACATAGAAAACCGCTATTTGCATAATACTCTTTTTCTTCACTTATATTATTTGAGCATGGTATTTTATAGAAAGAATTAAACTCTCATGCTTCACTTATATCAATTTAGAGAGTCAAAAGGAATTGGTCAGTTGCATGGTTAGTCATGAAATCCTACATAAAGCTTATGGATCACTAAATATGATATGTTTGACTCCTTGCAATAGTTTTGCGATATAGAGATGATAACATGTGGGAGGTACTAGTAAATGGCTATGGTTAGTAAGAATATTGGTGTTAAGGTTTGTGATTCCCTATGCAAGCACGAAAGTCAATAGTTATGCAATGAAATTACATCCTACTTGTGGTGAATTGTTCGGTGTCAGTATGCTTAATGCTCGTTTATGAGAATTTTCGTTTCTTGGTTGGTTGCTTCTCAATCTTTTTGATAGCCTCCACTTTTACTAAGTAGAAATACTACTTGTGCATACAAAATCCTTAAACCCAGTTTTGCCATATGAGTCCACCATACCTACCTATATGCAGTATTTCCGTGCCGTTCTAAGTAAAGTTGTATGTGCCAACTCTAATTTTCGAAATAAATCTCTGTTTTGTGTGCCCGTACCGCTCATGTGGCAATAGGGGGTGGCCGATGTCTTCCATGTTTTGGCAGGTCATTCTCACGATGAGTGTTTATTCACTTGTCATTGCACGAGAGTATGGGGTAATAGGGGTGCCCAGTCCTATAATGAATCAAAAATAATAACAACAAAATTCCTTGGAAAGTGTTGGTATGGAAGGCACCCATGGATACGGTTAGCTATGGATTGTGAAAGAATGGTGGAAAGGAAATGAACTTTATTTTTGGTTTGGGAACCGCTTATAGTGTGTCTAGCATGGAGGATGTTGGGAACTCTCAGTCGTAGAGTTGACATGGAAAGCATGCCTCTCAAAATGTTTTTATCTCTCAATTTTTGCTTTGAGCTCTCGCACCTCTATGAATCTCTGCTTCCCTCTACAAAGGGCCTATCTATTTACTTTTATGCAATTTTTATTTTTATTTGAGTCTCCATCTTCTCTTATAAAGAACCAACTAGGGAGCACTATGATAATACTTGTGCATTGAGGCAGCTAATATTCGAGTGTGTTTCATGAATGGATCAATGATTGAGCATGACAAGCTAGGGATAGCTTTCTTTAGCGTTGATATTTTGAAAGACATGATTGTTTGTTGGGATGCCTGAGTATTGATGTCTTTATGTCAAATTATAGACTATTGCCTTGAATCACTTGTGTCTTAATAGTCATGCCATGATTAGATATATGATCATGTTTATGCTAGGTAGCATTCCACATCAAAAATTATCTTTTTTTCATTTACCTACTCGAGGACAAGCAGGAATTAAGCTTGGAGATGTTGATACACCTCCGTCGTATCTATAATTTTTGATTATTTCATGCCAATAATATACAACTTTCACATAGTTTTGGCAAAAACTTATAAGATTTATTAGACTAACCTATTGATCCAGTGCCCAGTGCCAGTTCCTACTTTCACATGTTTTTTGTTTCACAAAATATCCATATCAAATGAAGTCCAAATGAAATAAAATTTTACAAAGAACTATTTTGGAACATTTGTGAATTTTGGGAGGTGGAATCAACGCAAACGAGGGCCCACAGGCCCCAAGATACACCTGGGTGCAACCAGGTGTCTTATGATCATCTCGTACGTCGGCTGGATCTCTACTTCGGGCGCAAGAAAGCTTATATTCGGAAAAAATCATATTAAAATTTCAGCGCAATTGGAGTTACGGATCTCTGGGAATATAAGAAACAGTTTTCGGCCAGAACTGGGGGGCACGAAACATAAGGGAACAGAGAGACAGATCCAATCTCGGATGGTCTCCCATCCTCCGCTGCCATGGAGGCCATGGACCAGAGGGGGAACTCTCCTCCCATCTAGGGGGGAGGCCAAGGAAGAAGGAAAAGGAGGGGGCTCTCTCCTTTCTCTCCCGGTGGCGCCGGAGTGCCGCCGGGGCAAGGATCGTGACGGTGATCTACATCAACCACTACAAAAAACGTACACTTCCGTGATGATACATGTTTTTCATAGTAGGTCGCTTTTTTTTGTCATGCATGTACATCCATGACAAATTTATGACAGAATCAAGATAGTCATACCTGTGCTATCGTAGAAGTGTTCCATGACATTACCAAAATTATCATCACGGAAGTGTCCACCTCCATGACGATAAATCGCGCGTCACAGAAGTGCTTTCGTCAAGGGTGACCGACACGTGGCATCCACCATAACGGAATGCCATTAAGCTATCGGGTCGGGTTTTGGATCCGATAACCCGTTAACAGCCCCGACCAATGGGAAATTTCCACGTGTAAAATTCTTATTGGCCGGACGAAACATGTGTCAGCTCGTCAGTGGGTCAGATAGGCGCCTATGATACGTCGACACGTGGCACGGCCCAACAAAGGCCCATTCATGTGAAAAGGCCGACCCATTTGACTTGGTCAAAAGATGGCGGGCCGGCCCATGTAAAGCATGTTAACGGCCTATTCGCATATATCCCATTTACAACCCGCTAACCGAAGGCCTGTTACGCCCTATCCGAATTAGGCCCATTAGCGTCATCTGGGCCACCCAATATGATTCCCCGTTTTCACTTCTAGCCCATGTATGGCCCATGACGTCTTTCGGCCCATATGAGGCCCTATGTAACTCTTGGCCTATTAACGGTTTGTGGTGAAACTGGCCCGTAATGAACAGTGTATCACTTTACACCCATTAACGGCCCGTGGTGAAACTGGCCCGTAATGAACAATGTATCACTTTATACCTATTAACGGCCCGTTATTCTGTTGGGCCGTGTCCAGCCCATGTTATCTTTCGGCCTTCTCAGAGCCCATTTATTCTTGGGCTCATTTCTAGCATTCGTTTACTTACGGCCCGTAACTATCATTTTCTGCTTGTGGGCCAAATTCATCCCGTGGTTACAGTCGGCCCCTTTGTGGTTCGTTAATACGTTGGGCCATTTTCATAGCGTCATCAAATACGGCCTATTAACGATGGCCCGTTATGGTCGGCCCATGAACGGACGATTCCAACTCTAGCCCGTTTACGTCCATAATGCGGCCTGTTATTGGACCATGTTTCGCCATCGATCATACTGCCCGTATAAGGCCCATTGATGATACGGCCCGTAGAAGAACCATTGTTTCTACGGCCCGTAGAAGGCCCACTGTTTCTATGGCCCAGAGAAGGCCGACTGTTTCTACGGCCCGTAGGAGGCCCAGTGTCACTACAGTAAATATTAGCCCATGGTTATTGTGGCCTAGTTTTAAAAAATAGGTTATTGCAGCCACTAGCAAACCACGGAAAAAGAACTGCAATGACTAGAAGCAAACAAATAAACAAGACAAGGAAATAAATAAGCAAGCAACTTACGCTAGGCTATCACGGCTATCACACATATTACATCCACTGGGCATCAAAGTTCACCACCAGTGCAAATAAACACGCCGACAAAAGAATATACAAAACTAAGAGCACTTCAGAAGGCACTAGGCCTGGCCAGGTCGCCCCCCCCCCAAACAGCTGAAGAAGCTGAGTAGACCTCAGTTGTGTCAACGATAGATGCATCAACACTAGATTTAAGGCATGATGGTGCGCACGGCAGTCCTCTGACATCTTCATTGCACCTTTGACTTCAAGTCGGAGCTGAGCTGAAGCAAGCCTTTCCGCTTTAAGTTGAGACTGAATAAGTCGAACTGATTGAGGCAGCGACTGCACAGAGGTTCTCTAACCCCTGCTGGTGAGTAGCTTCAACTCACTGTCTTCATCAAGACAGGACCTTGGGGTCATCTCGCTGTCTTCAAGATGGTTTGGCTCACTATCTTCCCTAAAGTTCTGCCTGGCATACGAGATACGAGTCTGAAAGAGAAACAAGGAGACACGTAACAGGTTTCACAATTATATAAGCAAATAAATGGATCTGTTCTGCATAAGGAACATGTTTTACAACTACAATTTGAAACTGGTGGTTGTTGCAAACATCCAATCAGATGTAAACAGCAAAGCAAACAACAGTGGAGGAAATGATGCCTATCCAAATCTATACTAGAACAAAGTTTGAAGGCTTGAGAAGGATGAACTTACATTACATGTTAACACGGGCTGGACAAAGCCCTTCTCCATGTTGATGGAAGGATAATTCAATAAATTCCCCAAAGAAAATTCTTTATAAGTGTTGCCATTATTCTACATTTTGCAAAGAGTAAATATAGATCAAATAATATTGGAAGAAACAGAGGATAATGTAGCTCAGGTGCAAACTGATGATACATAATCAAATAGCAATTAATTAAGTACATCGTTACAAGGCTAAAGGGAGAGAGGTACTGATAAGAGCTATGCAGAGCCCATTATTGTTTTGAGATCGTATGATCCTTTGAGCAAGGAGATTCATCTGAAATTAGTTTTTATACAAGAGAGAAGGTAAGCCACAAGCAGAAATTTAGGAGTTCGAATTTTGAATTGATATCATAGACAGTACCTGACGCTGGGTTCCCAGCAGTTCTAACAGGGGTTTGGCCACTGGAGTAGGGGTAAAGTGTGGTATAGTTGGGCCTGTGTTTTCTGTGGCTGCTGATCTATCTGATTTAACATGTATCACTACCTTTTCCAAATACCTAGTTTGTACTCCTTGACGACCTGCACTCACCCTCTTCCTTTTGGACACCTATTACGAAAGAACAACATTTGACTGGAAAAACATAGTGTGACGACACATGGAATAGGTACAGAAAATGGATAGGTATGGCATATACTCATATATGATGCTTAAACTAAGCAGATGGTGTAATAAAGTAGAAGTAATGCAAGAGGTCAGAAGCAAAATATGTGCGACAAATACAACTTTGCAAAGTTAGAGCAAGCACCTTGATGGGTGAATAAGATAGGCCATCCTCCACCATGCCAAGTTTGTTAGGCAGTGGATCATTCCGCAATATTCATCTCGTGCGCCCATTCTCATATTCATTTTGATAATGTTCAATATCTAACATGCATGAAAACATAAAAACGAGTGAGATTTTCTTTGTAATGCAGAAGTGATTCTAATCCAATACTGCCTCCCTGTAAGCCCCTTTGTGCTATCTCTGCAATTCTTTTAGAGAACAGTATAGTAAAGAAGAACAAGTCGACCTGACCTGACAGATTCAAAATATACTAAGGGAGAACAACTCGACCTGACCAGTCGACCGCAAGAGAACAGTATCATCTTAAAGAAGAGCAGAAGAGCAAGCAGATTGAAGATTTACATGTCTTTTAATACAATGTCGGTTGGCCACCCATGATGAACCAGAGCGCACAGAGAAATAGTATTCTTTCTGGTCTCTCCATATGTGGCTCACATGCATTTCGAAACTAAAGTAGGAACATTTAGCGAACCAATTAAACATCTCTCAGTTTTACTAATATCAGCAATAATATCAGATATGAATTTGTACAACTAAGCTTGTTTAGCTCGATGGGTGGAGCAGTGCTATTACGACATGAACCACGTAGGCTGATTGTGGTCATCATAAAATGGGGAAAACATAAGCATGATGAGTACAGTGTTGACCGTGGCAGTGGGATGGCAGATCTGAAGCTGCAAACCACGCAAAGGGTAGTTAGCAACCGATGTTTGCTTTGAAATAAGAACTAAGATTTGGTATGGACAAGAAAGTACGGTCAACAAGTGACAAAGAAATGCAATTACGTTGTCTCTCTATATGTCGCGACATGCATTTGGAAACTCAAGTGGGACCTTTAGCTAACCAATTAAATATGTCGGTTAACTAATATCAGTATCATATCACAATCATATTTGAACAACTAAGCTTTCGAATTCTGAGTGTTGTGTTGTTTAGCTTGAAGGGTGGAGTAATGCTAGTACGACAGAAAGCACCTACGCAGATAATAGTAGAGTAGATAAAAGGGGAAAACCCTAAGAATCGAGAGAAAAATCAGGAAAGTGGAACTAGCTGGACCAGTGGGTGGCGCACATGCTTTTCGAAACGAATATAGGAACATTAGGTGACCAATGAGACGTTCTCTGTTTTAGTGATATGAGCATCACATCAGATTCGTATTTCAATGCGTAAGCTTTGGGTTGAGGTCTTGAGGAGCAGTGCTAGCATGACATGAAGCACCTATGATGATGGTAGTGAATATAAAGGGGGGAAACCATAAGCTTTACGAGTATAGTGTCCATGCCATGGCGGATCTGAAGGTGCAAACCGGACAAAGCTACTTCGCAACAAATGTTTGCTTTCAACTAGCCACTAAGATTTGTTACGGACAAGAAACGTACAATAAACAAATTACGATCTATTTTCCGGGTGAGATAAATAACTTAAGGACATATGGAAGAGTACCACCTCTCTTGCGACGCCGTGTAGGCCTATGCTGATACATTGAGGGTGCTGCGGGTGCGATGGCTGTCGGCGGCGGGGAAGAAGACTTTAGACAGCAGACGGCCGGTCGGGGGATATATCCTGTTGCCGTGGACGAGGCAGTCGTAGGAGCGGCAACGACAAGGTGGACGATGGCGCCGATGAAGCGAGAGGAGGCGGTGAAAGGATGCTGGTCCAGCGCCGTGGATGAGAGACGTCCATCTCTTGCAGTGGACGACGGGGTAGGGGTAGTGGCTCCGACAAGGTGGAGGATGGGGTGGCGGACAGAGGAGGCTGGCCGCAGTGCGGAGGTTGTCGTGCCACCGATGGTGTATGAATGGGGAAATGGAGGGGAGAGGGAGGATCTCAAACTTTGGGACGCGCTTCTCTGAAATGGGGGAAAGTTAAGAACTTATCCCCCGTTTAAAATTTCGTACATCGCGTCGGTTGGGGATAGGACGGTAATCTCGCATCTCCCAAGTATTTGCCGGTAACTATTTCAGGCAATGAGAGGGTGTTTTGCCGCCCACGGTTGGCACCCATGGTGTATGAACGGGGCTGACAGGTAGGGCGGTTGTGTCACGTCTGATGGAAGTTACACATCTACCCCTAGTTAAAATATTAGCCTACATCGATTTCGGGCGAGGAGAGGGTGTCTTGCCGCCCACGGTTGTCGCCCACGGTGTATGAACGGGGCTGACAGATAGGGCGGTTGTGTCACGTCTGATGGAAGTTACACATCTGCCCCTATTTATAATATCAGCCTACATCGATTTCGGACGAGGAGAGTTTGTTTTGCCGCCCACCGTGTATGAATGGGGAAATGGAGGAAGAGACACATGTCTTTTGGACGAGCTTGAATGAAATGTGTTTGGCGCCCACGTTTGGCGCCCACCGTGTCTGAATGGGCTCAGAGGCCGTCGTGTCACGTCTGATTGAAGTTACTAGTCTACCCCTATCGACAGCAGTGTAAATCCTGTCGATAAGGATGTCAAGTGTCAGGGGTAGACAGTAATTTCCATCTGGCAAACACTTGCTTCGAGTAGCCCACAAATTATAGTGGGTGTTTAGCCGCTTCGTTCAAAACTTGGGAGAATTAGCATTCACGTTTGCCCTGGGACCTGGCAAACTAAATTCAAATCCAATTTGTATTCGATTACGAATATCCACATATAATTATACGTTTTTTTATTTATTTCTTCAAAACCACAACAAAGATTTATTTCACCTTCATATACGATTATGATTTAGAAATGCCGTGATATTCGAATTCAGTAGGTTGGATACACTCCGAGTCAAACAGTTATTTCATCCAATACAATATGCTCACACGACAAACAGTTCACCTTATGTCAATCATACAAGTTCTAAGGATTACCTCGCCTAAAAAATTCAGATCATTACAACACATGGACAACATAGGGGGTCTTGCAACATAATCCATTCAGAGACATGACACAACATGCAAGTACAATAACCTAATGAAAATTTCAACTAGTATCTAAAGAAGAACCGGGGTTATCTAGGGCTTCAGATAGCAGAAATAGCAGGACCTCCTCCATCTTCAAATGCAACATTCTTACTTCCTCCAATTCTTGGGTTGCTTTCATAATGCGTGCCGCTAATTCCGTAATTTCCAGCCTCAAGGTAAATATTACCTCATTCATGGTAGCCACACCATCTCCTTCTGCCTCTAGTAGAGCCTCAAGCACTATAATATTTGTGCTCAGACTGCTCTTCGACGGTGTTGCCTCTGAACTGCTACCATCTGGTAACATTGATGGCGCACTACTCCCACAAATAGATTCTGGGGTTGTACATTGTCTCCTAGTGTGAACGGCATCCTAAAAGGTTTCCGCTGGACATTAGTAAGAGATAGTTATCGTATGATCCAGGCAGTAAGCTTACATGGTAAATGACGGACGAATTATTGCCGAGCATGGCAAACTATATTTAAATGGTTCGAAGCAGCATCAGCCGAAAAGAAATTAAAATGGTAAGATGAAACTAGGCATGTAAGTGGCAAATAAATGAAATCCGTCAGTCCCATCTAGTTAGTTTTTGCTACCTCCCTGGTTCATTTTCCTCAAAAAAACAAAAACTATTTTGAACTATCATACCACTAGTGGACTTTAATCGGGATTAAACCGGACCCAGTTGACATCCCTAGTTGAAAGGGAGTGTACAACCGCTATATTTAAGTTGCCAAGGCATCTAAGCAGTTGAAATAATCTGAGAAAGCACTTAACAGTGTGGCCTCATTTAAACTACGAAGACAGTCTTGTGATGAAGTTGAGAGGAAAAGTTAAGGACTCAAATGAAATAGGCATGCATTTCTTTATGATAGTACAGCAGGCACTGCTAACATATTGGCCAACTCAGGTATAGCGTAACAACAAATAAGCATTTGAATCAAGCAATACAGCAAAGCATACAACTGAACTATTTGTAATTTGGTAGGATTACACGTTGAGGGCACAAGCCAAGAAAGCAGCCCACTCGCATTACATATCACATGTACTAAAACACACTGGCTTACCATATGTTGCTGTGAAGCCTAGCTGCTGTTGCAATGTTCTTTGAAGATATCGTCAGCATCCCGTGGTTGCAAATCTAGTTGTTGTAGTTTATTTTGCACCATCTATTTAGGTAAAATTAATTTTAATCGCATGCACTGGTCCGAATTGATCATCAATGGTTCATCTAAACTAATGAAAGAAGGGTGTGTGCATACACGACAATACTCCCTCCGATTCTTTTTTACTTTGTGTATAACTTTTTCTTAGTTTTCTCGTATTAGTCTGCGCGTTGCCGATTCCTAGCGTTGGTTTCCTTTTGTGCCCCGCCCCATCCGCCTCCGCCCTAATTGATTGGCAAATTAGTCCAGAAAAATTAAACCAGTGCCCTCCTTGGTATGCGGGTCAAGAGTTATGCGCAGAGTAAATAGAATCGGAGGGAGTATATCTGCTTCCCTCTATTTTTATGCTTGTTCGAGGTGCCAGCCCCAAAAGAACAAATATTTTGCCTGATGGGGTTGGCAGCTCCATAATTCATAGAAGCATCAAATTGGTCATGCAACTTGGGAAGATCAAGAACACACAAACAAGTAGTGAACAAAGGCTCGGAGCAGTGATGTAATAGCTAGCATCAGAAAATGTAGGGTAAAACGAACAAAAAGCAGCGAAACCATGCTAGTTTGCTGATGTGTAATTAAGCATAGAGAACATTAAGCAGTCCGATGGAACCAACAGGTGGCATCAGAACAAACCTAAAGCATATTAACTATATGTGCACTGGTATTTAATTTAGCACATGTAACATGTTCACTGCCAGAAGTATGGCCCTACAGGTGCAAGCAGAATAACGCATCTCATGAAAAACTGAATGATGCCCTGAAGAAATTCAAAGGTGTGGTGCTTATGCTAGGAAAGTGAACGTAGGCGCTGGCCGTTGGATAATAGTACCTGATTCTCGGCGACGTATGGGTATCGTTGTCATACTTGATAGCTAAGGATCGTCGATGCTGCTCGTGTTGCGGTTGAGTTCGGGCCGGCTGTCGCCGTCGCTGAAGCGGCTCCGATGCTACGGTTGTGGCGCCTGTCGACATACAAGAAAGCTCATCTGTGATAAGTGAACAGTTGCACGATAAAGAGGAAAACCGAAGGAGTACAAATCAAAATAACCTGATGAGGCTGCGGCATCGGTAAAGCAGGACCGGTGGAGTTGAATATGGCGTCCATGGAGCGGGTCCAGTGAAGTGGACGAAGGCTTCGGCGGGCGCGTTGTACAGTGCTTTCGGTGAGGCGGATCTGTTGCGGCGGATGAGGGCTCGTATGAAGGGCCAGCGAAGGGGCGGACGAGGGAGTCACTGAAGGGCCTACACTGTGGTGGACGAGGGTGCCGGTTAGGCAGATCCGGTGCGGTGGACCATGATGGTGGTCAAGGATATCTGGAGCGGTGGACAAGCCAGTCGCTGAAGCGGCTCCGGTGAATTGGTGAGTTGGCAGTTGGGGGTTCCAAGGTGTGGAAGGTAGATCCGGCGGGGTGTGAGGTCCACCGCTGCGACGGAGGACTAGATTCGGTGGCTTGCCGTGGTTGGGGGGGTCGGGGAGGGGAAGGGGAGGGGCTCTGGGGAAGAATGTTGGGGGCAAAGAGGGGAAAACAATGGAGTTACCATAACAGCCCTTTTCGGTTCATGTGGCAGGGGTAAAACAGGAATATCGCAGGGCTAAACTTTCGGGCACGTGATATTTCGATGTGAGCGGGAAATTTGAAAGCTTTTGGCGCCTAAAATTATAAGTATTCTGCTCTCGTACGGCCGACTATGATATCATGGCCGAAAATTTGTTTGTTTTGCACGCAAAAAAAAGTGCAAGTTTTGAAAATCAATGTCTCCAACTCGCAACTTAGATTGTCCATTCAATTCAAATTGGATCATCGAGCTACTACAAGCAAATACCATCATACAGTCCAATTCAAATGAAATTCCAAATGTGTTTATCCTAAATATGATGACAAAAGCAAAAATGTGTATGTGTATGAATAAAGTGGATGATTATAAAGTTTGAACATGCCCGTATGTGTATATCTCTAGGTTTGATATATGAATTTGAAATCACGAAATCCCGGCTTAAAAAATGTACCTCCGTTTAAATGAATTACAAAAGCTAATGATGGAGTCGAATTCCAAAATTCCAATCTTAGGTTTGTAATTCTGGTACATCAAGGTATATCACGCATGTTCAAAAGTATCGTTATCTCATAGTACAAACTGCGAAACAAATTGATCAACCATGAGTGCACAATATCTCAATTACGCTAAAGTCCCTCAAATATAAACACCTCACTCTTTATCTAAAGTCAACCCCCCCCCCACTACACACACACACACACACACAGAGAAGTCGTTCTCTCCCCTAAACACCAACACACAAGCACATTAACACCCCTCTCTCTTGTAAAGTCCGAACCCCAACATAGGTCTCTATCACTTTGTCTCTCGGCATGCACACATCTCTTCCCTCACTCTCTAGGTCTCCCGCTATCTCTCTTACCCAAGCACATGCACTATGTAGAGTGTATATTTCCCATACACACAAAACGTCACCCCCAAACGTCTATCTCCCTAGTTATGTGGTTCTCACGCACTCACCTCACACACCACCCCCACTTCAAACAAGCACACTTTCTCTCCTTGTGCACCACTCTCCTCTTTCTATCTCTCCCACATGCGGACCCACCCCAGCTCCTTCCCTGTATACACATATGTCGTGACTCTTTATATAGCTCCCTAATGTATAACCGTTCTTGATTTCGCACATCGTTCTCTATACCATCTATTCTAGCTCTCTCATAGGCCAATTTCGAATAACATCAACATTGTCTCCCCATATATACGCCATTTATGGACACAAAGGACCCCTCTCGCCCCCTCTCTTCCTCTCTCTCTCTCTCTCTCTCTCTCCGGCGCTAGCTCTCTCTTTCTCTCGCTCACACACCCCTCTCCCCCACACGCACTCATGTCTCTTCCAAATAGTCTGCTCCCCCCGCCCGCACCCGTGCTATCTCGCTACTACACATGTCACACCATTACCCCTTCCTTTATATTAGGTTTACATCATTAGTTGTCTCTCTACTCCACATACACTCTCTCCCTCTCACACACAAACGCGTGCACAAACACACACAGACACGCACAAACACCCATTTACCTGGATCGTCATCTCTCCTCATGTCTGCATGTGTATCTCACACACTCACTCTCTAATTATGTATATGTGTCTCCATGTTACACAACACAAAGCCCGATGTACATGTCTCT
Organism: Triticum dicoccoides; assembly: GCF_002162155.2. Classification (NCBI taxonomy): domain Eukaryota; kingdom Viridiplantae; phylum Streptophyta; class Magnoliopsida; order Poales; family Poaceae; genus Triticum; species Triticum dicoccoides. Next base: position 105,957,449 of record NC_041382.1, on the reverse strand, counting down.
CTCTATCCTCCAAACACATAGACACAAAGAATCTGTTATCATTGCCTCAGTCTCTAACATATCACACACGCACACTATCTCTCTCTCTCTCTTGCAAACACGCTCAACAAGGGTTTCCCCGTGAATAACTTACCGTCTATTCATGAACAGTCATGGCAGTACGGCGAACAGGAGACGTGAAAAAGAATAAATCTACACGTGCTTAGACCACCTAGTATGACTACTAGGACTAGAGCAAGCCAAAAAGCACGCCGCAGTCACCCCCTCCTTGTCGGCGATGGGAAAATCCTCGTTTTACACAGTCGAGAAGTCATTGTGCTAAGGCCCCACATGCCGAGGCATTGAATAGAATGTAGATGCTAGTTTACGGAAGCAAGTATCGATAATACGTTTGTATCTCCATACTTATATTTCTTTTCTTATAAAAAACCGAGTTGGTGATGATGGTACATGTGCCGTATTGCAATATAGACCGTACGATCTATATCTGACGGATGGAAATTAAACTAAAAGATACCCGCACCCCTCTCCACATTTGCAGACAAGGCCTTCCCTCGTTCATCCTTATCTCCAACAAACCTCATTGTTGAGCAATTAAGAAAGGAAGCCTCTGGAACAAACTGGCCTGGTGGCCGTTGCCGGCGTCGTCAATCCCCATGCCTCCGCTCAGTTCGACCACCAACCACCACCACACCCCACTCCTCTTCACCTTATCTCATATTTCTCGAGATATCATTAGCTTTCACACATGGGATTACTCCCGCAAGGGTCAATCAAAACAAGTGTTTTATAAAAAAATGCATCTTGATGTTCCGTGCAATGCACGGATCTTGCTAGTACTCCTACACAAGACTAAGTTTGTGATGCTGGTGTGTCTGCCATCCGTCGTTTCTGACCATTAGATCTACATCTAACGATTGTGAGGTAAGTAGTTGCTCTTTCTCACCAACATCCCACTTGTCTACCAATTTGTAGAAAAACCCATAATAGTATCTTAAAACCAACCACATCTCTCCCTGACCTCACCAAAATAGCCCAAGGAATATATTCTAATTGAAACATAATATATCTCTAGTGACATATGTATATCAAAATTAGAGTGTTTTGTACCAAGTTTGTGAATAAGTATTATTCTAATTATGATTCGTTGCAACGGACATGAACATTGCTAGTATTTCCATCCATACATTTCTTTTCCTAGTATTCCATAGTTTCGAGTTTTCCATCAAGATATTAGTCACTCATGGTTGATATTTACTTTCAATCATGTACACATATGCACTATGTAACTAGCCTTGCCTATTGGCTTCCAAAGCTTAACTTTCACTCCTACTTACAATATGTACAGTATTTAACAAAAAACTACTACTTTCAACCAGCCCTATGAGGAATCTATTGTACAAAAAATAGCAAAAACATACCCAAAATTTATTAATCCATGCCAAAAACTACCTAGTACTCCTACCGATTAGGTTCGTTTAAACCCATTTATGACAGGGTTGGCCCACATGTCCATGCTGATGAGGCAGCTTAAACCAACACATTTTGTTTGACCGTTGACATGAGGGACCCACATCTGACCTTCTATCCTGTTATTCCCCCTCAAATCATTATTTTCCTGAACATTACTTCAAACAGTACTGATGCGTGTTCGTTGGTGGCGCTGGTGATGAGCGAGTTGGCCACCGGTCCGCCGGACGGGCTGGACGCCACGATGGCCTCCGCACGGGTTGGCAGGCTGGCCCGAGCGTGACTCATGAGCGAGCAAGCCGCCGCGCTGGCCTTCACTCGAGCCGGATGGCTGGCCTTAGCGAGGCGCGCGCGAGCAAGCTGTCGCGCTGCCTTGCCAATCTAGCTAGCAAACCTTGCAGACAAGCAGCTGGACGGAGCTATCTTGGCTAGCTAGCGGCCGCAAGCACCGGACGGAGCTGGCATCCGGGCTGCCACAACATGGGCTCCGCACCGCCGGCAGTTTTGACCTCGCCTTCTACCGGCGGTGGTAGCTGCGTCACATGCCCGAGGATGACTAGGTGGATGGGCCAGAGGTAGGAGGTCAGTCGAGGATTTTTGTTGGTAGGAGCATGTACAATGGTTGATAAGGTAGTCTTATCTTAAGTCTGCCACGTATGCAAGTGGTAGTAGTTTCTTGGCATTTTAGTGGTTTCTTGCATTATTAGAGCAAGTACAATAGAGCTGAGTCAGCGGGCTATAAGAAATAAACTACTACTACATGTTGGCTATAAGATGGGTTGTAGATGACATGGCACTGGCTTATAGCCTACAGCGATTCTAGGCTGTGTTGTACTCCAACAAGTACTACTAGTGGTCGCGGGAGTGTATACCTCGTTTCGTGGGTTCGATCCCGGCAAACGCACGGAGGCCTTTTAAAAAAATAGTACTACTACACTTCGCTGCGAGCCAATATTTTACAGGGGTAGTTTGAGTTTTGAAGTCAAACGGACGTGCGACCCAACAATCTGGGTGCACTGGACAACATAGCCACGTGAACGGGTTTTCCTTCCCAGCATCCCATGGCTCGCTTGCTCGCCCTAGCCGCACCTCGCTTGCAGCTTCCATCTAGTAGCATATTTAAACTAGCGCCTCCCAATTAAGCCCGAGGAGACGGAAAAGCCTGGCGGGGCATGGGGAACTATGCAATATGGCTTTGTACGTAAAGTGCTCTACTACTACTCTGTAGCTTTTGGCGTTGCATGCATGGACTTCACTCCATTATCGGCTCTACTATAAAAGAAATTCCTCTTGCCGTGTTTTTTTTGAAACGGAGGCAAAAGCTTTGCTTCATCTCATTCATAAAGAAGGAACTACTAACAAAGTTCGACGAGATCCATTACACCTCCACAAATGGAAGCGAAAAGCCTAGTCTCGCTGTATCAGATAACTCAAATGTTCTGCCCCCACAGTAACCATCGCTGATAAACAGGCTGCTAGTGTGTGCATGAGAGGAGCGGCTGAGTAGGCCAGATATGTGAGAGGAGCGGCTGAATAGAGCACCAAGAGTACCCACTAGGCCACTACGCAGGTGTACTTCCCCTGCATTGATAGTACATCGATGGTTCTAGAGAACAGTACCCTCCAGTTCCAACTGTAGCTCCTTGGCCCTGAGATTGAAAAGTTCAAAACATGTGCACTATACTAGACTAGACTAGAAGTACAGTACATCGCACTACTAGTTGAGAAAAGTAGTACTAGTACTGCTACAGTACGAGTACGTACTCCTCCGTCACATAATGTAAGACGTTTTTTGACACTAGTTGGCGTGTACAAAAAATGGCAAAAACATACCCAAAATTTCTTAATCCATGCCAAAAACTACTACTAGTGCCAAAAATTTCTTACTAGTGCTATTATTTACAGTATAATGCAATCCCATAACATTCCATAATCCCTTTCTTTCAAAAAAAATCACTTTTGGAGAGAAGATTGCTATCTCCACGCGAGCTTCTCATAGGCCAGCGCCACCGCATGTAGTCATGTGAGAGAGAGGGAGACATCCATGCAGCACGCAGAGAGAGGAGAACGCGGGCAGACAGCCAATGGGCTGCATGCGGAATTTAGAGCTGCTAACTCCTCCCATCCATGCGCCAGGGGTATTCCCGTCCAGAAAGCATGCAGCGAGCCCCTGCCTCGGTATCTGGGTCTGCTCTTATGCGCAGAGTAAAAAGAATCAGAGGGAGTACTAGTAGTAAATAATAGCCTCACCCCTTCGCTGAGGAACGATCTACAATTGGAAGGGACGAGGCCCTGCGGTTACTACGCTCTTATCTCCTCCTCGCCAGTTCCCCTTCCCCCGAAGAGAAGGCAGTTCGTCGCTGTTCCCATGGATTCGCAAGGCGGTTCTCCTCCTCGTCGGGGTTGGGAGACCTTGGACGACGATCCTGTGGGAGAAATTGCACGCCCCTCCGATGTCCTCACCGCTGCAAGACTCGATGCTTCCTGCACCAACTTTTTCAAGACGCTGCTTAAACATGTCATGCTTGTTGGTCTTCCATGCATCCTCGAGGAGAAGGTTCTTCTATGGGACAATCCTTCGAATAGTCCACCGCTCCCTGGCCATGGTTGCATGTTGACTCCGCTAGAGTTGCCGACGTTGAGACGTAGTCGGATTTTGTCCGATGAGCAGGTCAGTAATGGAGTTTGATCATGTACTAGTACATAGTTATTCCATTTCCATCCCATAATTTCTCCGCTGCCCACCGTCTTATATATAGGTCTGGGTCGGTGCCAACGAAGATTGGCTTGCATACCTCCGGCCGGATACCACCATCATTTTGCACAACATCCATAGTAGTGCGGCCGTTCCGGTAGACCCCTTCTCCACCATTGGGATCGGCCTTTCGGACTGGCTGGGCAAGAATACGTATGATGATGCCTACATGAGATTGAAGAAGATAGGAATTGCGGACCCGCCGACAAAGCGACACGGCTACGAGGATTACTATCTCACCGCGGTGTTCGACATAAGGATTGCCATCAATGTTGGAGGAAGTAACGGCAGAGGCTGGCGCATGTTGGCAGCGGAAGATTTGTACCCCTACACGTTCGAACACGCCGTGTGCCATCTAGGCCGCATCTTTGCAGTGACAAGCCAGGGGACTTGTTTTATCTAGTTGACATCCTAAGGTACGGGATGCACAAACCATCATTTGCATCCCTAACGGTACTCCATTATTTTGTAGGGACTAGTCATCCCCCGATCAAAATAAGATCGCCGATCCTGGATGTGCATTTGCATCCATGATTCGGTCTAACCTGGAACCTTGTAGCTGACTTTGGCATATTGGGATCAACTATCTTATCAGTCGTTACCCATGGTACCACTGATGTGCAACATGGTCACATAATCTACCATGATCGGACCGTCACCATCTACCCAGGTATTCCATTTTTCAACCCTCTCGCCTTCTCTTTCATTATTTTACTAGTAGTATACTTTGTAGTACTAGTAGGAGTACTTTTTACCTTGGAGGACCCGTATAGCTAGCTAGGCCCTTGAAGAATTGAACCCACTAGCTGCCACCATTTTTGTTTTTCCATGTCTTACTATCTCATCCATGCAGCCAAGAGTGGCTATATATAATAAGCCGATTATTTTACTTCCTTTATACCGAAGTAGTACTATTTGCTGCATAGTATTACTGACCGCCACATTTGAGCACAACATTATTATGCATGGACCTTGACTATATACGTTACCATGTGTCCAGATCTGGGATGCCGCGTGCACCAGATGAACGGCGCCGAGTTCGACCCCCATGATGCTACGTGGGTGCCGAGGAACACTCTTGGAGAGTACTCGCTTTTCATCGGGGACAGCTACCCCATTGTGAAGCGGATGCCACCTTCAATGCACGACACGGAAGGCCTGCTGTTCATGAAGCATGGTTGTGTCTTCAGTGCACACCGTCGGATGAACGACATGCTGGGACACGCTATCCCTAATTTATGCCACTTCAGCTTGGATGAGTCTCCATCGTGTGGAACCGGACTAGAAAGCTGCGACAATGATTCCCGTTGCCCACCGCTATGGATCGTGCCATCCATGAAGAACACCTGGGACTGGAACCTGTAGGAGGACATGTAGCCCATCTATAACGTGTAAGTGGAGTACGGTAATTGTGAACTGTAGCGCTGTGAATATATGTAGACCAGTCGTGCACAAATTTATCACATGAGTTGGAGATGAACTTGTGTGGCATACTAGCATTTGTCCATCAGAATTTATTACTAGTAAATGTGTTATGTGTACGTGTAACTTGTGTGGTTGTTGCACGGGCTCCAACACGCTCTTTGAGAAAAAAAGGTGGCACAGCTTTGGATATACGTGACGTGGCGGCATCATATAGTAGCATCGTTAGCTATAGTTGTACTAGTACACTCCTACTAGGACGACAACTCCTATAAAACCTTGCACTTGGCTCTTTGCCTCTTCGGGAGGTTCAATAGTTCGTACTCGTGTGAACCTTGCACTTGGCTGTTCGCCTCTTCGGAAGGTCCAACAATGATGATACTACAATACAATATGCTTCTGGCAATCTGACACCGATTGAACTGCTGCACGTCCACCACGAGGGTGGGGGAGAGGGAGCGGGAGAGGGCGCTGTAGTCAAAACCCTCTCCTCGTCCTGCGAACCACCGCGCGTGTGGGTGAGGGAGAGACGTAGTAAGCAAGATTCTCCTCTTTCGCCGAGTTGATGGGACACATCAAAGCAGTACTAGTACTAGTAGTAGTAGTCCATACTGCGTCCTTTCCGATTAATATGGATTAATTTGAAACAAGAAAAATACACTGGTGGTTAACGTATGTAATAGTATGCTCTTTACGGTCACTATATATAGTTTTGCGGCGATTATGCGATCACTAGCTCATCGCAGAGCACCGTATTGCACCCTACTGACCGGCCACATAGTCGACGTGGAACTTTCTTGACTGGTTAAATTGTCACCTGGTTTCTGCGTCCCACCTGTCAGTTGGCAGAGCAAAGAAATCAGTTAAACAAAACTTTACACAGGCGCGGCACGAGTCCAACCCTTGCGCGCGAACTGCCCTGGCTGTGTATGTGAGTGCATGCACGTGTCCTCCCTCGGTCGTCCAACAAAGAGTGTACTACATGATGTACATCTACACTTCCAATGTGTTTAGCCTTTAATCTAAATCGATATTGATTGACTAATGCACCAACTTGTGCTGTAGGTATAGGCTACATGTCTATCCTTAATTACAGCATGCAACGGCCTTCATTTAATCTTCTTATCTAAATGGTCGCATGCACACATAAGTCTGCTACTTTTGGGCGTTAATTATGCCCTGGTCAATGTCTAAATCTTTAAATGTACAGTCTTTCACGGACGTAAGGAGTAGGTTGAGCACTTGAGCGTGAGCATGTGTGTTGTGTCGTGTGCTGTGTGCCGCATGGGTGCGTGAGTGTTGCGTGCGTCCATGTGTACATGTGAGTGTTGCATGTTGCATGCATGCATGCATGCATGGGGCTTACTCCCTCCCATTGACATGTTCATATTTCAAGCTTCCTATGTTCCCTCCATATGGTGATACTCACTCTGTTCCCAAAGAGTACGGGGTAAAAGCCTCCCTCTGTTCCCAAATATGGAGTATTTGTCTTTCTATAGATTTCAACAAGTGACTAGGTACGGAGCAAAATGAGTGAAGTAAGCGTAGAGGCATAGGGATACTGTAGAAAGGAAGTCCTTGCAATCCATTTATTCCCCATCTTGGTCGGAGAGAACTATTCAACTAGTCTCTTCTTCTTCCTCCTCTCTTCCCCATCGTCGTCCGCACACCATTTACCCCCGCTCACTACTCGCCCGCCCGCGCCATCTTCCTTGGTAGCTCGCGTGTACCATATCCCCCCGCTCACTGCTCGGCCACACGAGGAGAAGCTTCTTCGCTCGCCCGCCCGAATCCACTTCCCCGCTGGCTCGTAGGCACCGAAAACCCCAATGGCAGAACCGACTGGCACGCAGAGCCGCGATTGGAATTCCCTCGCCAATATTCTCTTGGAGCAGATCTGTAGTCGTATGGACCTACTCAGCACCATCCATCTGGCCGCATGCTCAATGTCTTTGTACCGTCTACTTGTCTGCAACCGGCCGGCTCTTTTCAAGACACCCTGCTTGCTGATGCCCGATCCTCGCAGGTGGCCCAAACACCGAGACACCAACTTGACGATCCTACGGAGGTTTCCGTGGTGCCCCTCGACATGCCACCACTACCCATCCACCTGTCCTTCATGCGCGGCCACTACTGGGCGGGCATGAAGGCCAACTAGATCGTCCTCATCCACCACACTGGTAGTCTGTGGCGTCTGGTGGATATATAAACCCAGTGTGAGATCAACCTTCCATCATTGGATACCGCCGCCATCGAGCCTCGCGGCCCGACGGACACTCCTGCCTACTACGCACGAGACGCGTCAAGCTTTTGGCTCGACCTTTGTTTGCAGAAAGTTGTAATCTGCAAAGTGCCCACACCATCAGAAGACTACATGGATTACAAGCTTATTGCCATGTTCAACGAGGGATTAGTCTATCTGGAATCCGGTCGCCATACATCGTTATGGCTCATCATCAATCCTGTTGAGGAAACATTTCTGTCTGATGCTATAGTGCATGATGGCATCGTTTACGCGGTCGACGCACAGATTGGCTACCTATATTGGTGGAATCTATCGTCGTGTAATTGTTCTATCTCATCTAATCTTTACCTTATGAATACGACTGCCTGTTCATTTGTTACAAACTTAGAATGCATAGCATGTTTATAACCACATCATTGCTATATGTTCCTCTCATTTCCTAGATTTTTATGACCACACATGTTATTGTTAGAGTTGATATGAGAACAATTGGCATCTAATGATTGTTAGAATACATATTATGAGCATAACATCATGATTGCTATATGTTACTCTTTACAAGATTTTTATAACAACACATATTATTGCTTAGAGTTGATATGAGAACAGTAGTAGTAATTGCTATGGTAGAATATGAGTAGGCGCTGTCATAGCTGTTTTCCTCTCATTGTTACATCGATGTTTGAACCATGACATATTGCTAGAATATGAAAGCCATTGGCTTATTCTTTTTAACTTGGGGCATGATTATGACCATGACATTGCAATTCTCTATCTATGATATGTGTCACTTTTATAATAATCTTAATTCCACACATACTCTGAATATAATTATTTATTTTTGTCCTTTTGGTCTCCAATTTGAATTGTTGCAGCAGACGCAAATGCGCTGGCCTTCATGAATCCAGGACGTGGAATCATACCAGCCGATGGGTGGTGGTTTATTGCTCGTTCTGCTGACGGCGGTCATTTGATGCTCATTCGCACGTACCAAATTGACCAAACCATTACATCAAACCACATGCAGTACAATCCGTGGGGCGCTCGTTACATTGATGGCTATGGCTGCTTCGTGTTCGAGAAAGATCCCAGCTCCGTTGGGCCAGGCGTATTCAACTGGAGGCGGGTTTACAGCCTCGGCAACCACTCCTTGTTCCTCGGGCTCAATTATCCGATCATCCAACCAATCATCGATCATATCACCGGCGATGATTACTGTGCTATGCAACTTCCATTCGCGAGGGGGGATGTGTTTACACATCATACCATGGGTTTCATGAATCACCATATCCAGAGATTCGTCGACACAGCTTGTTGCCAGATAATCTTCAGTGTGTGAAAGTCATCAAGCTTCCATGCGATGGATGGCTTTTGCAAACCCGACATGCGGCAATGTGGTTCATGCCAACAACAAATATGCACAAATTCATTCGTGCTGATATCTAGACCGAGCCATGTATTCTGCTGTTGTAGCACGACCCTCTTTTGTTGGATATTATGTACTGTTGTTAGTTTGAAGCACTCCTCTGGTTTGAAGGACAGATACCATCCTGGGATCAAGTGCATCCTAACTCACCTGCGTAGGATGTACTGATAATGATGATGGAGATGCTGTGCAGGAGCTGATCGAGCACCTTGAGGCCAAAGTGAGTGCTGACAGCATGAGATTTCAGTCTCTCATCGATTTTTTCATACCAACCAACGACAGCGAGCACGGCATATGTTACACCCAACCTGAGAAACTTCCAGGTAAGACACCGATCGGCCGTCTACTTGCACAAACCTGGTGAAGCAATTACAATTTGACAGTTAATAAAAAGTGAAACAAGTGACTGCAACATGCCAAAGATGTTATGGAAATGCCAACTAGGTACACTAAAACCTGTATTCCACAATACTGCAGGTATCACACTGAGTGGCCTAAGGAAGCATTTCTTCCAGTGCAATTCCAGGGTGTTCAAAAGGGGCGCGTGGACGCGTCGCAAGATACAGTCGGAGTGCGGCATGCACGCGATGTGGCACAAGACCGACAATACCTTGCCGGTGATGGTCAACGGCCGGCAGATGGGCAGCAAAAAAGGTTCTGGTGCTGCACACCAACAAGAACTTTGACCAGCAGAGGACCAACTAGGTAATGCACCAGTACCACCTCGGGGACCTGGAGCAAGAGAAGGAGCGGGAGCTGGTCCTCTGCAAGATTTTCTACCAAATGAACACTAGGGCCAGGAGTAAAAAGATTATAAGTTAGTTTGGTATTGGTAGTTGTACTACCTTGTCGTCCGCAAGTTGGTATTGTTGTTAACGATCTTTTGGTATGAACTTGCATTTGATTCCATGTAACGACCCGAGACCAATGTGCCAGGTGTCCTCCAGTTATTCGCTGTTGTTTCCTTTTCATTGCTTGCGTGTCATGCATTGCATATCATGTCATCATGCGCATTTCATTTGCATACTTGTTCGTCTCATGCATCCGAGCATTTCCCCCATTGTCCGTTTTGCAATCTGGCGCTCCTATGTCACCCGGTGTCCACTTTTACCTATTTTCGTGTGTGGGTGTTAAACGTTTTCGGATTGGACCGAGACCACTCATGCGGCCTTGGTTTACTACTGGTAGACCGCTTGTCAATTTTCGTACCATTTGGACTTCGTTTGATACTCCAACGGTTAACCGAGGGACCGAAAAGGCCTCGTGCGTGTTGTAGCCCAACACCCTTCCAATTTGCCAAAACCCACCAAAACCCTTCCATCATCTAGAGCGTTCGATCACGACCGCGTGGCCAAAAACCGCACCTCATTTGGACACTCCTAGCTCCCTCTACCTATAAATATGTGCATCTCCCCGAAATTTCGGATGAAACCCTAGTCTTCTTCCACCTCCTGTCACCGGACATGTCCATCCCGAGTCAGACGTGTCTGCATCGCCGCGTCACGCCACTTGTCCTCCGCCGCCGTCCCCGCCCCGCCGGCCCGCGGAGCCCATCGCGGGCCCGCCCGGGCCAAGGTTTGCGCGCCGCCGGCCGAGCATTGCCGCCG
>NC_041382.1:105896202-105945812 GCF_002162155.2 Triticum dicoccoides | reverse complement strand
CGTCGCCGGTGCTGCCCATCGCCGCTCGACGCCGACTCCGCCGCCTGGCCTGCCCCGCCGCCTCGGGAGTCCGCGCCACGCCGCGGCAGCGCCTGTCGCCTGCCTTCGCCTCAAGCTCTCCGGCGAGCTCCACTCGTCACCGCGCCGTCTCACCCCTTTGCCGGAGCGACCACCGGACGCCGGGGTCCGGTGCCCCTCGCCGTTGCGCGCCCGGATCCGGCCGTCGCAGCTCCAGATCTGTCTTTCCCCGGCCTCCTTCGATCTCTTCCTCGTCTCCGGCAACTTCTCCGGCAACATCTCCGGCGGTCCTCGAAGAACGTGCATGAACCCTAGATCTGAAATCTGAGAGAGGTTGACTTTTTCTCGAAGTCTACAGTATTTTTATGCCTTTTCATCGCATCATAACTCATCATCTGTGACTCCGATTTGTGTGCATAGCAAATCAAAATGTTCGTCTCGATGAGTACATCATTTCATATCATTGCATCATTTTCATTTGAGCTCATCTTGATGCCCGAAATGCTGTTGGAAGAGGGCTATGTGAGTAATTTGTCATATCTCTTTCAGCAAATGGCATTTTGTCATTTTTGCCATGTTTAATGTGTGCATGCTAGGATGCTGAGCTCTACATGTGTTTTGTTATATGCCATGCCATATTTACAGAGGTGATTGCCATGTATTGTTGTCATCTTTGTGGTGACTAGCACAAGCATGCAAAGTAGCGTAATCGTTGATGCTGATTTCAGGGACTTAGAATTTCACAAAGTCTTTGTCCTGTTTTTGTCTTTATGCCATATGTTCATGTTGTTTCCTAGTGACCAGTGCCTCTTTTGAGGATGATCAGTAAGGATGTTTTGTTAACATTGTCGTGCTATATCCATCCATGTATTTGTTTGCATTTATGGAGAACCCTAGCATGAGTTAATCGATCTCTACTTTTGCTATAAAATGATCCTGGCAGATTCTTGACATGTTTAGCAAATTTGCCGAGGATGTTGCTATTGATCCATGCATGTTATGTTGTTGTTCTTGCCATGTCTAGCTTCTATGCCATGTCTTCTTGATGGGTGAATGCTTGGTTTGTCATGCCATGCTCTGTAGTGAGTGCATCGAGCTCGTAAACATGCCTACTCGTTAACTGATTTGCATGCTCCAGTTTTTCACTAAGTCTATATCTGTTTATGTTTTTGCCATGTTCACATGCTTGCAATTGTATTTTCTGGTCCCTTTTGGCTCATGGTCACTAAGGGACTTTTGTTAAGTGCTTTGAGTAGCTTCATGCCATGCCTTGCTTTGCCATGTTAAGTTCCTGTAGCATGTACTTTTCATGCTCTAAAGTGTGCTTCCTGATGATAAATTCCAGACTTGTGTTAATTTCACTAAGTCTGAAACCTGTTATCATTTGCATTTTTTCCATGCTTGTTTGAACCTGTTAATGGATGAACTAGCCGTAGCTCAGTGTTCATCTTTTGTCAAGCTTCATGAGTGGATACCTGCCATGTATTTTTTTGCCATGTTTGAGTGCTGTAGCATATTTATCTTGATGCATTTAGGTGGTCACTTGCTGTTTATCGCAGACCGGTGCCATATTTGTTTTGCTTGCCATTTCCAAACCGTGCATCCGATTCCGGTGATCTTTATATCGGTTTCAACCAAAATCACCTCAACTTTCCAGTGGCACTCTTGGATTTCCAAGTTGAGGCCTGGTTCAATCATTCCTTTGCAAATCATGCATATGCATCACATACCGCATCCCGCATATCATACCTTGTTCAGGTGTTGGTTGTTTACTATGTTGTGCGCTTCTTTCCGGTGTTGCTTCGTCGGGTTGGTTCCGCTAATGTCGCATTTGTGAGGACTCGTTCAACTATGTCCGTTTGTCTTCTTCATGGACTCGTTCTTCTTCCTTGCGGGATTTCAGGCAGGATGACCATACCCTCGAAATCACTTCTATCTTTGCTTGCTAGTTGCTCGCTCTTTTGCTATGCCTATGTTGCGATACCTACCACTTGCTTATAATGCCTCCCATATTGTTAAGCCAAGCCTCTAACCCACCTTGTCCTAGAAAATCGTTGTTTGGCTATGTTACCGCTTTGCTCAGCCCCTCTTATAGCGTTGTTAGTTGCAGGTGAAGATTGAAGTTTGTTCCTTGTTGGAACATGGAGATGTTGTTCCTTGTTGGAACATGTTTACTTGTTGGGATATCACAATATCTCTTATCTAATTAATGCATCTATATACTTGGTAAAGGGAGGAAGGCTCGGCCTTATGCCTGGTGTTTTGTTCAACTCTTGCCGCCCTAGTTTCCGTCATATCGGTGTTATGTTCCCAGATTTTGCGTTCCTTACGCGGTTGGGTTATAATGGGAACCCCTTGACAGTCCACCTTTTCTTTCCCTTGGGTAGGCCTTCCCAAGGGTCATCTTTATTTAAACCCCCGGGCCAGTGCTCCTCTGAGTGTTGGTCCAACCTGTCAGTTGCCGGTGGCCACCAGGGGCAACTCTGGGCTGTCCTACCGGAACCTTGGACAATCCGGTGTGCCCTGAGAAAGAGATATGTGCAGCTCCTATCGGGATTTGTTGCCACATTCGGGTGGCTTTGCTGGTCTTGTTTTACCATTGTCGAAATGTCTTGTAACCAGGATTCCGAGTCTGATCGGGTCTTCCCGCTAGAAGGAATATCCTTCATTGACCGTGAGAGCTTGTGATGGGCAAAGTTGGGACACCCCTGCAGGGATTTGAACTTTCGGAAGCCGTGCCCGCGGTTATGGGCGGATGGGAATTTGTTAATGTTCGGTTGTAGAAAACCTGAAGATGACCTTAATTAAAATACATCAACCGCGTGTGTAGCCGTGATGGTCTCTTCTCGGCGGAGTCCGGGAAGTGAACACGGTGTTGGAGTTACGTTTGACGTAGGTTGTTCTAGGATCACTTCTTGATCATAGTTTCTCGATCGTGCTTTTCCTTCTCTTCTCCCTCTCATTTGCGTATGTTAGCCACCATATATGCTAGTCGCTTGCTGCAGCTCCACCTCATACCTTTTACCTACCTATAAGCTTAAATAGTATAGATCGCGTGGGTGTGAGATTGTTGAGTCCCTGTGACTCACAGATACTTCCAAAACCAGTTTGCAGGTGCCGATGTTACCGAGCAGGTGACGCAACCAAGCTCAAGGAGGAGCTCGATGAAGATCTTATCCTTTGTGTTGTTTCGTTCTAGTTGATCAGTAGTGGAGCCCAGTCGGGACGATCGGGGATCTGTGTAGCATTTGGGGTTGTCTTCTTTTATTTTGGTTCCGTAGTCGGACTTTGATTGTATCTGGATGATTTAATGCTTTATTCATGTACTGTGTGAAGTGGCAATTGTAAGCCAACTATGTATCTCTTTCCCTTATGTATTACATGGGTTGGGTGAAGATTACCTCACTTGCGACATTGCTTTCAATGCGGTTATGCCTCTAAGTCGTGCTTCGACACGTGGGAGATATAGCCGCATCGAGGGCGTTACATTCCAACCATCATGCCGAGGGTCGACGTGGATATAAAGCTGAATCATTTGTTTCGAAATGAATTTTCAGGCACCTGATTTTTATTTGATGGGTAGCATAAGCACCAGCCGTTCGAATTCCCAGTTCTCCATTTTTTTTGAAACAAGTGCATGCACTTATTATCACGATAAAAAACAATATCCGTGCTACATCCCAGTTATCAGTCTGTACTTGTAGAATTCTCTCGTTTATTGAGCACATATATTGTTTTTTTAGGTCGAGCAAGTTTCAACTGGGCTGTAGATTGCCCAGGGTTGTTTTTGTCGGGTGGTAGGTGCGACATATGCCAACGGGTGGCTTATCATTGTGGGAGCCAGTAAGACATCGCCGGTGCCTGGAAACGGGATGAGGCGAAGACATGCACGCCGGTGAATCTTACCCAGCTTCGGGGCTCTCCGTGGAGATAATACCCCTACTGCTGCTCTGCGGGGTCTCCGCATGATCACTAGATGAACAAGTAGCTACACGATGCTCATAGAGCTGTTTGGTGAGAGGACGAAGAAGGGCACGACTCGCTCTCTTCTTCTCCTTGCGTGGTGTCTAGAACTAGCAGAGATCAACCCTTTGCATGGGTGTCCCGGGGGGTTTATATAGGCCTACCCCTCGGGGTTACAATGGTACTCCGGCTGGGCGCGGGGCCCAGCCGTCTGTGACTACGCTCGCCGACTTCTGCTTCGACCGCTGGGGCCCACCGGTTGGTGGGTCCCGCCGGCTGCCGGTTCCTTGGTCGACAGGTTGGCCCCACTATCCAGGGCCTTGTCGGCGGCTGGTTACTGTTGCTCAATCCTGGTGACAAGGGCTTCGCCGAGGTAGGCGTGGCTACAGTGGCGCCGTCCGGCGGGTGATTGATGTAGCCTCACCGTGTCTTCTCTCCTTAATGGGGCGCCTTCTTCGAGGTTGATGGCGAGCCGGCTGTGGGGAGCCGGCTCTGTCTTGGGTTGACTCGGGGAGGCCTGGCCGCCTTCGGGTGTCTCTCTGCCCGAAGGGGCCCACCGCCTAGGGGCCGCGCTGGCAGCCCGTTGTGGATGACATCAGGGTCAACATGGCAACAGTCGCGCGCCAGACGGGTCATGGCCACCCGTACGGCGCACTGTGTCAAGCGTGCTCCAGGATTCGGGGGTGGCAGGCTTTACTATAGCCACACCCCGTTACATCGCCGTTAGGTGGATGCAGACTCCGAGGGTGCAATCTTCACTGCTTTGTGGGAGCCGGCTTCTTGGAGTCGGCCTTCTCATGGCCGGCTTCTCGAAGCCGGCCCTCCCGCAGCTTTCTTTATGAGGGCTGGAGTCGGATCGCCTTCTGATAGTCGGCCTGGGAGACAGCCGGCCTGAGGAAGGCGGCCCCAGGTCTTGGATCCTCGAGGGCCGGATCGGCTCGTAATTTTTCTAGAAAGGCCAGGGGTAGCCTGCTTGGCTACCCGTGGTCATATCCTCCGACAGTAGTCCCCGAAGCTGATCGAGCTCCGAGGCTGACAAAGGGACGAGAAGCTTGGTCAGTTTCCTTCCCTGAGGGGTCGGCTTCGCTTGCTCGTGCCATCTTGGGAATAGCCTCATTTCTTGGCGGGAACATGGGTCGGCCTGCGAGCTGACCGCGCGCCATCCCGCGGGCCACGTGGCAAGCAGATCCTGCCATCGCACGCGCGCGACGGGACGCCGTCGCAGGCCCGGGCCCGCCACTCACACGCCTCGGTCCGAGCGCAGATCTTCTACGGCCCATATGGACCGCTCGCCTCCCGTGGCGGTTTTATCACGACATTTGGGCGCAATAACCATGGTACCTGGGGGAGTGGGTGCAGTTGATCCCCACGCTCCCCCATGCCGTGCCTCCTCGGCTCCGCCGTGCGAGTCTATAAGTAGGGGGAGGAGGGGGAGCGGCTGTCAGGACCCCGACTCGATGTCATATCGATCTAGCCGGTAACACCTCATATCACTTTGCGGCCTCACGCACGGTATCCCCACGGGTGTCGCCTTACCTTTGCCCGGGACCGTTTGCGCCCTTTGGCTCACGTATATGATAGTGTCGCTAGCATCCATATGATAAGGAGCCCGGGCTGACATGACTAGTCGTAAACCCAAAGTGGCACAGACTTACAGGGACAGGCATCCATGACCCAGCTTCGAACGTGTCGGCCATCAGCAAGTGGGTCCGGGCTGTAGCACTGGGCTAGCAGGACTCCGGTAAACCGGGCTGTAGCGGGCTAACAGGACTCCGGTACTCAAAGCGTGACATTTCCCCGAAGGGACAGACACAGGAACGAAGAAGGACACACGCCGGCCAGCCTAAGTGTTCCAGAGCAGTAGCAAGCTACCATGGCTCAGCGGTAACACTAGGAGACATTTCCCGGTAAGAGAGGCTACTAAAGATAAACAACTAGATAGTCAGATCCCACACATACCAAGCATTTCAATCATACACACAATATGCTCGATATGTGCAAATACAACGAAGCATCACAACATGACTCTACGATACAAGTACTTTATTTAAGGCTCAGGGAGCCATACATAACATACACAAAGGTTCGGGTCTCACGACCCAACATTCAAGTCATACAGTCATACAAACCAGCAGCGGAAGTAACTTGTCTGAGTACAGACAACTAGTAAAATAAAAGAGGCTTGGAAAGCCTAGCTATACTACGTGGTCCTTCACAAGCTCAGGGTCACCACCTGGGCCTTTAGCCTACTCGTTGATGTCAACGTCTACATAGAACCCATCAGAAGGGGTTGCAGCGTCTTCTGTAAAATGTAAATTATAGCAACATGAGTACAAAGGTACTCAGCAAGACTTACATCAGATCCTACATACATGCATATTATCAAGAAGGGTTGGTGGAGTTATTGCAGCAAGCCAGCTTTGACTCTTGGCTAGACTATCCTACGATACTTTAACTTGAAATGGTTTTGCGCACACGAGTCCACTACTCACCACTTCAATACACTACCGAGGATCCACCTCCGTCTCCCTACGGATGAGCCATCCTCGGCACTCACACTTATCTTGAGGCTTTTAGCAGTTTCCATTTACTTATCTATGAATTGTATAGGCAACCAAGTAGTCCTTCACCGCGGACGCGGCTATTCGAATAGATCATGATAACCCTGCAGGGGTGTACTTCTTCATACATGTTTCCACCACTTAGCGTCTGCACACGACATGTGCTCGGCAGACTTCAAGCGAAAGCCGACGTGGGTGTAGACCACGACCTACCTAAACACTTAAGCCTCTAGTCCAGGTTTATCGCCTATCCAGGTTCCATCCGCAGGGAGTCCGGCCGAGGTTTCCCATACGGCCCCGAACGATGTGAACAGGGTTCCCGAGATACCTAATGGGTATTCGATACACCCGGCCACGTACCTACCGCATCACAGCCCACCCCTACGGTCAGCGCTGTCCACAGCCTCCAGTAGGCTACAAACACCAGAAACTACTTGCAACTCCTGGACAGAGAGCTAGGGTGAATAAGAAGTCGAGCGGGGTCATATTTCAGGGCCCAATGCATGGTAGTAACTGTATCTTAAATCACACATACATATCTCAGTGCTTAAGGTCGGCTTCAATGAAACAACCCACCATGTACTCCTACATGGCCTCTCATCGATACCTTTACCAAATTGTGTTCACCACACCACTCTCATTACCGACATAATCATTTCACTCTAGCCCATCACCCAGATGAACCAGACCTGACACGACTCTAAGCATAGCAGGCATAGCAAGGTAGGAACAACACATAGATATGGCTCAATCAACTCCTACACATGCTAGTGGGTTTCATCTAGTTACTGTGGCAATGACAGGTCATGCAGAGGAAATGGGTTCAACTACCGTAGCACACAGCAGTTTGAAACGCGTTGTCTTAATGCAGTAAAAGAGAGCAGGAGCGAGAACATGGGATTGTATCGATATGATCAAATGGTTGGTTGCTTGCCTGATGGTTCGATGCACTGATATGGTTCTTCGTTAGGGTAATCATGGTACTCCTCGGAGGCAGAACCTGTCGCAAAGGACACCGATACACAACCATCACCAAACAATGTGCAACAATATGATGCATGCATGAAACATGGCAATATGAGTGTGTTGGGATAATGCAACTAAAACCAGAAGGGTTTGAACCAATTTGAATCAAAGATTCAAATTTCAAACTCAAACATGGCCTTTTAAAGTGCTTTTCCTTGTTCTGCATTAAACATCAAGTTAACTTGTTTGATCATGCATGAAAATAGTACAGATGGATAGATTGGATTTTTCCGATCATTTTTCATATATAATTTGTCTGATTTGGAGTTACAGAATAAAAGTTATGAATTTTTGAAGTTTAAATTATATTCTAGAATTTCCTGATTTAATTAAATCCAGAAATATATATATTGCGTCAGCATTGGGTAAGCATGACGTCAGCAGTCAACTGGGCTGGTCCGGGTCAAACCTGACGTGTGGGGTACACACGTCAGTGACAGGGGGGTTTAACAGGGTTAGTTTAATTCTAATTAAGAATTAGTGGCGCTGGGGCCCACTGGTCAATGTCAGGGGGGTTAACTAACAGTGATTAGCGCTAATCTAACCACCTGGCCGACGGGGCCCACGCGTCAGTGACTCTGGGGGGGTCAAACCCCAGGTCAAACAGGTCAAACCCACCGGCGACATGACGCCGGCGAGGCCCGAGACGGCGGCGCGATACGGAAACGCGCTACAGGGCACGGGCGAGGCCGTGCTTGGGCTCGTTGGAGAGCCCTTGCTCCCGCGCGTCGAACGGTGGTGGTGGCCGTGCCTGTGGTGGCCGGTACCGACGACGGCGAGCTTGTGAGCGGCGGCCGGAGTTCGGGTGCGGTCGGGATCGGCGCTGCTGCTCGCAGGCGAGGGAGCTGAGGCGCTGGAGGGGCTCTACGGGTCGCGGCAAGCACAACGGGTGCACGCCCGTGACCAAATGGTCACCGGGGCTTCGCCGGCGACGAGCCCGTGCGGCGGAGCGTCTCGGCTCCGGTAGAGGGGCGGCTAGAGCTCGAAATCGAACATGGGGTTAGGGGGAAACGAAGCAGGGGCTCACGGGGATCATGCAGGGAGGGTCAGTGAGCTCGGGGAAGCACGAACGGCGGCAAATCGACGGTGACCATCGGCGGCGGTCGAGGACGAAGACGATGGCGTGGAGGCGATGCAGAGCTTCCCGAGGGGCTTTGCTTGGTGGGGAGGAAGAGGGGGTCGCGGCGGAGCTCCTGAGCTCAGTGGAGGGGCGAGGGGTGGCCGGTGGCGGCTGCTATGGCGAACGGCGGCGATGGTGGCGTTCGGACACGGGAGAGGGAGAGCGAGGGAGAGGAGGGGAAGAACCGAGGGAGAGTGAGAGAGAGCAGGGGAGGGCGTGGCGTCGTTCCAGGCCATCCAGACGAGGAGGGGAGGGGCAGGCAGGCAGGCGAGCTGGTGGCGTGGCGCGGTGGCGCGCGCGCGCGCCGGGCACACTCCCCTCCCTCTGTCGAGGACGAAGACAACAGAGGAGGGAGGCGGGCTGGGCCGTCTGCTGGCTGGGCCGGCCAGCTGGCTGGGCCGGACAGGGAGGAGCCCCAGGTAAGCTTCTCCCTTTTATTTATTTCTGTTTTCTAATTTCTGACATTTGTTTTGATTTAAATAAAATATTAAATCATTTTATAACCTTATGCCAATTTTTGCAGGAGCTAGATATATTATTCCAGAGCTCCCCAACAGGTGGCATAATTTTTGGACATATATTAATATATATAATTAATATATTTCCAATGCAAATATTTATGCATTAATTCCAAATGCCCAAAATAAATACCTATGAGCTCCTAAAAATATTGGTTTGATTTTTATCTCTGTCCAATATTTTCAGAGAGCAACATGAGCATTTTCTTGGACCTTTTTGGAGAAATTTTTATTTGGGTCATTTTCAAAAATGATTCTGAGGGTTTCACAAATCCCCATTTCAAGTTTCTGATGAAAGAGTAAACATGATGCAACACTCTAATGCATGACTAGCTAGGGTGTGACAACTCACCCCCACTCAAAAGAATCTCGTCCCGAGATTTGGGTTCCTCCGGGAAGAAGGCGGGATACTCGAGTCGAAGACGATCCTCCCTTTCCCAAGTTGCTTCATCCTCAGAATGGTGCGACCATTGTACTTTAAGAAACTTGATATTATGACGTCGGGTGGTACGTTCGGCCTGATCGAGGATACGAATGGGGTACTCTCGATATGTATGATTATCTTGGAGATCAAGCATTTCGTGGTCCACTCCACGGATAGGATCCGAGAAGCAACGCCTGAGTTGAGAAACGTGGAAGACATCGTGGACTCTGGAGAGGTGCGGAGGTAGTTCCAACTGGTAGGCAACTTCTCCTCGTTTGGCGAGAATGCGAAAAGGTCCAATGTAACGAGGAGCCAATTTGCCTTTGATACCGAAACGATGGGTTCCCTTCAGAGGGGTGACCCGAAGATAAGCCTTCTCGCCAACCTCGAAAGTCATAGCCTTATGTTTTCGGTCATATTGACTCTTTTGACGAGATTGGGCTGTTTTCGACTTTTCACGAACGATACGAACTTGTTCTTCTGCTTCCTGAATCATATCCGGGCCAAAGAATTGTCTTTCCCCGGTCTCTGACCAGTTAAGGGGTGTTCGACACCATCGTCCATAGAGAACTTCAAAAGGGGCTTTACCCAAGCTAGATTGATAGCTGTTGTTGTAAGCGAATTCGGCAAATGGAAGGCACTTCTCCCAATCCATTCCGAAAGAGATAACAGAGGCTCGAAGCATGTCTTCTAGAATCTGGTTGACGCGTTCCACTTGACGACTCGACTGAGGGTGGAAAGCGGTGCTAAAGGAGAGACGGGTCCCCATAGCATTTTGGAAGCTTTCCCAAAATCGAGAGGTGAAAAGACTTCCTCGATCCGAGTTAATTTCCAAAGGAACACCATGGAGGGACACTATCCGGGAGATGTATAAGTCTGCCAGCTGACTAGCGGTTATACTCTCACAAACAGGTAAGAAATGGGCTACTTTGGAAAGACGATCGACAACGACGAAAATAGCATTATTCCCTCTCTTGGTCCTGGGAAAACCGGTAATGAAATCCATACCAATTTTATCCCATTTCCATTCAGGAATAGCTAAGGGTTGAAGGGTGCCAGCAGGCCGTTGGTGCTCTGCTTTTACACGACGACAGACGTCGCAATTAGCAATATACTGAGCAATTTCTCTCTTCATCCTAGTCCACCAGAACCTCTGGCGTAGGTCCTGATACATCTTAGTACTACCGGGATGAATAGTGAGAGGAGATTCATGAGCCTCCTTAAGGATCAACTGCCGTAGATGCTGGTTCTTGGGAACCACTAGACGGTTCTCAAAGTACACAACACCATGATCATTTGTGGAGAAACAACTAGCACCTCCGCTAGCAATGTTCTCTTTGATTTTGGATATTCCCTTATCTCGCTTTTGGGCAGCGATGATTTGATCCGTAAGAGTAGGTTTTGCCACCAAGGTGGAAAGAAAACCTTGAGGAACAATGTGAAGGTTAAGCTTCCGAAATTCCTCATGGAGAAGCGGTTGACTTTGTTGTAACATCAGGTTGTTACAATAGGATTTACGACTTAGCGCATCAGCCATGACGTTGGCTTTCCCTGGGGTGTAGGTTATTCCTAAGTCGAAGTCTGTGATCAACTCAACCCAACGTCTTTGCCTGAGATTCAAATCCGGTTGGGTGAAAATGTACTTAAGACTTTGGTGATCAGTGAATATTTCACAACGATTATCGAGGAGGTAATGTCGCCAGGTCTTAAGTGCATAGACTACGGCTGCAAGCTCTAGATCATGAGTAGGATAATTCTCCTCATGTGGGTGCAATTGCCGTGAAGCGTAGGCAATTACGTGTTGATCTTGCATGAGAATGCAACCTAGTCCTTGTCGCGAGGCGTCGCAGTAGATAACAAAGTCCTTGGAGAAGTCTGGCGGTACCAGTACGGGAGCAGAGGTCAGGCGTCTTTTCAGTTCCTGAAAGTTGTGCTCACATTGTGGAGTCCATTCGAACTTCTTATCTTTCTTGAGGAGTTCGGTTAGAGGTTTAGCAACCTTGGAGAAGTTCTCGACAAAGCGACGACAATAGCTCGCTAAGCCCAGAAAACTCCGAACTTGCTTGACCGATTCAGGTGGAGTCCAATTAAGGACGGCTTGAACTCGCTCAGGGTTAACAGCAATACCTTTACCAGATATTACATGACCCAAATAGGTCACTTCTGACAACCAGAATTCACATTTAGAAAATTTGGCATAAAGGCGATGCTCTCGAAGTTTCTGCAACACTAGCCTTTGATGTTCGGCATGTTCTTCCTCGTTCTTGGAGTAGATGAGTATATCATCGAGGTAAACAACGACGAATTTATCCAAATACTCCATGAAGATTGAGTTCATTAACCGAGAAAAGGTGGCTGGAGCGTTGGTTAAACCGAAGGACATGACGGTGTACTCGTATTGGCCATAACGAGTAACAAAGGCCGTTTTAGGAATGTCCCTGTTTCTGATTTTGATTTGATGGTAGCCCAACCTCAAATCCATCTTGGAGAAGACTGAGGATCCAGCGAGCTGATCATACAGGTCGTTGATCCTGGGAAGCGGATATTTGTTCTTGATTGTGACCAAATTGACAGGTCGGTAATCTACAACCATCCGGTCCGTACCATCCTTCTTCTTGACGAATAGGACGGGGCAAGCCCACGGAGATGAACTAGGTCGGATGAAACCCCTTTTCAAGGACTCATCGAGTTGTTTCTTAAGCTCGGCTAGTTCTAGGGGTGCCATCTTATAGGGTCTTCTAGCAATCGGAACGGTTCCTGGAATGAGGTCTATTACGAACTCAACATCCCTGTCAGGTGGAACACCTGGCAATTCCTCTAGGAAGACATCCGGGAAGTCACGGACTACTGGCACGTCCTCAAGGTCTGGCAAAGGGCTGGCGTTAAGAGAATATAACTGTCGCTTGGCTAATCGGGTCAAGACATTGACTATCTTCCCCGAAGGGTGAGTGAGTTGAACAGTCCTAGAGAAGCAATCAATTTTGGCATGATGAGCTGACATCCCGTCCATACCCAAAATGATATTAATATCTGAAAATTTAAGGGCTATCAACGATGCAAGGAAAACAAGTCTGTCGACTTGGATTTCATTTCCATAACTTACCCTAGAGGTCTGCCATCTAGAACCAGGAGTAGAAATTTCCATAGTGGATGGCATGTCACAGAATGCGGTGTTATGCAAACGAGCATAGTTTTCAGATATAAATGAATGGGAGGCTCCTGTATCGAAAAGAACAGATGCCGGGTGGCAATTAACAAGAAGCATACCGAGAACGACGTTGGGATCCTCTTGAGCTTCTTCGGCAGAGATACAGTTGACATGGCCACGTGAGGCGGTGGCCGGCTTGGCGTGGAACACTTTCCCTGTCGGCTTGCCACGGCCAACAGCTTTAGCAGACTGGTTGGGGTTAGTCTGGGGACACTCACGCATATAGTGGCCAGATTCCCCACACTTGAAACAAGTCACGGAACTGGTACGTGGAGGAGCATTGTTGGTTGGACCCCCATAGGGCTTGGCCGGTGCAGACTGTTGAACAGGGCGAGGCGCCTGGAAAGATGGCCTCGGTGTGAACCTGGGTGGCAGGGCGGTGTTGGGCACCCACACGCGGCGCTTCTGAGGACCAGCACCGGATGAGGAACCCATGTCACGGCCATGCTTGCATGTTGCGTCATAGTCAGTCTGACCAGTTTCAGCACTGATGGCTTTGTTGACAAGTTTCTGAAAAGATGTGCACTCATGCAGACGGAGGTCACGGCGAAGCTCAGGACTAAGGCCCTTACGGAACCTTGCTTGCTTCTTGGCGTCAGTAGAAACTTCCTCGGTTGCATATCGTGCGAGGTTACCAAACTCCCTGCTGTAAGCATCCACAAAAAGTCGGCCTTGGGTGAAACTGCAAAATTCCTCACGTTTACGGTCCATGAGACCCTCCGGAATGTGATGTTCACGGAAAGCCTCACTGAATTCAGCCCAAGTAGTGACATGGCCCGCTGGGCGCATAGCTCCATAATTCTCCCACCATAGACTGGCGGGGCCTTCAAGATGATATGCAGCAAAGGTGACCTTGTCAGCCTACGCTACCAGCGCGGAACGCAGTTTGTGAGAGATACTGCGAAGCCAGTCATCAGCGTCGAGAGGCTCGACGGAGTGGTGGAACGTGGGTGGATGTAATTTGATAAAATCACTGAGTGACACCACGTTAGTCCTCTGATGGTGTGCCGTGTTCTGTTCCATACGCTCCAACTAACGGTTGGTCTCCCGCTTGTTTCTCTCAGCTTCCATCATAACCTCGGCTAGGGAAGGAGGATGAGGCAGATTTGCATCCCTGACTTCACTGCCTTCGGCCTGCTCTTGAGGAGCAGGGTTAGTGCGCGTGTTGACCATCCTAGGTAAACAAGACAATGATTTAGTCAGGATGATAAAATTCCAACATAGGATACAAGATGTAAGGAATAACTCGGAATGCAAGATGATCATCCGTATGACATGGTAGATACAGAAACTGCTTCTTTTATTCCATCGTCATACACACCATACAGGGTTTAGTACAAGACCAAACAAAGTACTATTATGGTGAAAAGAGGATTACATCTCATCGGAGGCATCCCAAGCTCCTATACATTATTTTTCTACACCTCCGGAAAGAGTACAAACTAGGTCATATCCCACGAGTCACGCGGAACGATAGACGACATAGCTAGTGTGAACTAGTGATACTACCACTAACTCAGACCGATCCGTAGTAGTCCTCGTAGAAGTCACCTCCATAGCCTGGAATCTCAACATGATCATCCGGAAACAGACGATCTCGCGGAGCTTGTGGACCATAGGGGCTAGGATGAGGCCTTGGACCAACAGACGGTGGCCTGCGGGGACCGCGAGGTGGGGTGATGCCTCCTACATCACGCCATCCCATCACGTCTGGCAGAGCAGATCTCACAGGATAGAGATCGCGCATATCTGAATATCCAGCTTGCACCGCCGGTGCGAACCGAGTCAAAGTGGCCCAGTGGTCAGCACGGGTATTGAAGAGCTCTAACCTTAAGGCCCGATTTTCACGGTCCTTATCCTCGAGCATCTCAGCAGTGGTGCGAGTCCGTGAATCCTCCTGGGTGGGGTCAGCATAGATAGCCTGGAGATACCCTTGTGCTCCCGGAAGTGATCCTGGCATATACCGGAAATCAGAGTCCCAAAATAGTCCAGATCTGACTCGCATAATGGTCATCATAGAGTAGGCGGCGTCCTGCACAGCCATCTCAATGGTAACCCCGAGTCCATAGGAGCAGTGAAGGGGCTTGGTGGATCCAGGATAAGATGGAAATATCCTGACAGTGCAGAGATACTGGCTTTGATTAAAGTCTCAAAATTGCTCTTCGACCGTGTACTCAGGATACCAGCGGTATCCAGCCTCAGTCATTACCCTGACCAACTTGGCAGTATGGCCGGGTACATCTAGGCATCGAGTCAGGCGAACCACTTGATTGAGGTCGCGGGTGGCCATCTGAAAGCACAATCATAATGCAAAGGCATTAGAATTTCTAGCAAAATTTCGGCAGCATAACAGCTGTAAATGCTCAAGAAGGATTTTGAGACATTTGACAAAGGATTTCATACACACTCAACATCATCATATCAAATTCTGAGTCCATCCTAGCAACATAATATGGTAGAAGAACTGAACTAGGCTTGTATCCATCATACCTATAAGGTACTACTGATTGGTAACGCGTGATCCTGATGGAGAGAATAGATCCTAATTCCTTAACCCCCGGTGGAAGAATGGACTGACTCAGATCAGAATGTCATAAGATACAGGAGTAAAAAGAGCTTTACGTTCCAACCCACAAACAATTCCCCTACATATAACTAAAGAATTTCTAGACTCAACATCGACCAGTTTGGCTTGGAGAACCTACAGGCAGTCCGGCTCTGATGCCAATGCTGTCAGGACCCCGACTTGATGTCATATCGATCTAGCGGGTAACACCTCATATCACTTTGCGGCCTCACGCATGGTATCCCCACGGGTGTCGCCTTACCTTTGCCCAGGACCGTTTGCGCCTTTTGGCTCACGTATATGATAGTGTCGCTAGCATCCATATGATAAGGAGCCCGGGCTGACATGACTAGTCGTAAACCCAAAGTGGCACAGACTTACAGGGACAGGCATCCATGACCTAGCTTCGAACGTGTCGGTCATCAGCAAGTGGGTCCGGGCTGTAGCACTGGGCTAGCAGGACTCCGGTAAACCGGGCTGTAGCGGGCTAACAGGACTCCGGTACTCAAAGCGTGACATTTCCCCGAAGGGACAGACACAGGAACGAAGAAGGACACACGCCGGCCAGCCTAAATGTTCCAGAGCAGTAGCAAGCTACCATGGCTCAGCGGTAACACTAGGAGACATTTCCCGGTAAGAGAGGCTACTAAAGATAAACAACTAGATAGTCAGATCCCACACATACCAAGCATTTCAATCATACACACAATATGCTCGATATGTGCAAATACAACGAAGCATCACAACATGACTCTACGATACAAGTACTTTATTTAAGAATCAGGGAGCCATACATAACATACACAAAGGTTCGGGTCTCACGACCCAACATTCAAGTCATACAGTCATACAAACCAGCAGCGGAAGTAACTTGTCTGAGTACAGACAACTAGTAAAATAAAAGAGGCTTGGAAAGCCTATCTATACTACGTGGTCCTTCACAAGCTCAGGGTCACCACCTGGGCCTTTAGCCTACTCGTTGATGTCAACGTCTACATAGAACCCATCAGAAGGGGTTGCAGCGTCTTCTGTAAAATGTAAATTATAGCAACATGAGTACAAAGGTACTCAGCAAGACTTACATCAGATCCTACATACATGCATATTATCAAGAAGGGTTGGTGGAGTTATTGCAGCAAGCCAGCTTTGACTCTTGGCTAGACTATCCTACGATACTTTAACTTGAAATGGTTTTGCGCACACGAGTCCACTACTCACCACTTTAATACACTACCGAGGATCCACCTCCGTCTCCCTACGGATGAGCCATCCTCGGCACTCACACTTATCTTGAGGCTTTTAGCAGTTTCCATTTACTTATCTATGAACTGTATAGGCAACCAAGTAGTCCTTCACCGCGGACGCGGCTATTCGAATAGATCATGATAACCCTGCAGGGGTGTACTTCTTCATACATGTTTCCACCACTTAGCGTCTGCACACGACATGTGCTCGGCAGACTTCAAGCGAAAGCCGACGTGGGTGTAGACCACGACCTACCTAAACACTTAAGCCTCTAGTCCAGGTTTATCGCCTATCCAGGTTCCATCCGCAGGGAGTCCGACCGAGGTTTCCCATACGGCCCCGAACGATGTGAACAGGGTTCCCGAGATACCTAACGGGTATTCGGTACACCCGGCCACGTACCTACCGCATCACAGCCCACCCCTACGGGCAGCGCTGTCCACGGCCTCCAGTAGGCTACAAACACCAGAAACTACTTGCAACTCCTGGACAGAGAGCTAGGGTGAATAAGAAGTCGAGCGGGGTCATATTTCAGGGCCCAATGCATGGTAGTAACTGTATCTTAAATCACACATACAGATCTCAGTGCTTAAGGTCGGCTTCAATGAAACAACCCACCATGTACTCCTACATGGCCTCTCATCGATACCTTTACCAAATTGTGTTCACCACACCACTCTCATTACCGACATAATCATTTCACTCTAGCCCATCACCCAGATGAACCAGACCTGACACGACTCTAAGCATAGCAGGCATAGCAAGGTAGGAACAACACATACATATGGCTCAATCAACTCCTACACATGCTAGTGGGTTTCATCTAGTTACTGTGGCAATGACAGGTCATGCAGAGGAAATGGGTTCAACTACCGTAGCACACAGCAGTTTGAAACGCATTGTCTTAATGCAGTAAAAGAGAGCAGGAGCGAGAACATGGGATTGTATCGATATGATCAAATGGTTGGTTGCTTGCCTGATGGTTCGATGCACTGATACGGTTCTTCGTTAGGGTAATCACGGTACTCCTCGGAGGCAGAACCTGTCGCAAAGGACATCAATACACAACCATCACCAAACAATGTGCAACAATATGATGCATGCATGAAACATGGCAATATGAGTGTGTTGGGCTAATGCAACTAAAACCAGAAGGGTTTGAACCAATTTGAATCAAAGATTCAAATTTCAAACTCAAACATGGCCTTTTAAAGTGCTTTTCCTTGTTCTGCATTAAACATCAAGTTAACTTGTTTGATCATGCATGAAAATAGTACAGATGGATAGATTGGATTTTTCTGATCATTTTTCATATATAATTTGTCTGATTTGGAGTTACAGAATAAAAGTTATGAATTTTTGAAGTTTAAATTATATTCTGGAATTTCCTGATTTAATTAAATCCAGAAATATATATATTGCGTCAGCATTGGGTAAGCATGACGTCAGCAGTCAACTGGGCTGGTCCGGGTCAAACCTGACGTGTGGGGTACACACGTTAGTGACAGGGGGGTTTAACAGGGTTAGTTTAATTCTAATTAAGAATTAGTGGCGCTGGGGCCCACTGGTCAGTGTCAGGGGGGTTAACTAACAGTGATTAGCGCTAATCTAACCACCTGGCCGACGGGGCCCACGCGTCAGTGACTCTGGGGGGGTCAAACCCCAGGTCAAACAGGTCAAACCCACCGGCGACATGACGCCGGCGAGGCCCGAGATGGCGGCGCGATACGGAAACGCGCTATAGGGCACGGGCGAGGCCGTGCTTGGGCTCGTTGGAGAGCCCTTGCTCCCGCGCGTCGAATGGTGGTGGTGGTCGTGCCTGTGGTGGCCGGTACCGACGACGACGAGCTCGTGAGCGGCGGCCGGAGTTCGGGTGCGGTCGGGATCAGCGCTGCTGCTCGCAGGCGAGGGAGCTGAGGCGCTGGAGGGGCTCTACGGGTCGCGGCAAGCACAACGGGTGCACGCCCATGACCAAATGGTCACCGGGCTTCGCCGGCGACGAGCCCGTGCGGCGGAGCGTCTCGGCTCCTGTAGAGGGGCGGCTAGAGCTCGAAATCGAACATGGGGTTAGGGGGAAACGAAGCAGGGGCTCACGGGGATCATGCAGGGAGGGTCAGCGAGCTCGGGGAAGCACGAACGGCGGCGAATCGACGGCGACCATCGGCGGCGGTCGAGGACGAAGACGATGGGGTGGAGGTGATGCAGAGCTTCCCGAGGGGCTTGGCTTGGTGGGGAGGAAGAGGGGGTCGCGGCGGAGCTCCTGAGCTCAGTGGAGGGGCGAGGGGTGGCCGGTGGCGGCTGCTATGGCGAACGGCGGCGATGGTGGCGTTCGGACACGGGAGAGGGAGAGCGAGGGAGAGGAGGGGAAGAACCGAGGGAGAGTGAGAGAGAGCAGGGGAGGGCGTGGCGTCGTTCCAGGCCATCCAGACGAGGAGGGGAGGGGCAGGCAGGCAGGCGAGCTGGTGGCGTGGCGCGGTGGCGCGCGCGCGCGCTGGGCACACTCCCCTCCCTCTGTCGAGGACGAAGACGACAGAGGAGGGAGGCGGGCTGGGCCGCCTGCTGGCTGGGCCGGCCAGCTGGCTGGGCCGGACAGGGAGGAGCCCCAGGTAAGCTTCTCCCTTTTATTTATTTCTGTTTTCTAATTTCTGACATTTGTTTTGATTTAAATAAAATATTAAATCATTTTATAACCTTATGCCAATTTTTGCAGGAGCTAGATATATTATTCCAGAGCTCCCCAACAGGTGGCATAATTTTTGGACATATATTAATATATATAATTAATATATTTCCAATGCAAATATTTATGCATTAATTCCAAATGCCCAAAATAAATACCTATGAGCTCCTAAAAATATTGGTTTGATTTTTATCTCTGTCCAATATTTTCAGAGAGCAACATGAGCATTTTCTTGGACCTTTTTGGAG
This sequence comes from Triticum dicoccoides, assembly GCF_002162155.2. NCBI lineage: Eukaryota > Viridiplantae > Streptophyta > Magnoliopsida > Poales > Poaceae > Triticum > Triticum dicoccoides. The sequence continues at coordinate 105,926,235 of NC_041382.1, read as the reverse complement.
AAATTTTTATTTGGGTCATTTTCAAAAATGATTCTGAGGGTTTCACAAATCCCCATTTCAAGTTTCTGATGAAAGAGTAAACATGATGCAACACTCTAATGCATGACTAGCTAGGGTGTGACAGCGGCAGAGGCTCTCGCGCTCTCCCTCACTTCACCCCCTCTTTCTCCTTCCTTCCGCTGCTGCAGCACCCACCGCCGCGCCGTTTCTCCGTCGCTTCGTCTTTCTCCCTGTCGCATCGCCCCCATGGCGCTGTCGAGCTCGTGGGACGGCTCCAATGTCCATGAGGATCACGTCGAGTTCCTCCGCCAGACGTGGCGCCTGCCGGGCGAGAACCTCGTGCGGGTTCGTCGGGCGCCGGAGAGGGAGATCTCGCCGGCGCCGGAGGAAGGCGAGCAGGTGATCTTCCGCTCGCACTGCCTGCGCGGCTTCGGCCTCCCGGCGAGTGGATTTCTTGGAGCCTTCCTCGAGTTCTACCACCTCCAGCCGCATCACCTGACACCCAACGTGGTGATGCTGCTGTCGGCCTTCATCACCCTGTGCGAGGACTTTCTTGGGGTTCTCCCCACTCTCGAGCTCTGGGGGAGTTCTTCCAGAGCAAGCTTGGCACCATCGTAGCGGGCGTGCCCGCCCCCTGCGGAGCCTTCATCGCCATGAGGCGGATGGGCGAGAACAATCCGTTCCCGCCCATCCCGCTGATCCAGTCGGTGAAGCTTTGGTAGAAGTCTTACTTCTACGTGAAGAACGTCTCCCAGCAAGGCGACTACGTCAACCTGCCAGCTTACGTAGCCGGCCCGCTGGCTGGGAGGCAACCCTCGTGGAGCTACCGGGCCAGGTCGCTGTCTCAGGTCAGGAACGCAGCCGTCTCCCGGCTCCGGGTGATGATCCAGTCGGAAGGCCTGACCGGAGCCGACTTGGTGGCCGCCTTCGTCGAGCGCCAGGTACTTCCGCTCCAAGGCCGGCCACACATGATCTGCCAAATGAGCGGCCGCTTCGACCCGTGCCGGCTGAGCACCAGGGAGATGCGTCACGCGGAGGTAACCTACATGGTGAACTACATCTCCAACTGCAAGCTCACCGAAGATTGGCGATACGGCAAGAGTCCGTATTCCCGCGCCAACCCTCCGCCGACAGTAAGTTTTTCCTTTTTTCTTCCTTAGCCGGCCTTATGACAGCCGACTTCTGATTAGTTGGTTCTCCCTTGGCAGAACCCTCTTCTTCCACCAACGACCGGGGCCACAGGGGTAGAGCGCCAGCTCCAGGCCGACCGCACGGTGGACGGCGCCGATGATCCGAACCTGGGGGCGGCCGCCATGGAAGACGCCATCGTGGGGGAAGACGACGAGGAAGGAAGCGCAAGGCCCGGAGACGGCTTCGAGGACTGGCCGGATGATGACGAGGTCGAAGCCGTCCAACACCGTCAGCCGGCGCCTGACCTTCAAGGCGCGGGCTCGTCCGCCGCACCGGCTGCCCGAGGCGGCGCGCAAAAGCGCCGGGCCGTGTCGACCTTCTTCGGCAGCCGGCCGAAGAAACCCAAGGCTTCCACGGTAGCGACCAAGCGGGACGAGGCGGCCGCGAAGGCGGCCCGCTTCCGCAAGGCGGTGAAGCAGCCGCATGCGATCTCGGCGTAAGTCGTCGAATGTCTTGTATATTTCATATATATTTTTGTTGTTCTTTCCGATTGACAACCCTTCTAACCCTTTCTTCGCCGGCCGGGCAGGGCACCGCTTTCCCTTGAGCGCGGCCCTGGCGGCTCCATAGTCGGGCCGACTGGAGGGTCCTCCAGCTCCCGTCATATGGACCCCCGTGCCGACCTTAGAGAGGCCACGGAGCGAAACGCATGTGAGGCGCGGGAGGAGCGGCAGGCGGCGGAGCGAAGAGTCGCCCAGGCGGCGAAGGAGCAGGCCGATGCGGCAGCCAAGGCCCGGACGGAGGCTGCAGCCGCGGAGACGGAGGCGGGGGCTTCGCACAACCAGCCTCCGCTGCTTGCCATTCCCCTCCGCGTCGTGGCCCCCGACATCCCTGTGCCTCCGTCGGAGGAGGTCGACCAAGCGCCGCCGGTGATGGAGAGGAGGGAGGTCCATGTGGCCTCCGTCGAAAGGATGCCACAGTTGGCGCCGACTGGAGCGGGCCAAAGCGGCCAGTCCGCTGCGGCGCTAGAGCAGCCGGCTGGGGGTGAGCCAGAAGCAGGAGCCGGCCTCGAGGTGCAGCCGGCAACGCGCCGGCGCGCAGGGGGAGGCTCCGCCACGCCGGAGCCGCACCGAGTTTCGGGTGCCAGCCAGACGGCGGAGGCCCTGGAGGCGGCCAGCACCGGCACGTCCGAGTGGACTCCCAGCGGGGGGACCGGCGAGCTGAACATGGCGGCCCAAGAGGTTCGGAACCGGCTTTAGGCCCAAGCCGCCTCGCTGCAACACTACACCCAGCAGTTCCTTGCGACGCGGGCCGTCATCCGGGTGAGTCTTCTAGCCTTGGTTGTTTTGTTCTCTTGATTTCTTCCGTGGGGGCGCGTCAGCGCACCCACTGGGTGTAGTCCCCGAGTTCCGAGTCGGCTACTATGCAGGCAGCTCGGAACTTACTAGGTCCTGACACCCATCTTATACCCGCCTCCTGTCTGTTCTTTCAGGAATATCATAACCTCCGCGCTGCTGCCTTCAACTCCCAGGCTCATGAGCTGGGCCGGAGAACCGAAGACCTGATCAGTAGCCGGAGTACGTACTTGGTTTTGTTCATCTCCTGTGGGGGCGCGTCAGCGCACCCACTGGGTGTAGTCCCGAGATTTGGGCCGACTTCTGAGCAGTCGGGTCGGATCTTCCCTGACGACTTCTTCCTTATTGGTTTTTCTTTTGTCTTTCGTGCTCGCTGAAGCCAATGCCGACTTGAGGGGGCAGCTCAGCGAGGCGCAGGCCGCCCTTCGCGCCTTGGTCCTGGAGCGTGACCGCCTGGCCAAGAAGCTGGCTGACCAGGAGGAGAGCCACAAGGCGGCCCTGAAGGAGGCGCAGGATAACGAAGACGCCCTGAAGGTCGAGTTCGAGACCGAAGCGGCAAGCTGGGCTGAGACCAGGCAAGCGCTGAACGAAGGCTTCCGCTGTATTGAAGATTTGATCGACGGTAAGCCGCCTTCCTCGCTCCTTGCCTGCCCCTTGCCGCCTGATTTGTGTTCTGACTTGTGCTGCTTTTTATTCTCTGTGCAGACTACTTTCCCGGCTACTCCGCCTTCGCTACCCAAACCATCGAGGCCCATCGCGAAGCACGCCGTCAGGCGGGGGCCGACATCGCACCGGACACGAGCCGGACGCTTGAGGAGCAGCTCTTGGCGGTCCAAGCGCGGCTGCAGCCGGCTCATCATATGCTCTGCCGCCTCCAGCGCATCGGAGCGCAGGTGTTGGCCGCCCTCTGGCCAGGCAAGACGATTCCCCGCACCGCGAGCCGGACTGCCGACTGCCTGGAGGTTGCGGTTGGCCGCTTCAAAGCTTGGAAAGCATCAGCGGCCCAGCTTGGAGCTGGGCGGGCGCTGGAGTTCGTCCGAGCTTGGTATCCGGGGCTGAACCTGGACCAGCTGTGCACTTGGCGGCTGGAGGCCAACGAGGATATAGAAGAGGTGCGGCCGGCTATTGCTCAGCGCGCGTCGACGATCGTCGAGTGCACTGACATTAGTGTCTTTGCACCTGAAATAAATGACGACGGTGTTACCCAGCCGGAGGAGTGGTTCGGGCTGGACCCGGCAGTAGGTGAAGACTCGGCAGAGGAGATCGCCTCCGGCGATGAAGGCGAAGACGACGAAGGAGAGGAAGACGAAGACGTCGAGCCGGCTGGTGAAACAGTGGACTAGCCTCAGCCTGACCGTGCCTCTAGCAACGAGGCACGCGCAAGCGCGCCTTCGGCGGGGGCGGTGATCACGCCGAGGTTCGCCAGCTAGCCACTCCTCCAGCCGGCACTGCCGTCTCCGCCGACCAGCCCGACTCGCCAGTCGCTCCCCTGGCTTAGTCTGCCGTTGCCTGCCCTGCTTGTTGTCCGTTGAACAATTTTTATTAAACTTGCGCAGTTCCACCCACTTGGGGTGTATTCGAACTATGTTGAATGCTGGCCTTGCGAAGGTCTTTTGTGTAAATATGATTGTGTGCATGTTTGGTTTCCATTCACGTATGCTTTTTATCCTTAGGCTTTTTCCTTTGCCGCCTTCCCCTTTTGGGGAGGCAAGTACTCGAGCTTTCTTGGATTGAAGTGAAGTGAATGGAAGCCGGCCGGCCGGCTACTCTGGTAGTCGGTCAGTGGTAGGAGACAAACCGGCTTTCGTTATATTAGTCCGTTAGTCCCTAGCCATTTTTCGTGTGGGCATCCTTTCCTCCTTTTAACACTCGCCAGTCGGACAGCCGGTTCTTCGAACTGCGACTTTTGGCGAGAGAAAGCTTGGGTGCCGGCACGCTACTTGTCTGACTGCGGGTAGGAGTTCAGATATAACTCTAGGCGGCCAGTCCCCGGGCCGACTAGTCGAACCCGGTGCCGGACGAAGAAAAAAGTGAATGTAATGACAAGGTCATAAGCATAATGTTCTTCATTTATAGATAGGAGGTGGCAGTCCCCGAGCTCTCCTTGGGGGGCCTATTGTCTCGTACTTAGTACAAAAGTTAGCGTGGTACATACCGCATTTCAACTGTAAAATCTTCGGAGGAGGTTGGCGTTCCATGGTCGTTCCGACTCCTTGCCGGAGTCGTCTCTCTTGCGTGCCTTGGGCTTCTGTGCGTCGATTAGATAGTAGGAGTCGTTACCCAAAGCTCTGCTGATGACGAAGGGGCCTTCCCAAGGGGCCGAGAGCTTGTGCTGGTCGGCTGTTCGCTGGATCAGCCGGAGCACAAGATCGCCCTCTTGGAAGGATCTTGGCTGGACCTTCCGACTGTGATAGCGGCGCAAACCCTGCTGGTAGATGGCAGATCGGCTGAGAGCTAACAGCCAGCCTTCTTCCAGCAGGTCGACACCGTCTTCTCGTGCTTCCTTGGCCTCCGCCTCTGTGTACATGGTTACCCGAGGCGAGTCAAACTCGATGTCAGTTGGGATGACCGCCTCGGCACCATACACGAGGAAGAAGGGAGTGAAGCCGGTTGACTTGTTTGGGGTTGTGCGCAGACTCCAGAGGACGGCCGGCAGCTCATCGAGCCAACAGCCGGCCGAACGCTCCAGTGGTACGACCAGCCGGGGCTTGATGTCGTAAAGGATGAGGCTGTTGGCCCGTTGGACCTGGCTGTTTGACTGTGGGTGGGCAACGGACGCCAGGTCCAGCCGGATGCCCTGCGTCGCACAGAAACATGCCAAGGCTCCCTTGGAAAAATTTGTGCCATTATCAGTGATGATGCTGTGTGGCACACCGTACCGGGTTGTTATATCTGCGATGAATGTGACTACAGTCGGCCCATTCAGCTTCTTGATCGGTTTTGCCTCAATCCACTTGGTGAATTTGTCCACAGCGACTAACAGATGTGTCATGCCGCCACGCGCCGTCTTGAACGGGCCTACCATGTCCAGTCCCCAAACGGCGAAGGGCCAAGTGAGGGGAATGCTCTTGAGTGCCGAGGCCGGCATGTGCTGCTTGGAGACGGCGGTTTGGGGAGACGCCGATTGGTATTGCTTGCCGAGTGGAGCCTATTCGAGCCAGGGCATCGGCCGGCTCGTTGTCGGCTCGCGGCACGTGGAGGAACTCGCATCCTTCAAAATACCCACTGATTTGCTGAACAAGGAAGCGGTAGCTTGCCATATTTGCGTCCTTGGCATCCCAGTCGCCGGATGATTGCTGGACCACCAAGTCCGAGTCGCCATAACATAGGATCTGGCGAATGCCGAGTTCTTTGGCAAGCCGGAGCCCGTGTATGAGCGCCTCGTACTCGGCCACGTTGTTGGAGGCGGCAAAGTGAATTTGCAGCGTGTATCTGAGCTTGTCGCCTTTGGGAGAGGTAAGGACGATGCCGGCTCCCAAGCCGGTGCGCATCTTGGACCCATCGAAGTGCATGCGCCAATGAGTGGAGTCGGGAGCCGGCGGCAGGTACTGGGTCTCGGCCCAGTCGACGAGGAAGTCGGCCAATGCTTGGGACTTGATGGCGGTGCGAGGTTGGTAGAAGATCGTGTAGGGGGCCAGCTCGATGGCCCATTTCGCCACCCGGCCAGATGCATCCCGGCTGCCTATGATCTCGGCCAGCGGGGCGGTGCATACGACCGTGATGGGATGCTCTTGAAAATAGGGCTTCAGCTTCTTGGCGGCGAAGTACATGCCGTAGCACATCTTCTACTAGTGCGGGTAGTTCTGCTTCGAGGCAGACAACACCTCGCTCAAATAGTACACTGGCCTCTAGACCGGCTGGGCCCGGCCCTCTTCCGGGCGCTGGACTACGACGACGGTGCTGACCACCCGGCTGGTTGCAGCAATGTAGAGGAGCATGGGCTCTTTCTCAGTCGGCGCCGCCAGGACAGGCGGCATGACCAGCATCTTCTTTAGCTCGTGAAAAGCTTGGTCGGCCTGGTCATTCCACTCGAAGTGAGTGGTCTTCTTCATGAGGCGGTAGAGTGGGAGGGCTTTCTCTTCGAGCCGGCTGATGAAGCGGTTCAGGGAGGCCAAGCATCCGGTGAACTTCTGGATGTCCCGCAGCTTGGTGGGAATCGCCATTCTCTCGATGGCCTTGATCTTTACCCGGTTGCATTCGACGCCGCGTTCGGAGACCAGGAAGCCTAGGAGTTGGCCGGCTGGCACTCCGAACACGCATTTCTCGGGGTTGAGCTTGATTTGGAATCGGCACAGATTCTCAAATGTTTCCTTGAGGTCTTCCAGGAGAGTGCCGGGCTTCTCCGTCTTCACCACAATGTCGTCTACATAGACGTGGGCATTTCTACCGAGCTTCTTGAGGAGGCACTTCTGCATGCAACGCTGAAAAGTGGCACCGGCATTTCTCAAGCCGAATGCCATAGTCAGGTAGCAGAAGGCTCCGAACGATGTGATGAAGGCGGTCTTCAGGCCGTCTGCCGGATCTAACTTTATTTGGTGGTATCCTGAGTAAGCATCCAAGAAACTCAACAGCTCGCATCTGGCCGTGGAGTCTATCACTTGATCAATCCTTGGTAGGGCGAAAGGATCTTTGGGGCAGGCCTTGTTGAGGCTTGTGTAGTTAATGCACATGCGCCACTTGTTGTTCTTCTTTAGCACGAGGACCGGGTTGGCGAGCCACTCTGGAAAGAAAACTTCCATAATGAAGCCGGCTGCTAGAAGCCGGGCTATCTCTTCTCCTACAATTCTTCTTTTTTCCTCTGACAACCGGCGGAGGGGTTGTTTGACGGGTTCTGCGTCTTGTCGGACGTGTAGCTTGTGCTCAGCGAATTCCTTCGGAACACCCGGCATGTCCTTGGGAGACCATGCGAAGATGTCCCGATTCTCACGGAGGAAATCGGCGAGCTCGCCTTCCTATTTGCTGTTTAGGTTTGCCCCGATGACGGCAAAGCTCTCTGGGTGCCCGGGGTCGAGAGGTATCTTCTTCGTCTCCTTGGCCGGCTGGAAAGACCCTTGGGTATCATACTCCTTGGGGTCGGGGGACAAGGCCGACGGCTTGCCGGCCATGGCCACAACTCGATCCAATATCTTCTTTTCTTTGGCGATCACAAGGGACTCGGCCAGCCGGCTGCTGGCTGTTGCACACTCGGAGGACTTCTTGTAATCGCCGGCTATGGTGATGACGCCCTTGGTGCTTGGCATCTTCATATTGAGGTAAGCATAGTGGGGAACTGCCATGAACCTAGCCAAGGCAGGTCGGCCTAGCAACGCATGGTAGGGGCTCTCCAGGTCCACCACTTCAAACCAGATCACTTCCTGGTGGAAATGATCCTTGTCCCCAAAGAGCACATCAATCTTGATCTTGCCAATGGGAGCGCGGGACAGGTCGGGTACAATGCCATGGAACACAGTCCGAGTTGGCATGAGTTGCTTTGTCTTGACGTTCAGCTTCTCCAGGTTGTCACGGTACAGGATATTGATGCTGCTCCCGCCGTCTATCAGCACGCGGGAGAAGCGGGAGGCGCGTCTATCCGTGGCAAAGGTGGCATCCAAGACCAATGCATAAGAGCCGGGAGACGTCATTACTTCCAGGTGGTCGGCCCGGCTCCAGCCGATAGGTTTTGCTGACCAGTGCATGTGCTCGGCGGGGTGGCAGTGACCATGCTGACTTCCTGGTGCTCTTGGCGTTTGCTGCGCCGGTCTTCGAGCTGGCTCGTAAAGATGACGTAGGTGGCCTGCTCGTCAGGGAACTCGTCATGCATAGCTCCGACTGCAGGCCGAGCGCTCGACGGCTGCGGAGCCGGAGGCGGCGGACCAGCAGGCGGAGGTGGCACGAGCCCTTCGCCCTTGGAGATTCGGGTGAGCCAATGACACTTCCGTGTTGTGTGGTTGGATGGCTTCTCGCCGTTGTGGAAGTTGCAGGGGGCGTCGAGAGTTTGCTCGTAGGCGAAGGCCGGCTGCCAAGCCGGCTTGCCGCCCCTCTGCTTCTTGGGTGCGGGCCGCCCTTCGGGCGGCTCGTCTTCGACGGTGGCCACCTACCGACTGGTGGAAGGCAGCACGGGGCCCTTGTGCTTGTGGTCGTTCAGGTGTGGGCGTCGGCCGGAGTCTTGGGCGCCGGGTTGAGTACTTTTCCGGACGCATCTACCCGGAGTTCGGTCTTCATTGAGGAGTCGGCGGTGGCGTACTTGTCCGCTAAGATCAGAAGCTCGTCGAGGGTTGCCGGCTCGTCGCAGAGGAGCTTGTGCTTGAGGAGGGTGCCTTCTCGGCATCCGGCAGTGAAGTATTCTATGGCTTGCACCTCGTGCACCCCTTCACAAGAGTTGCGGAGGTCGGCCCAGCGTGTGAAGTAGTCACGAGTGGACTCGGCGGGGCCTTGCACACACAGGGAGAGCTGTCTGGGCTTGGGAGCCCGCTTGTAGGTGCTGGTGAAGTTGCGGACGAAGGCTTCTGTGAAGTCTAGCCAGCTGTTGATGCTGTACGGCTTGAGGCTGTTGAGCCAAGTCCGTGCCGTGCCCTGCAACATGAGGGGCACGTATTTCACGGCAACACGCCTGTTGCCGTTCGCTATGCTAACCGCCGTGGAGTAGTCAATCAGCCAATCTTCCGGCTTCATGGAGCCGTTGTACTTGGGCGTGTCTCTTGGGAGCGAGAACCCTTTGGGGAAAGGCTCGTCGCGGATGCGGGGGCCGAAACAAGGCGGGCCGACATAGTCTTCTTCTTCCAATGCTTGGGATCGCGCTAGGCGGTCGATCCGATGGCGGGCGTCGTTCTCGCCGACTCCCTCGCGGCGACCTAGCCGTCCGCTGAGAGTCGGATGCGCAACAGGCAGTGGGGTGGGGTATCTCTCCCCACAGGGCCGAGGCGGGGGCGGGCTGCCTCGCCACTCCACGGCCCGGGGTTGGCCTTCAGCGTCTCGCTCGATGGAAATCCGGGTTCGGCTTTGGCTGACGGCCGGTGCTTTCTCGCGCCGTGCGTGGGCTTTGCCCGTGGTCGGTGTCCGGGGCGTCGCGCCGTGATCTCGGTGCGGGGGGAGGTTCTCCGCGCGAGCATCGGCTTCGTTCCGCCGCGTAGCCGCATCAATTAGCTGCTCTATGCGTCTGGTCATGTGGGAGAGTTCTTCGGCCCCCAATCCGTCCAACTCATTTACGGCCGCCTGGGCGGCATGCAGGTTCTCGAGTGGAGTGGCATAGACCGGGCGGTCGACTCCCAGCGTGTCGGCGATGACGGCGCCATGCTACCTGACAACGCCGGCCCGGCTTGGCCCGCCCGGGGCCGACGTGCCAAAGGCGACGCGGTCGGCTTCGCGCTGGTGGGCCTTAGTGAGGCGTCGTATGGAGGCCAGCCTCCGGCCCTCCGCGAGGAGGGCGAGGCGGCGAGCCTCCAGTGCTTCTTCATCGGCATCAGCCGGGAGGGGGATGGACAAATCATGGGCCGCCGCATGCGGGGCGTCGTGGGCGCTTTCGTCGGGAGCGTCGCTGTGGCCGATGACCATCACCTCGGTGGTGACAGCGTCACAGCCATCGGCCCGGGGAAGCGGGTCATTGTAGATCGTGACGTCGGTGGGAAAAGTGTCGACTGAAACCGTGTCGAAGTTGACATGCATCGGATCGGTGGAACCAACCGACTCCAAGTCCACGGCAGGCTCACCAGAGACGTGAAGCTGGCCGAAGAGGTTGATGAGGCGGTCGGTGCCCGCGTTGGAGGCGAGCTCATCGGAGATGAAGGTTTTGTCAAGGAGATCGGCGATGCTGCTCGCCGCGCAGATGCTGGTGATGCCTTGCAGCGCATCGTGGCAAGCGCCATCGGGCATGCCGAGCTGGCTATGCTCGCTGGGGAGGACGAGGGTTCCCGTCCAGAACAGGTCTCCGGACGACGACGCACCTGGCCCCATGGTGGGCGCCAAATGTTGGGTGGTAGGTGCGACATATGCCAACGGGTGGCTTATCATTGTGGGAGCCAGTAAGACATCGCCGGTGCCTGGAAACGGGATGAGGCGAAGACATGCACGCCGACGAATCTTACCCAGCTTCGGGGCTCTCCATGGAGATAACACCCCTACTGCTGCTCTGCAGGGTCTCCGCATGATCACTAGATGAACAAGTAGCTACACGATGCTCCTAGAGCAGTTTGGTGAGAGGAGGAAGAAGGGCACAACTCGCTCTCTTCTTCTCCTTGCGTGGTGTCTAGAACTAGCAGAGATCAACCCTTTGCATGGGTGTCCCGGGGGGTTTATTTAGGCCTACCCCCCGGGGTTACAATGGTAATCCGGTTGGGCGCGGAGCCCAGCCATCTGTGACTACACTCGCCGGCTTATGCGCCGGCCGCTGGGGCCCGCCGGCTGGTGGGTCCCGCCAGCTGCCGGCTCCTTGGTTGACAGGCTGGCCCCACTGTCCAGGGCCTTGTCGGCGGCTGGTTACTATTGCTCAATCCTGGTGATGAGGGCTTCGCCGAGGTAGGCGTGGCTACAGTGCCGCCGTCCGGCGGGTGATTGCTGTAGCCTCACCGTGTCTTGTCTCCTTAATGGGGCGCCTTCTTCGAGGGAGATGGCGAGCCGGCTGTGGGGATCTGGCTCTGTCTTGGGTCGACTGGGGGAGGCCTTGCCGCCTTCGGGTGTCTCTCTTCCCGAAGGGGCCCACCGCCTAGGGGCCGCGCTGGCAGCCCGTCGTGGATGACATCAGGGTCAACATGGCAACAGTGGCGCGCCAGCCGGGTCATGGCCACCCGTACGGCGCACTGTGCCAGGCGTGCTCCGGGATTCGGGGGTGGCAGGCTTTACTGTAGCTACACCCCGTCACATCGCTGTTAGGTGGGTGCAGACTCCGAGGGTGCAATCTTGACTGCATTGTGGGAGGCGGCTTCTTGGAGTCGGCCTTCTCGTGGCCAGCTTCTCGAAGCCGGCCGTCCCGCAGCTTTCTTTATGAGGGCTCGAGTCGGATTGCCTTCTGACAGTTGGCCTGGGAGACAGCCGGCAAGAGGAAGGCGGCCCCAGGTCTTGGATCCTCGAGGGCCGGATCGGCTCGTAATTTTTCTAGAAAGGCCAGGGGGAGCCGGCTTGGCTACTCGTGGACATATCCTCCGACAGTTTTGTTTTTAACAAGCCCATCCCATGACGACAACGGGGCACAAAGATCTAGAAGGTATCTACTGGCTTCTGGCCCGCCATCGTTAGTTATATTTTGTCTTACAACATCCGCATGCAGTTTTTTTATTGAATCAAACACACAGTCCAGTTCTATTCTCCTCTTGAAACGCATGTCCTACATCCGTTTTCTAATCTCTACCTATAGTTTTACTAGTTCATATACACGTATCATTATATTGAAAACACATAAAATTCCCTTTTCGTATTTACATCCTTATTTTTGTTGTTTTTTCCCACCCAGCGTTGATTTTTTTACCACTGGTTTTCCCTTAAACCAACTAAATTGTCCCACGTCTTATTTGCTTACAAAAACAAAACGATTTTTTTGGCAAATCAATAAGTTCTTAAAAAATGTTTATCATTCCGGGATTACAACAGTTCGGACTCCACCGAAATATGAAAAATAAGGTTGGACTTTTTGACCATGGTCCTGGGTAGAAAATGGGTTGTAATAAATTACTTAAGAATTAGCAAATGGGCTGCAAATTATAAAAAATAGCAAATGGGCTTTATGTTGTCTGCCACAAATTTGGATGCTAACTTGTGGGCCTACTAAGTTCATGCGTACACAAGGTTTCTCAAAAAAGAAACTTAGTCAACAATCGACTCTACCAGCGTCAGGCTGTTAGATATCAATCTAACGGCAATCGTGCTTCTTCAGTCTCAGATATTCCTGCCCCAGCCACCCAAACCAGCGCCGTCGGAACCGCCTGCTCCTGCCTCCCGTGGCTGGCAGTGCTGCCGGGAAGGCCTCACTGCCCCATCATACTCGCATCCCTGGCCTGTCTATCCCTCTACTCACCCAAACCTCCTGTTATTTTCCGTCGACGGCAACCGAACCAGTCAACCCTCATACTCTCCACCCAGTGCTGCCGGGAAGGCCTCACGGCCCCATCATACTCGCATCCCTGGCCGGCAGTGCTGCCGGGAAGGCCTCACGGCCCCATCATACTCGCATCCCTGTCCTGTCTATCCCTCTACTCACCCAAACCTCCTGTTATTTTCCGGCGACGGCAACCGAACCAGTCAACCCTCATACTCTCCACTGCATGGGCAGCCACGGCTGTGTCTTCCCCGGCTCCGTGTCATTTCCTTCATAGGCCTCGCCGTCGTCCACCGCCCTGGTGCTCTCGGCACGGCGTGGTCAGCGATGTCGATCCAACGGCCGTAGTGCTTCTTCAACCTCTAGTCTTCTTGCCCCAGCCGCCCAAAGCAGCGCCGGTCATGCCGCATGCTCCTGCCTCCCATGGCCGGCTGTGCTGCCGTGGAGGCCTCACCGTCCCCATACTACTCCCACCGCTGGCCAGGCCATCCATCCACTCAGCCACTCCCCCTGTTATTCTGCGGCGACGGCAGCCTCACACCGCGGCCGAACCAGTGAACCCTCATACTCCTCTCTGCATGGGCATCCACTGCCGTGTCTTCCGCGGCTCCGTGCCGTCCCCTTCCTAGGCCTCGCCGTCGTCCACCGCTGTGGTGCTCTTGGCGCAGCATGGTCAATGTGGTCAACGACCGACTTCCATCGAAAGAGTACTATACGTGAAGAGGCTGACAGCGGGGTCCACGGCAGCCACAAGGAAGTGCCTCCTTATTACGGGCAAAATAATTATTCCTCCACCTGACAGCAAGGACCCACCAGACGGGTCACCAGTATTTCACGGAAAAACGTTTCCCCCTGACTGCTGGGACCCACCGGATGGGCCACTGTATTTCGCAAAAAAAATGATTCCCCCCGCTGCCAGCTCGGACCCACCGGAAGTGCCTCCTTATTACACAGGAAAATGAATACCCCCCTGCTAGCTGGGACCCAACCTGGTGGGAGGCTGACTTGTGGGCCTACTAAGTTGACAAGGATGGAGGTCTTTGTCAACTTAGTCAATATGAACGATTCTAGCTCTAGTGAGCGTACGATGTCCATCCAACGACCGTAGTGCTTCTTCAACCTCTGGTCTTCTTGCTCCAGCCGCCCAAAGCTGCGCCGGTCGTGCCGCGTGCTCCTGCCTCTCGTGGCCGGCTGTGATGCCGCGGAGGCCCCACCGCCCCTACTACTCCCACCGCTGGCCCATGCTATCCCTATACTCACCCACACCCCCTGTTATTCTGCGGTGACGGCAGCCTCATACCGCAGCCGAACCAGTGAACCCTCATACTCCTCTACGTGTGGGCATCCATTGCCGCGTCTTCCCCGGCTCCGCGTCGTCCCCTTCCTAGGCCTTGCTGTCGTGCACCGCCTTGGTGCTCTCGGCGCGGCGTGGTCAATGTGCTCAACGACCGACTTCCATCGGAAGAGTACTATACGTGGAGAACATGACAGCTGGGTCCATGGCCACAACCCAGTTTTTTTGTGATTTGCCAAGTAAGTCACTTTGTCAGGCCTGTTGGGCTGCAAATCTTTCAAGACGAGGAGAGCTTCATTCGGCTGGCCGAGAAAATGGCCCATCAGTAATGAGAAATGGGCTGTACATTTTTAAAACACATCAAACCTGCAATTAGTTTAAAATATCTTTTTTTCATTTTGAGATTTTAAATTACATTACTTTTTATGCATGGATAATTTGTTGGATTTAATATTGATATACATTTACTTTTAAAATCAGTTTGAATGTGAGTCGAAATTTCAGGATTAAAAATAGTTCAGACCGCACCGAAATATGCAAAATTTCGTTAATTTTTTAACCATGGCCACAATATGGGCTGTAATGCTAAAAAAAGAATATAGGCTCCAAAAAACCTTAAGAATTAGCAAATGCACTCTAAATTATTAGAAATAATGGCAGATGGGTTATATGCTATTTTCCACAGATTTGAGGCTTTCCTAAAAAAAGGTTGACGCACAAGCAGTGACTGTTCGATGTCCATCGAACGACCGTTGTGCTTCTTCAATCTCTGCTCTTCCTGCTCCAGCCGCTCAAACAAGCACCGGCGGGAACGCTGCTCCCTCCTCCCCGAGGCCGGCTGTCCTGCCGCGTAGGCCTCACCGCCCCACCGTACTCCCATCGCTGGCCTAGCCATCCCTCTACTCACCCACACCTGCTGTTATTCTCCGGCGATGGCAGACGAACCAGTAAACCCTCGTACAGTCGTACTCCCCTCCACGTGGGAAACAACTGCCGAGTCTTCCCTGCCTCCGTGTCGTTCCCTTCCTAGGCCTCGCCATCGTCAACCGCCCTGATGCTCTTGGCGCGGCATGGTTAACATGGTCAACGACCGACATGCATCTGAAGTGGACTATACATGGAGAGGCCGACAGCTGGGTCCACGGCCGCACGCAAGGAAATGCCTCCTTATTACGCGCAAAATAATGATTCCTCCACCTGACATCAGGGACCCACCGAAAGGGCCTCTGTACTTCGCGAAAAAAACGTTACCGCCATTAACAGCTCGGAGCCACCAGCTATATCTTCGCACGAAAGGAAGTGGCTCCTTATTACGCTCAAAAAATGAATACCCCCTGCTAGCTAGGACCCACCTTTGTGGGAGGCTGACTTGTGGGCCTACTAAGTTGACGGGGATGGAGGGCTTTGTCAACTTAGTCAATATGCACGGTTCTAGCTCCAATGACCGTACGATGTCCATCCAACGGCCGTAGTGCTTCTTCAACCTCTGGTCTTCTTGCTCCAGCCGCCCAAACCAGCGCCAGTCGTGCCTCGTGCTCCTGCCTCCCGTGGCCGGCTGCGATGCGGC
Organism: Triticum dicoccoides; assembly: GCF_002162155.2. Taxonomy (NCBI): domain Eukaryota; kingdom Viridiplantae; phylum Streptophyta; class Magnoliopsida; order Poales; family Poaceae; genus Triticum; species Triticum dicoccoides. The sequence goes on along the minus strand of NC_041382.1, from coordinate 105,910,885 downwards.
GGAGGCCTCACCGCCCCCTACTACTCCCACCGTTGGCCAGGCCATCCCTCTACTCACCCACACCCCCTGTTATTCTGCGGCAACGACAACCTCACACCGTAGCGAACAAGTGAACCCTCGTACTCCTCTATGCGTGGGCATCCACTATCGCGTCTTCCCCGGCTCCGCGTCGTCCCCTTCCTAGGCCTCGCCGTCGTCCACCGCCCTGGTGCTCTCGGTGAGGCGTGGTCAACATGGTCAAGGAACGACTTCCATCGGACGTGGACTGTACGTGGAGAGGCTGACAGCGGGGTCCACGGCCGCAGCAAGGAAGTGCCTCCTTATTACGTGCAAAATATTTATTCCTTCACCTGAAAGCAAGGACCCACCGGACGGGCCACCGTATTTCGCCCCCCTGACTGCTGGGACCCACCAGCTACATCTTCGCATGCAAGGAAGTGCCTGACAGTCGGGACCCACCTGTTCGAAGCGTACGTAGCGTTGTCATTCTGGTCGCGAAAGTGTACGTACATATATACTGGTCGATGTAGAGGCGCGCACGTGTCGTAGTAGAGGCGCGCATGTAGCATGTACATGTACGTACAGCGGCCAGGGTGCAAGAAAGAAAATACGGCCATGTATGTGTACATACGGGCGGTGTCTTGAACGCCTACTCGCGCATACGTACGGCCAGGGCTCGTGTACATGGCTGGGTCGGAACAAAGAAAAGCATCGTCGTCGTGTTCATGGGGAGGCTACGGAATGAGTCGTGTTCATCGGGAGGCTTGGATGGAACAGGCGATGGAAACGAGGTCTGGCGTACCGCAGAACGGAGGAAACGGCCTTGTGTTCGACTGGCCACGTTCGAAACGGGATCCTGTTCATCAGGAGGGGTCTGGCGTACCGCAAAACGGAGGAAACGGACCTCCTACAGTCGAAACGGGGGCCCTGTTGATCAGGAGGGGTGTGGCGTACCGCAAAACGGACGAAACGGACTTGTGTTGGAGCGCTATGGTCGAAACGGGGGTCCTGTTCATCGGGAGGGGTGTGGCGTACCGCAAACCGGGACTCCACGGGATACTGTTCATCTCCACCGTCGACCTCCTCCAGCCTCCATGGGCTCCTGTTCATCCAGCCTCCACGGGCTCCTGTTCATCCAGCCTCCACCGCACGCGACTCCACCGGCTACTGTTCAACCACCCCTCCACCGTCTACTGTTCATCCAGCCCTCCACACCACGGGGTCCTGTTCAACCACCCCTCCACGGGCACCCCTCCATCGTCTACTGTTCATCCAGCCCTCCACACCACAAGGTCCTGTTCAACCACCCCTCCACCGTCTACTGTTCATCCAGCCCTCCACCACCCACGGGGTCCTGTTCATCCAGACGCAACGCCACCGCTCACTGTTCATCCCAACCCCCCTGCAACGCTCACTCTTCGTCCCATCGATCGGCTTCGGTTAGCAGCAGTAGCGGAGGAATCGCTCGATCGGGTTCAGTTAACAGCCATCGATCGATCGCTCAGGTTCAGTAACGCTTAGCCTGTAGTGCAATCGCTCGGGTTCAGTTAGAGCCCAACGCCTCGCTTGGGTTCAGTTAGAGCCAACGCCTCGCACACACGCTCGTACGTGTACGAGAGAAACGCACATCGCTCGGCCCCCGACCTCCCACCGTAACCGGGAACTCCCCGAAATTTTCCTCGCCCTCACTTCTACCATGATTTTTTTCGTCATGGACGGCCCAAAGAATGTCATGCAGCTGCGTCTCCAGCCCGCCCAGGACGAAAAGTCCATTTTCTGTCATGATTTTTTTTCATAGAAGTAGGAGCCCACCACATCTCTGATGATACCGGGTTTTGTCACAATTATCGTCATAGAAGTGTCATATGTATGACAGAAAAAAATTTCGTTCGACCCAAAATGTCATGGATGTGTATTTTTTTGTAGTGAACAATCTTGCTACCATCAACACCAACTCTCCACCCTCTATGCAACAGTGTAACCTCCCTTCTCCCTGCTATGATCTCTACTCAAACATCATGCTCAACTCCATATATTATTTCATGATATATGGTTATCCTATGATGTTTGAGTAGATCCGTTTTATCCTATGTGTTAATCGTGATCTTGGTTTGTATGATTGTATATTTTATTTATGGTGCTGTCCTATGATGCCCTCCGTGTCGCGCAAACGGAGGGGCCCCCGCTGTAGGATGTTGCAATATGTTCATGGTTTGCTTATTTTCGGTGTTGCGGGGGTGACGTAAAACAGCCTAAATGCAGATAAGTGGCTTATGGCGTATGGGAGTAAAGAGGACTTGATACTTAAAGCTATGGTTGGGTTTCATGACCTTAATGATATTTAGTAGTTGCGGATTATTGCTAGAGTTCCAATCATAAGTGCATACGATCCAAGTGGAGAAAGTATGTTAGCTCATGCCTCTCCCTCATGTAAAATTGCAGGAACGATTACCGGTCTTGTTATCGATTGCCTAGGGACAAATGACTTTCTTCTTGACAAAAGCTATATCAGCTTTTATTATCTTGCATTTTATTCGTAGTTTTATTCTCACAAAGTACTCTTAGTTTTATTCTTGCCAAATAGTTTCATACTTGTTTTTGGTAAAGAAAATGTCAAGTGTGTGTAGAGTTGTATCGGTGGTCGATAGAACTTGAGGGAATATTTGTTCTACCTTTAGCTCCTCATTGGTCGACACTCTTATTTATCAAAAAGGCTACAAATGATCCCCTATACTTGTGGGTTATCAGTGAACTTAGAGGAATCACCCTCGATGGTTCACACTTGAGGAGTTACACGACAGAGTCATATCGGGAGTGGTGATGGAGGAACCACCCTCGAACACTACGACCGATTAGCTACTCTACAAAGTTATCATTAGGAGTGTGTTATGAGATATCACCCTCAGCACTCGATAGTAGCTCTGTAGAGTCGTACAACTAAAAGGGATGAGGTGATATGTCGTGTCCGGGACGTCGATCACATTGATCGAGTCACTAAGTAATCCAGCGGGGGCAACATGGGCAATATGAGGAGGGTCACAAATGGATCACAAACCAACCCATACTAAGCATATAGGATAAGGAGGTAAGGTACAAAAGGCAGGTTACAAAAGCAGGCTATGCATCAGAATAGGAGCAATCATTTACAATAGCAAAATCTAATGCAAACATGAAAGAGAATGGAGTGGGTGAAATCAGAATGATCAAGGGGGTTCGCTTGCCTGGAAGCTCTATAGATAGGTACAGATCCTCAACAGAGAATACGATCACCAGATCATCAACGGTCTCGGGGTCTATCGCATTATCGGTGTCTACCAAAACAGAAGCAATGAAGGGAAACAAATAAATAACACATCAAAAAATGCAACAGAAAGCATGACATGACTGTATGCTATGCTAGGGGTGACCTAACGCGGTGCTAAGTGCTATAGGTGGAGCGGTATAATATCCGGGAATATTTTCCCAGCTCCAGGCATTTATCGGTTAGACGATTTGAAGGGGAAGGTTCCATGTTCACTATGTTGGGGGCATGTGACAAGTATGTGGATGTTGTATTCGGATTCGTCTCATTATTTTTCTGATTGTTTTTCATATATAAATTATTTCGATCCAAGTTACAGTTTATTTTCTATTAATTTTTAAAGTTTTACACATTTTCTAATTTACTAGAATTATTTTAATTCGGAACTAAAAATAGAATATACTTTTTATACTCAGTAGGGGCTAGCCACAGTCAATGACATGTGGGCCTAGGTCAAAGTCAGCACAGTCAAACTGACAGGTCAACAAGGTCAGTGGGGACCCACCTCTCATTAACTTTGTTTTTTTAAACTACCTCTTTTTTAACTAAAATTTAATTAGGGGGCGTTTAACCCCCAAATCTGGGCGGCCCATAAGGCAGTGGCCCAGGGCAACCGCCCTCACAGAGGTGTGCACGCACGCACGAACTCCGGCATGGCCATGGCGCGGCTGGTCGTCTAGGGGGCAGTGGCGAGTGGCGGCGCACGAGCGGGCACCGGGCATCGACGAGTGGCGGGCGCACGAGTGGTGTGACAGCCTGATTTTTGGCCCTTTCTTTTTCTTTTGTTTTCTGAGGTTTTTTCTTGAGTTTCCTTTTTCTATGGCTATGTGGTGTGGAAACTTAAGGAGATGCCCTCTTCTTTGTTTCCAGAGTGGCTTGTCATTCCCAAATCCTTCCCTAGACCCCATCATCCAAGCCCAAATCCCGATATTCTTTTTATTGGGAATATTCCTTTTCTATTAAAGGAATAACTCAAATTGTCCTAAGTTGTGAAGCAACCTTTATTTCCATCACTCCTAAAATGCCCAAATAATTCTCATAAATTGTTTGGGTCATATGTTCCTCAAATATGGCAAAATATTTCATTAGACATATTTCTCATCATGCAAAATAAATTCATTTCCTATTATGTCCTAAATGGCATATTGCGAAGCAAGTGCTATTTATCTCCGCCCATTTAATCCCAAACTTTTCAGATATCTTTTCCTGTACAAATAATTGACATGTGCCAAAATTCAACTTTATTTGCCTAGCCAAACTTTCTGTCAGATAGAAGGCATTGTGAAGTAAGTACTATCTAGGGTTATCCAAATGAGTTGAACTTTTGCACACTCCTTCATGTGATCATATTAGCACACTCCTCCAAATTGCAGCCCCATCCAATCATCTATGTGAGAACATAGTCAAATCTTTGCTTCTGGTAAAATTTTCAGGTTATGGAGCAAGTATAATTTATATTGCTCCGGAAATCTTGATAGATTACCAGATTGTTCTCCTACCCAAATGACTTCTCTCCACCAAATTTGGCCCCATTTAACTTAGCCAATAATTCTATGGAATTTTTGCAAGATTCTAGTCAGTGAAGATGTCTGTGAAGCAAGTACCACTTTGGCTTGACCAATTGGTATAAATTTTTTACAGCATCTTACTATGACCAAATAAATAGGCCTTGCCAAATTTCAGCTCAAGTGGAGGATTCATCAGAGTGCATCATCCTAATCTCATTTCTGGACCAGATTTGGCAGTTGTAAAGCAACAATATAAATCTTGATCCTAATCCTCTCAAAGTTACCAGGATGAAAGTCATTCTTACCCTAAATCTACCAGACAACTCCATTGCTTCCAATCACCTTCCTGTTGATCAACAGTGCTTGGTCAAGTTTACTACAGTAAACTTCAGGTTTTAACTACCATTTAACCATGCCACTTTTAACCAAACTACCACCGTAGTTGCGACCTCCCTAGGAAGGACTCCACCCGAGACATCGTTTGGTTTCTCTTGTGGCAACGTGTGTACCAGTGCGTGTGGTGAACGCCGACTTGGCATGCAGTGGGCGCGTCCAGAGTGGCTTCTTGCTCGGGCCCCTCCTCTGCTCAGTGTCTCAACGAGCACGGCCATGTCCCTTAGCTTCCTCTCATCGCCACCGTTCTCCTGGACCCCTCTCCCCCTCCGTAAGCCCCTCCGTCAGCACTCGTTGCCGCACGCCCACGGGCGCACTGTGGCCGACCGCGCGTTAATGGCGTTCAGCCGCGTCTCTCCTACGCTCCCTTGACCGCCTCTTCCTCGTGAGCTCTCCCTCCTGTTCCCTCTCGTCGCCTCCCCCCAAGTCCATGAGTGAGCACACGCGTCCGCGGCGCCGACCCTGTGTCCGCAGTGACGACAGCGCGGCACCTCGCCCCGCGGCTATATAAGCCCACCACAAGCGCCTCCGAGCTCACCACCAGCCTCACAACTCTCCTCCGGTCCCACCCAGCCTCTCAAATGAGCTCGAGGAGCTCTCTGTGTCCACCGTGGCCTCCATGGCCGCCTCGGGTCTCCTCTCGAATCTGAGCCACCCGAGCCACCCCTCCACTCCCTGACCTCTCCATGAGCTTCCCCACACATCGGAGACCCTTCCCCTCACCTCCATTCCTTGCCGGAGCCCCTCCAAGGCCTTGTCCCCCGAGAACAAGCACCGCCTTCCATCCCTGCCTCCTCCCGTCGATGTGGCCCCGCTCCCTCTCCGGCGCCACTTCTGCTCCAGGCGGGAGCGGCACTCCACCCACGTCGTCCGCTGGCCTCGTCTCGACCGGAAGTCGCCGGAGCCGGTCGGCCCATCGCCGGCGCTGTGCCGCCCTCCCCTGCCTCTCATCTGTCTATGATTGGGGAGGCAGCGAGGAGGAAGAAGACATGTGCGAGGAGAGGGAGCTGGATAAGGCGGGCCCCACGCGTCATCGACCCAGAGCCCGTCCCCACCATGCTGACCTGGATAAGTGACGGGCCCCACCCGTGGGACCCACACGTCAGCTGCCCAAGCCCGGCCCCGCCACTGTCCAATTGGATAAGTGGAAGCGTACTTCGCAGAAGTACGTTTTTGCCTTCAGAAAGCGTATTTCTCTTCTGCTCCTGCGGTAACTGCGCTTTCATAGTTTGAAAACGTATTTTCTCCTTAGGCGCCTTCTGTTTTCTCACTTAGGGGCCGATTTATAGAGATTCTTTTACAGATCGGTCCCTGAATTTCGTCGAGCTATAACTTTTTGCTCGCAACTCCAAATGAGGTGATTCCAAAGCCCACGTCTTCATTTCATCGAACCCGTTCTGTTGGTTTTATTTTCACTATGGTTTGACACTATGAAAATGACCTTTTTTCCCGTGCACGTAAACAGCCCCTCCGAGAGAGAACTGTTTCCGGCAAATCTTTCCGCGGCTTCACTGCACTTCTCCCCGGTGTGTTCTTCATCCCCAGGAAAGCCACAATACCCACTTGCATGATAGTCATGCAGTAGCCATGCTTTTCAACTTGAATATTTATTAAATGATTGCTTGTTTAAAATATGGTTATCATTGTTTCGGTAATGCTTCTGGGTTAGTGCTTACTTTCTTGCTATGTTGTTATGCACCTGGTTATCATGCCCTGTTAGTTGCTAGTATTCCTTTCATATGCTTATGCTTGCTAGCAGTACATGTTGATATTGGTGATGGTCTTCGATGCATGACTGCCGTCTGTCCAGTGTACCGTTGTTATGCATGTTCCTTTGCATCCAGTTGGTTAAATGATTGCATGGTAGCATTGTTGATATGTCTTGCATGATAATTATTGTTGATGATAGTGGTCATGCTATGTTTCAATGAGTAGTTTTGTACTTGTGATCTTCATGCTCGTCATTATAATATGTCCAGTTGGATATGATTCATTATGGATATGGTGGATAATTATGTTGCACCCCGTGCTTATGTTGATATCATGTTTATGCATTATCGCATCATGTTATTTTATCATGGCTCAGCATATTGCATTCAAGTTTAACCGGATTAAATTGAACTTGAACAATTGTTGGCTGAGTCATGGTGCCGCCATATCGAACTGACCAGTGCAACCATGCTTACCCTTATGGGAAGGTCCTAACTGGGTCTATCGTCGTGCCTCTCACCGGTGCCTCCAACTAGGGAAGGTTATGGGTGTGCTTACCCTGATCTGGTAGGCGGACATAACCTTGTGTGCCCATAGATTTGATGATAAGCGCTTTTGTCCCTGTTTGGGACGGGCCCCGACGGTGGCCGTGGTGTCTTTGGTAGACACGGTGCCACCCATGACTTAGCCCAAAGGGGAGTTGGTCGGAGTGGCCAGGAGAGTGTCATGGCAGTAGATCGGTTTTTTCGGAACGCCGTTGGTCCACCCAATTGGGAGTGCGAGGCCATGGGTTCCGTAGTGTGGGTACAGTGTGCTAACCTCTACAGAGTCTATATTAAAACTATCCATTGCCGCGCCCACGGATAAGGCCCAGTTCGTGTCGGTTCCACTGTGAGTCAACAATATTAATAATAATGTATTTAATAACAACCCTAGTTCGATGAGGAGATAAGTTGGTTGTGATCGCCGAAAAGATCACCGTTTGAGACCAAGTGTTGGCCATGGTTGTGATCATCGGAATGATCACTGTGGTATCGAGGATACCGAGTGGTTAGATATCTGTGATGTTGTGCGAGAATCAAGGGTAAATATCAAGCTCGTTGTGGTTATTTAATGATTACTATGGTATTTCTTATACCAAGCCTAATTTCATCTTGAGATAATTGTGCGATGTCCGAGGTTGGTAAGTGATGCATGTGATGGTTATGTAGTAACCCGAGCAGATTAAATAGTGCATATAGTGTCATCATGTTGCATACTAGTATCGTCAGATTCATATGTTCATGCCATGATCATGTTTTTCTAGCTGTATCATGTTCATGTTGCTCATGTCATGTTGTTATGAGGATCTCATGTTAATTCCTGCTTAACCTGTAAATGCCATGTTGATGTTTGTCTTGAATGCTTCTGGTTATTGTGAGCTTGCAAGTACATTCAATGTACTGACCTGGCGTGTCATGCCTGGATTGCTTGCTTGTTGGGTGTTGTTCCTGTGTTCGCGAGCTAGGGTAAGCATTCCAGCCAGAGTCCCTGTGGAGTGGAGTTCACCACTGTTGTGGTTGTTCCACTGCTAGAAGTTTTTCCGCTGCTTCGAGTTGTTCCGCTGTTTGCATAAAGCAACCGAGGATGGTGTAGTGTCGCCGTGCTGATGTTATTCATTGTAGTATCGGAGACCTTGTAATCATATTCGTGTAATAATAGGAAGCTGGTTTGTTCTATGCTAAGCAGTGCTGTATTCTAGAAGACTTCTCCTCGATCTCTGGGCTAGAATACGGGGCGTTCCGGTTTTCTCTGAGCCTGGGTGCCACAGGCTTGGTATTAGAGCAGATCTGGCTGTAGGATGCCCTAGCCCACGCGAACGTTATAAAGCGGTAGTATAGACCCCAGTTGGTTTGTTGCACTTGATTGTTGCATTTGTTTATCACATAGCATGCATATATATTGTTATTTTATCACTAACGGTTAATCTTGTGAGTGTAGGTGGCATCATTTTTGGTCCACCGCCTGCACCATCTTTCTTAGCATGCCCGCTCCTTGTTGTGATGCGACCACCTCATCATCCATGCCCTCCATCTCGTCCCCTTGGCAACCATTGCTGATCTTTGTTATCAGAAAAGGGCAATGCCAATAAACCTAGTCTTCCACTGTTATCTTGCCATGTCATTTCATTCTTTGGACAGGTATGATCCCCTTCGTACGCTTGATGATGAGGTGGTTGTGACTTTTGTGTCTCGCTACTTGATCATAAAGTCCATCCTCACCTGTGTATCCATCTAGATCTAGCCACTGTTCAGCCAGTGCTTGGTGTATCTTCGATTACGCCAACTCCTTCCGCACATGGATATAATGCACACCGCCATACCATATTAGACCGTAATAACGGAGTTTCCGTGCGATTTGCGTGCTTAGGTGTGCATGCATATTATGGTGTGAGTAGCAGTAATATGTGATGATTACTTGATTAATTATATTAGTAGTATGTTTGTGTGCTTTTTTAGTCGTTTCTTTTGTTTCTTTCTTTGGGCCTTCGGTGTTACAAATTTTCCCCCTATTAAAGTTGCTCATCAGCCGACACCGGACCCGAAGAGTCAGCAAGAAATGCATATATTTGGAAACTCAGCTGAGCAGAATGGAATTGTCAGCAGACTGCAGTGAAATTGGAAATAGCTCGTCTGAATACAAAAGAAATCCTGGATGGAATGTCAGTATAAAGTTTTCATTAACGTGCACTGCTCACAACAGTATGGAATTCTCAGCCGACTGCATTCAGATTGGGGGATATCTGATCATGTTACTGAGTGTCAAGTCTCCCTCAGCGTGTACTCCTCATAGCAAAAATAATCAAATCAACAAGAAGATAAATTGTGTGCAAGGTTGATAGAATATTATCAAAGGTATGGCTCAGATACAAGTTTAATTTTTCGTTGAGGATGATTTTGGAAACCGATGTATCTGTAAGCAAGCAAAAATATGGCACGTACTCAGAAAGGAGGATAGTCCTTCAAAACCCCGTTTCATACAAGAAATTAATAACAAAAATTTAAGATGGTTATATATGTGGAAATCGGTCCGCATATCACAATAAGAAGCTTCTGGTGTAAGCAACCCAATCTTCCCTCGCAAGATACCCGAGAAGCTTCCAAGGCAAGATTCATCTATCTTCCTTAGTACGATATATGGATGATTTCCCGTACAAGGTACTCTGCCTTCTTCAATAAGCAACCGCAAAGGTTCCGGCATAAGGTACTGAGTCTTTCCCCAGCAAAGTCTTTAAGGGGGTAAGCTTCTGATACCCAGTCTTCTTCATCAAGTTGTCCGATGAAAGTTTCAAGCACAAGCCAGCCAATCTTCCTCAGTAAGACATTGGTACAAGGTAGTACGTTGTGAATTGATAGCATATGGCAGTGAATCCCAAGAATCAGATCCACAACATTTTGGTCAGAAGGAAGAATCAGCCAGAATACACGTCTGTCTCAGGAATCAGATTCTCATATATATGCGGTGAGCATACCACCAAGATCTTACAAGTCACTCAGATGAGGATCTGACAACCACGTGAGGATGGTTAAGAGAAGAAAGACAGTATACACCGCAGTGTGACAAAGGATTATGAGGATTCACGACATCAATGAGCTCAATGCAAGTACCTGTGAACCTGGAAAATGATCCTGATTAGCCCTTGTCCCTTTTTTTCTCCAATGATGACACCGCGCCTGTGATCTAAGCTGTTTTTAGCTATCCGGGGTGGATGCCGATTTTTATTTCTCTCTTCAACAACTGTCACGAGTTCTGAGCTGCTTTTCGGCCGTCTCGTACAACTGTTGAGTTTCTTTTTGTGACAGTATCCCTATAGCTGCTTTTTGGCTATTTTAGGGCGTTGCCACCTTCTTCTTATCAACCCAGTCTCATGTTCTGAGCTGCTCTTCGGCCGTCCTAAGCCGTGGTTAGTTATTTCAGTAATGTTCCAGATCTGAGTTGTAAAGACAGTTCTAGTCGCTACTGATTTAGTTGCTGATTTCTTGCAAAGGTTCGAATGATCATTTTCCTGCTATCAGAACTTGAGGGGTGTTTACCTTGCCATTTAATGGGGTACCCTGTCATAAAAATGAGGATAAGCTGGGATTGCTAAAAAATTGCACCGACAATACCTATGGTGATACAAAGAAGCAATATGATCCGGCTCTTTCAGCTAAGGATCCAGGCCAACAAAGCAATAATGAAGGAGCAAGACCAGTGATGCAGTTATGAAAATTGTTGCAAGACCAGCATGGTGCAGAACCACCGTTAGTCAAGTCTACAGATATTATCCTACAGGACAAACTCTTATGCTAGCCATGACAGGCGACAATAAATATTTGGTATGGATCCGATACTCAAGACAGTGAACCAGTTAAGATGATTCAGAAACTTCCGCGAAACTGTCAGGAAAATGGTTATGACCCAAGTCGCTGTTTGAAACCCGAAGGACCTGCATTTAGTGGAGAAACCCAATGCAAGGAGTTAGAGCTTGGTTGTGAAGCAACCTTTATTTCCACCACTCCTAAAATGCCCAAATAATTCTAATAAATTGTTTGGGTCATATCTTCCTCAAATATTGTAAATTATTTTACTAGCCATATTTCCCATCATGCTTAAATTCACTTCCTATTCTGTCATAAATGGCACATTGTGGAGCAAGTGCTATTTATCTCTGCCCATTTGACCCCAAACTTTTTGGACATCTTTTCCTGTACAAATAATTGACCTGTGCCAAAATTCATCTTTATTTGCCTAGCCAAACTTCCTCAGCAATTTTTCAAACATTCTGTCAGACAGAAGGCATTGTGAAGGAAGTACTATCTAGGTTTATCCAAATGAGTTGAAATTTTCCACACTCCTTCGTGTGCTCATATTACAACACTCCTCCAAATTTCAGCCCCATCCAATCATCTATGTGAGCATAGGGTCAAATCTTTGCTTCTGGTAAAATTTTCAGGTTGTGAAGCAAGTATAATTTATATTGCTTCAAAAATCTTGACAAATTACCAGATTGTTCTCCTACCCAAATGACTTCTCTCCACAAAATTTGGCCCCATTTCACCTAGCCAATATTTCTATAGAATTTTTGCAAGATTCTGGTCAGTGAAGATGTTTGTGAAGCAAGTACCACTTTGGCTTGACCAATTGGTATGAAATTTTTACACCATCTTACTATGAACAAATCATTAGGCCTTGCAGAATTTTAGCTCAAGTGGAGGCTTCATCAGAGTGCATCATCCTAATCTCATTTCTAGACCAGATTTGGCAGTTGTAAAGCAACTATATAAATCTTGATCCTAATCCCCTCAAAGTTACCACGATGAAAGTCCTTCTTACCCTTAATCTACCAGACAACTCAATTTCTCCCAATCACCTTCTTGTTCATCAGCGCTTGGTCAAGTTTACTGCAGTAAACTTCAGGTGTTAACTACCATTTAACCATGCCACTTTTAACCAAACTACCACCACAGTTGCAACCTCCCCAGGAAGGACTCCACCCCAGACATCGTTTGGTTTTGCTTGTGGCAATGTGTGCACCAGTGTGCGTAGTGACCACCGAGTTGGCATGCAGTGGGCGCGTCCTTTGCTCGGTGTCTCAGCGAGCACGGGCATGTCCCTTAGCTTCCTCTCGTCGTCGCCATTCTCCTATACCTCTCTTCCCCTCTGTAAGCCCCTTCGTCAGCACTCCTCGCCACACGCCCACGGGCGCACTGTGGCCGACCGCGCCTTAATGGCGTTCAGCTGCGTCTCTCCTGCGCTCCCTTGGCCGCCTCTTCCCCATGAACTCTCCCTCCTGTTCCCTCTCATCGCCTCCCCCCGAGTCCATGCGTGAGCACACGCATCCGCGGCGCCGGCCGCGTGTCCGTGGCGATGACAGCGCGGCACCTCGCCCCGTGGCTATATAAGCCCACCCCAAGCGCCTCCAAGCTCACCACCAGCCTCACAACTCTCCTCCTATCCCACCTAGCCTCTCAAACGAGCTCAAGGAGCTCTCTGTGTCCACCATGGCCGCCATGGCCGCCTCGGGTGTCCTCTCGAATCCGAGCCACCCCTCCACTCCCTGACCTCCCGACGAGCTTCCCCACATGCCGGAGACCCTTTCCCTCACCTCCATTCCTTGTCGGAGCCCCTCCAGGGCCATGTCCCCCGAGAAATGCCACCGCCTTCCGTCCTTGCCTCCTCCCGTCGCTGTGGCCCTGCTCCATCTCCGATGCCACTGCTGCTCCAGGTGGGAGCGGCACTCCGCCCGCACCATCCGCTGGCCTCGTCTCGACCGGAAGTGGCCAGAGCCAGTCGGCCCATCGCCGGCGCTGTGCCGCCCTCCCCTGCCTCTCCTCTGTCTTTGATCGGGGAGGTAGCAAGGAGGAAGAAGACAGGCGCGAGGAAAGGGAGATGGATAAGGCGGGCCCCATGCGTCATCGACCCAGAGCCCGGCCCCGCCACGCTGACCTGGATAAGTTATGGGCCCCACCCGTGGGACCCGCACGTCAGCTGCCCAAGCCCGCCCCCGCCACTGTCCACGTGGATAAGTGGAAGCGTACTTCGCAGAAGTGCGTTTTCGCCTTCAGAAAGCGTCTTTCTGTTCGGCTCCAGCTGTAACTGCACTTTCATAGTTTGAAAACGTATTTTCTCCTTAGGCGCCTTCTGTTTTCTCAATTAGGGGCCTGTTTGTAGAGATTCATTTACAGATCGGTCCCTTAATTTGGTCGGGCTATAACTTTTTGCTCGCAACTCCAAATGAGGTGATTCAAAAGCCCACGTCTTCGTGTCGTTGAACCTGTTCTGTTGGTTTCATTTTCACTATGGTTTGAAACTGTGAAAATGACCTTTTTGCCCTTGCACGTAAACAGCCCCTCCGAGAGAGAACTGTTTCTGGCAAATCTTTCTGTGGCTTCACCGCACTTCTCCCCTGTGCCTTCTTCATCCCTAGGCAAGCCACAATACCCACCTGCATGATAGTCATGCAGTAGCCATGGTTTTCAAATTGAATATTTATTAAATGATTGCTTGTTTAAAATATGGTTATCGTTGTTTCGGTAATGCTTCTGGGTTAGTACTTACTTTCTTGCTATGTTGTTATGCACCTGGTTACACTACTAGGGAAAACATTATACACAGAATCTTAGCAGCAGCGCGGTCTAAAAACAGACGCTACTTCTAATTAGTAGCAATGAGCTTTAGAAAAGAGCGCTGCTAATGACTGAGTAGCAGTAGCGCTCTAGGTGAAAAGAGAACTACTACTATAATTGCCACGGTGTTGCCTCCAGGAAAGATATAGTAGTAGCGCCCTTCCTGTGGATGCTCTACTGCTAAAGAACTTAGTAGCAGCGGTTTTGCTCAAAACTCGCTGCTGCTATGTATGACCGCAACTAATTAAGTTTAGCCCCATACTGCTAAGCGAACAAGGTGTTTACCACCTTAAATATGTTGCTTCTCAACCTATCTCGAGCACTTGGTCTTCATTGAACTATATGTGTATGATTTGTGGTTGCAATATGAATCCTCGCCTGTACCTATACAGGTACAGTGAGGATTCATGTTGACTATTTATATTATACACAAAAAGATCAATGATGACTAATGTATATTTTTGATGTTTTTACTAAACAAAAGAAATAACTGCTTCCATTAGCAGTAGCAGTTTTCCCCAAAACGCGTTGTAGATAATTTAGCTATAGCGCGTCTTCTGTACGTGCGCTACTACTAGTTCGAGTTAACCACCCCCCGCATCAAAATTTTGCTAAGTCCACCT